>NC_090655.1:217669892-218269892 GCF_040937935.1 Hyperolius riggenbachi
GATGCAGTGAAAGGTATGCAGTAACTGCTGGTGGCATAATGCAATGTGCAGTCAAACAGGTGCAGTAAAAAGGTATGCACTGAATGTGCTGGACCTGGCACATTATAGCAATTAGCAAGGGCCAGCTGCGACAGACAGGGCTGTACATGCAGTGTCAGTGGGCCACAAAAAAAATAAAATAAAACACATCACAAGAACATTAGCTCTCAAAAGAGCTTTATTGTGGTGCTTTTCGGCAACAAATATCAGCAAGGAGCAAGCTAACAGACCTCCTGACTAACGCTTTCCTTATCTCTCCAATGTCTCTCACTAATTGCAGCAACAGACAGAGTGAGAAAATGGCCGACGCTGCTGCCTTTTTTAAGGGAAGGGGTCCAGGAGAGAGTGCAGCCTGATTGGCTGCCATATGTCTGCTGACTGTGATGTAGAGGGTCAAAGTTTAGCCCAATGATGTAGTATAGGGGGCAGGTCGAACTTGCTAAAAGTTCGCGTTTCGACGCGAACGCAAACTCACGTTGTTCGCGTTCGACCTGCTGGGGCCATCTCTAGCCCAGAGCCCCTGAACTCTGCAGGGGCACCTGCACTACTAGACCCCAAGTTGTTCCCCCCACTGCACCCCAGGCTCCTCCCCATAAGGAATATGTATTTACATGGTGTTGTTGGCCCCTTACAGATGCTCTAATGTGTTCATTCATATAAATTAGTATTTAAAAAGTAAGAATAGTCCTGGACAATCGTTAATTTTTTTTAATATTTTTGTTTACATTTTCCATCAGTGATGGAACCGTTTGAGGCTTGGCTGGATGAGTGCATGTTAGGCAATGAATGCTAACTTTGCTATGTTTTTAAAGCACGCACAATTAAACTACACACTATTTAAATTAATAACACATCATTTTTTTTGCGCTTAATTATTTAACGGCGCAGTATTACGCCCATTAAAAACATCAATGCTCTTTATTGTTTCACTACGAGCCGCTATCTAATGAACACACGCAATACCGTACTTGCCGATAGCACATACAGCGTTACGCCGTACGTGCGTTATGAAATAGCTCTCCTTAGTGAATCAACCCCAATGTCCTCTAATCAACCTTGGAATAAATAATATTCATGTTTACTATATTAACACCGCATTCTGGCTATCCCAGCCTGCATGTGTGACAAAGGGTTAAATCGGTTTGGGAGGGGGGACCCTACACAGTCCGTTTTCATCAAATGTATACAATGTGTATGCAAAACTCTGAATGCAATACAGTGTACCACAGCAAAGTGTCATTTTACCCCGTGTAAAAAACATTTTTCTTATGAAATGTACGGTATGAAATCGATTTTCTTAAAAAGTACACAGTCTTTTCTCAATTTTCTACTGATCTCCCTAACAATTGTGGCCAATTGTTTGAGGATAGCATGTACTTCCTGTGGAAATTGACGTCATTGATTTCAATAGAAAATGCCATGGTATTTGCAAGCAGAACACAGATTTTCATCAAAATAGGAATTCAGCTGTTCGATCAACCCTACCTATACCCACTTCACCTGGTGGGAATGGGGGTAGGGAGCTTCTTGGTGCCGTATTAATGTTAAAAGCACTAGAAAAAGACACGGGGCTTGATTCACTAAGACAAATAACATGCCTTATCAAAGTTATCAAACCTTATCAGAGTAGCATAGCGAGCACTACGGACCCGCAGGGACTCAGTGCAGGACGAGAGGAGCTCTCGTCATTGCCAATTAGCAGGCATAAGTTGGCTATGCTACTCTGATAAGGCATGTTAACTTTGATAAGGCATGCTATTTGTTTTAGTGAATCGAGCCCATGGAGTGCACACTCAGGCCATGGATCATCAGTTAGAAAGCCATGGGTGGAATAATCTTACCTGTTCTGATGGCTGGTATGGTAGTACAGGTATACCAGCATGCAGGCTTGCATCCGACTCAGCCAGGGACCAAGTGCCACGGGCAAAGCCTTTGGAAGCTCGTCTGCGGTATTGCTGGCAGATGTTGTACCACTTCTGCACGCTGGAGTGAGCACAGACCGCATGCAATGAGGACGGCTGTAGTATAGAGATGGTGAAACGCAAGTGTGAGTGAGCCAGAGCTGACAGTTATATATAAGAATGGGATTAGTCATTTATGCAATACTGTAAATCCATTTCCTATATACTGAGAGACCGGTGCTGCACAAGTCTTCCGGAGCAGCACCCACAGCCACCAATCCATCTACCTATCCACAACTACCCCTCATCGATTTCTCCCTTGGGGTTCACTGAAGTGTCCCAGTTCTTCTTTATGTTAAAGCGGGGGAGGGGCAAGGGTTTGCCACCCCCTCTTTGCAGAATACCCCAATTGGAAAGTCAACCTAATGTGAAAAATGTGCCCAGTTTAACTTACCTGGGGCTTCTTCCAACCAGCCATAGTGCTCCTGGTCCCTCTTTGTTCCACTCTGTTGTATTCAGCAGCTGCTCCGTTCAAAACCTGCAAGCATGGCCCAGGGCCGGGAACCTCTTCAATCACACTTCTATGGCAATTGTAATTTTTAGGAACTGCCCATTGCAGAACATTGCATCTGTTCTGTGCTTGTGCAGTTCATAAAAATTGCAACTGTGCGTGCTCTGAATGCTCAGGCTATGGGAACCAAATCAAGGAGGCGCATGGCCCAGTCGGACAGCTTTCAGAGGGGCACAGTGGCTGAGTGGAACCAAGCAGAGTGACAGGGTGGGACCAAGTTATTTTACTTTAGGCTCCCTTCAGCTACTGAGCAATTTCATATCAGAGCTGCTCCCATTCATTTGCCAATAACTTTATTACTACTTATCACACCTAAATGGTTTTTTTTTAGGACAAATTAAGCTTTTAGGGCTTGTTTACATTGCGTTCAGTTCGCGTTGGGTGTTTAACGAGTTTTTCTTTTCAATCGCTGCTGCTTGGGTGGGCATGTCGGTTTTGTGAGAAGCGTTTTTATAAGCGCTTGTTCCGAGGGTTTTTTTAATTCACTCCCTGACGCAAGTCAGGAATTGAACTCTTTGACCCGAAAAATAATAAATACAATGTATTTATTCTTAAAAACGCGAATGCAATCGCTGCACAAAGCGATTTTGTGAGCGGTTTGCCTATACCTTCCATTGAGGTGGAATCGCTTCAAAAATGGTCCAGGCCCCGCTTTGCTGAACACACAGCGCATGAACCGCGCTGATATGAACCTTCTCATAGAAATTAATTGCACAAACATTTTGGGGGCAATTTTAAAAATCGCCTGCGCTTAAAAATGGCCAAAAACGCCCGTAGTGTGAACGAGCCCTTAGTGAGTGACATTTTTTGTTTAGTAATTACTATCTTTCCATTTACATCCATTATAGCTTTACAATAAACAGTGACAGCTATAAGTTAAACCCTCACATTTTATTTGCTTATCCATCCTGGTTATTACAACATTTAGATTATGTTCCCGGTACAATGTATGGTAACCATGTTGTATTTGGAAATAAAGCTGTCTTTTGTGTATATAAAATGAATTGATTGATTTATGTACTAGCAGATTTCTGCCTGTCGGGCATTGCACAGGTTGTAGGATAGGTTGCAGTGGTGGAGATTAGTAGACATGGCTATGGGCAAGTCTGAGTGTAGTAATAGCACAGATATTATATACAGCAATACGTGTATATGTAAGGCAAGGTGGTGACAGATGGGAAAGAATGAATTAGTAAATAGTGTTAGATGAAATGTGAACACATCCCTGCAAAATGTGTCTGAAATTGAGCAGCATGTTCAGATATCTCTGTACATATGCCAGTGTCTGTTGAAAATAAAGTTGGTTTAAAGGTGAGTACACACCACTGATGGATGACGCCCATCAGGGATCAGGACCCAATTCCCTTGGGTGACACCACTGGGCCGGGCTGCGCAGACTCGAGGCTGAGGCATTTGTTATCCAGATCTTACAAATGCAAGCAAGCGCCTGAATTGGCGCCTATGAAGTGCCCAAATCTCTCCCGCTAACAGGCGCCCTAATTTCCTGCTTCCTTAAAGCAGACCTGAACTCAGAACTTTCTTTCTGCTCTAAAAGATAAGCAACCGCATAATAACCTTTAAAGAAAAACATTTCTTTGTTACAGCGGATACAAATGCTGCAATAAATCTGCAGTATGCCCACTTCCTGCTTTCATGGAAGTAAACAGAGGGTTAACATCACGTGTTTACGAACTAACTGCTCTGCCAAGGCAGCCAGCTGACAAAGCTAAGAGACCAAATCACAGTAGTGATTAGTCACAGATGAAGGGGAATTAAACAGGCTAAACTCTCTAAATACATTCAGGGTGCATTTCTCTCCGTTTTCCTTCTGTCCTGTGCAGGAGTTCAGGTCCACTTTAATAGTACATATTACATTACATGCAGAGGAAGAAAACCCTTCACACTGTAAGAAAAAACCTACAGCTGACATTCAGCACATTATCTAGAGGAATAACTTTATTAGCAGCTTTAATCACAGGAGAGATACTTGGAGACGCACCAGATATCCATTCTAATAGGATTTATTTTGTTACATAACACATAATCATTTCCAGCAACAGTTTCCCACAATTTGTCTATAGCATCTGATTGTAACACATATAACAATAACCTGCCACTCTCTCCACCCCAGAATTCCTGTACCTCACCTCAAGACCAAAGCCCCTGTATCCAGGGCTGGATTTGTACTGTTTACTGCCCTAGGCCAGCTGTCAGTGCTTCATAAAAACATAATATGGTAGGATATCAAGCAATGACTATGGAAGCGATTAGACTGTAAAGGCGCCCATTAACAGTACAATTCCCTGGCCAATCAATCATTTCAAATTGCTGCAGTTCTCGGATGGAAACGATTGTTTGTGTCCGTGAAGGGCTAAATTCCCACTAGCCAATTCGCTCAGATTGATGGAATCAATTAAAAAAATGGATCGATTCCATTGAGCTGATCAAAATGCCTAACAGTAAATCGGCCATTAATAGGTGTTATTGATTGCTTCAGATCAATTCTCGCGGTGGAAATGATTACCTATGGAACTGTACCATGAATGGGCACCTTAAGATCTTATTAGGTACAGTTGGTGATATAATTGTATACCATGTAAAGCACTCGGGAGTTATCAGTAAATTATTATTTGCCATGAGAAATTGAAGGGGAAAACATTAGAGATAGAGGGAAAGGGTGAGATAGAGAGGTACAGAGAGAAAGGGGGAGATAAAGAGGTACAGAGGGAAAGGAGGAGATAGAGAGGTACAGAGAGAAAGGGGGAGATAGAGAGGTACAGAGAGAAAGGGGGAGATAGAGAGGTACAGAGAGAAAGGGGGAGATAGAGAGGTACAGAGAGAAAGGGGGAGATAGAGAGGAACAGAGGGAAAAGGGGAGATAGAGAGGTACATAAGGAAAGGGGGAGGTAGAGAGGTACAGAGGGAAAGGGGGAGATAAAGCGGTACAGAGGGAAAGATGGGGATAGAGAGGTACAGAGGGAAAGGTGGAGATAGAGAGGTACAGAGGGAAAGGTGGAGATAGAGAGGAACAGAGGGAAAGGGGGAGATAGAGAGGAACAGAGGGAAAGGGGGAGATAGAGAGGTACAAAAGGAAAGAGGAAGATAGAAAGGTACAGAGGGAAATGTGGAGATAGAGAGGTACAGAGAGAAAGGGGGAGATAGAGAGGTACAGAGAGAAAGGGGGAGATAGAGAGGTATAGATGTAAAGGAGGAGATAATGATGTACAAAAGGAAAGGGGGAGATAGAGAGGTACGGGAAAGGGGGAGACAGACTGGGACAAGAGGCAATATCTCACCGAGAGTTTAGTCTTCACCAGTCCCATTTGCCAGTTACATGGTAAACACACCACTAATATGCTGCAGTGTGGAGGAGATAGAGGGCAGAGAGAGAAGAGCACATGCTGGGAAGGGGAGACCAGGAAGGATTCAGTAATAAACTTATCTAACTTGCATGGAGCTGCTTCTCTCTGTACTGTAACTACAGACATCAGCTATCAGCATTATTACCTGTCACTGACCTCGCTGCCACACTGGCCTGCCTGTACTGTTAATTATTCTGATCAGCATACACACTGGTCAGAATAATCAATTAATAATGCAAGGCAGTCGGGTGTCCCAGCAGGCAGTGCAGATACATATTAATGATAGCTGAGATCTGTGTCCCGGAAGAGTGCCGCTCTGTGCCTGTGAGTATAAGCTTACCTGTCATTGTTCTTCTGCTGCATGGCTGCATCTATTTCCTTCACTGTCTGCCTGCTGAGGGAAGGAGGGGAGTGATGGCGGCAGGGCTGAAAACCACGTGGCCACCTGCTGGGCACTGGAAACAGAAAGCCGAGCAGCCCTGCACTGATCCTACACACGGCAATCCTGCAGCAGATAAGTCTTGAGTGGGTGGCAGCTGCAGATCACCCGCTAATGTTACTCAGGGATTACAGTACTTGGAGCCAGTCGCCTCAGCACTTCTAGCGCCCTAGGCATTGGCCTTGTTGGCCTGTGCAGTAATCCTGCCATGCCTCTATCCAATCATATCCTTCTAATTTACATTTTGGGTACAGCACTGAGGCATTGGTTATATCTGCATTATTTGTGCTGGATTATAATATGACCTGGGAATACATCTGATATTTAATACCTTATCATTTGCTGCTATCACATTTATAGTTATGTGAAAGTCTACCTCCCTCGAGGCATCTGGACCTTGGCTACCTGCGGCTACCGTGACACTGGCCTCATCAACAGACACAAATTCAACTGATATTGCTCTATAAAGTAAAGATACTGATGCCAGTCTGTACATATAACAATAATGTATCTCCTCATTATATACAGAATATATACACATAATAAACAGTCACTGATTTTATTGTAATACATCTAGCAATCACATCTAGCATTTCAAAGTAAAATATAACATAGAATTGGTCATCAGACAGTAAGTCAGCCCTCATCCGATCTTACCAAGCCTGTGATTCACAGCCATGCAGTTACACACAAAATAATCACAGATGAATCGTCCAACTTCATAAGCTGAATCTTTATAGTAGTTTTATACCTTGTGGTAGGCCGAACATTCTGATTCAGACCATAATGCACTGCAATAGGCCAAGCCTTATGATTCAGAGCATAATGCATTGCAATAGGTGAGCCTTCTGATTTAGACCATAATGCATTGCAATAGGTTGAGCCTTCTGATCCAGACCATAATGCATTGCAATAGATCAAGCCTTCTGATCCAGACCATAATGCATTGCAATAGATCAAGCCTTCTGATCCAGACCATAATGCATTGCAATAGGTAGAGTCTTCTGATTCAGACCATAATGCACTCAAATTGGTAGAGCCTTCTGCTTTAGACCCTGAGAAATGCTTCTTCCACATATATTACTCTGATGCTATGTAAATTAATACAGTAGTGGGCGTGAGTAAAGTATTGCAGTAGCGATACTTCACAGTCAGAAGCTGGGCCACCCATAGTTAATGTTACGCGCATTGCAATGCGCGTAACTAAGGAAGGCACACTCCTTACATGGAAGCGCGCACTGCTATGTAAGGTGTGCATAGAGCGCACTATGGATCATGAAGTCCGATTATGCAAAGTAAACCGTCCAATATGGATTACAGAAAAATGTCCAATATGGAGAGTATAACAAGTATTAGGTCTCACCAATAGTGTTCATGAGCTTGTAATCCAGTAGTTGTAGACTGCAGCAGGCTGGATCAATGAAATAGATGGGAGCCCATGTAGCAAGGGGCAAGGTCGGGCTCAGAGTCAGCCGAAGATATAGCGGATCAGCTGCAGTGTAGAGATCGACATGTTTTTCTGCATCCCGCAGCATTATGGAGACACATGCAGCGCAAAATTAGACTTAGTACTATATGTACCAATATTAATCTCATCATGTCACCTCAGCTCAGGGACTTCAATGCTTTACAAACCAATGCTGATTTGTGTAAATATGCTACCATATGCAACTAACAAAAAATGGTAAATAACACTTCTGACCAGAACATTCCCCATACCCAGTGCAATAATAGAGCTTCTCACCAGTGATGAGAGAGGGATAAGGGAAACTGAACCGGGATGTTATTGGCTGCTGTATCTGCACTGCTCCCCATCCTCCCTTCTTCTGGCTATGTCAGGTAACTGGAGAGCAGTATGCTGTGGCCAGTTCAGGTTCTCTAAAGATTAAGCTATATTTTGCTTTCTGTTATCAGTGTGAGATGTCTCATGTCTAACCAGGCTTCTTTTACGACTAAAACATTTCCCACACTCCGCACATGAACAGGGCTTCTCACCAGTGTGAGTTTTCTTATGATTGGCAAGATGATTGACGAGCAAAACATTTGCCGCACTCAGCACATGAATAGGGCTTCTCACCAGTGTGATATCGCTCACGTGCGTCAAGCTGTAATTTCTGTACGAAACATTTCCCACACTCAGTGAATGTATATGGGTTCTCACCAGTGTGATATCTCTTATGTACAACAAGGGTTATTTTTTCTCTAAAACATTTCCCACACTCAAAAGAGGGTGAGATCGCTCATGATTGACAAGTTGTGATTTCCGAACAAAACATTTCCCACACTCAGTACATGAATAGGGCTTCTCGCCAGTGTGATACCTCCTATGGTCAACAAGATGAAATTTACGTGTAAAACATTTTCCACACTCGGCACATGAATAAGGCCTCACACCAGTGTGATACATCTCATGAGCGACAAGCTGTGATTTCTGTTTAAATCTTTTTGCACACTTAGAACATGAATAGGGTTTCTCACCAGTGTGAGATCTTATGTGTACGACAAGATTTTTTTTATGTCCATAACGTTTCCCACACTCAACACATGAATAGGGTTTCTCACCAGTGTGAGATCTTATGTGTACGACAAGATTTTTTTTTTGTCCATAACTTTTCCCACACTCAACACATGAATAGAGTTTCTCACCAGTGTGAGTCCACTTATGTCTGGCAAGCGCTGATTTCTGCATAAAACATTTCCCACACTCAGAACAAGAATGGGGTTTCTTACCAGTGTGAGATCTCTCGTGTGCGACAAGCTGTGATTTCTGTATAAAGCTTTTCCCACACATAGAACATGAATAGGGTTTCTCACCAGTGTGAGATCTCTCATGATTGGCAATCTGTGAATTACATGTAAAACATTTCCCACATTCAGCAGCACATGAATAAGGCTTCTTACCAGGGTGAGATCTCTCATGTCTGACAAGTTGTGATTTCCGAACAAAACAATTCCCACACTCAATACATGAATAGGGCTTCTCGCCAGTGTGATACCTCACATGGGCAATAAGATGAGATTTATGTTTAAAACATTTCCCACACTCAGTACATAAATAGGGCTTCTCATCAGTGTGATAGATCTCATGTGAGACAAGGTGTGATTTATGTATAAAGCTTTTCGCACACTTAGAACATGAATAGGGTTTCTCACCAGTGTGAGATCTCATATGTATGACAAGATTTGTTTTTTGGCCATAACTTTTCCCACACTTAACACATGAATATGGTTTCTCACCGGTGTGAGATCTCTTATGTCTGGCAAGCTCTGATTTCTCCATAAAACATTTCCCACACTCAGCACATGAATGGGGTTTCTCACCAGTGTGAGATCTCTCATGTCTGACAAGTTGTGATTTCCAAACAAAACAATTCCCACACTCAATACATGAATAGGGCTTCTCGCCGGTGTGATACCTCACATGGGCAATAAGATGAGATTTACGTTTAAAACATTTCCCACACTCAGTACATAAATAGGGCTTCTCATCAGTGTGATAGATCTCATGTGAGACAAGGTGTGATTTCTGTATAAAGCTTTTCGCACACTTAGAACATGAATATGGTTTCTCACCGGTGTGAGATCTCTTATGTCTGGCAAGATCTGATTTCTCCATAAAACATTTCCCACACTCAGCACATGAATGGGGTTTCTCACCAGTGTGAGATCTCTCATGCCTGACAAGAAATGCCTTCCTACCAAAACATTTCCCACACATGGAACATGAATAAGATCCTCCAGCAGGGGCAGAGCTGTGCTGGGTATGAAGCCCCCCAGGGTTAGACAGGTGGGGAGAGCCTTGGGGAATATTCAGCAGAACCAGGATAGGTGCAGGAAACACTTGTCCAATGACAACTCCATTCACTGTAAAGTCTGTGGATACAGAGGGACGAGTCTCTGAGAGGTTCCTGATGCCAGGACTCCGCCCTGCAAATAGAGAAACATCATCACTTCCTGTTAGAGAATTCTGAGAAGTTGAACAATTATCTTAAGAGATGTTTAGTGAGCTGCTGATAATTCCAAGTTGATGCAAACTTTATGTAGATTAGAAATGGACCAGATGCAGCAGCTTCAAGGCTTGGCATATAGTTATTATGCATTCTGCACCATCTCAGAGTTATTTGCATGCCACTGACTATCCTTATGCCTGAAGCATTGGCCATACATAGAATAACAGTAAATTGTACAGCTTGATGAGACAATGGAAGCAATGTTTTACTCTTGTGACAACAGACCTGTATGTACTTATAGCACGACATCTGTGTTATGTGTGTAGATTCATTTGGTTTCATACATTCTTATTACCATTGTATACTATTGTTACTCATATGCCCCTTGTAAATGTACCATTGCAGTGTTCTCCCCAGAATTTTTTTCCAGCCGGGTGGTATGAAAAAATAGCTGGGTGGAGTGAGATGAGAGAATGCACGGCTGGTGTTTCTCTGCTTACAGCAGAGGAGGAGGTGAGCAGATAACAGCCGGGTGGTCACCAAAAATAGCCGGGTGGAGCACCCGCCTAAAAGAGCCTGGGGAGAACACTGCATTGGCTCTCTCTTGTTTCTAATTGTGCAAATAAAGATATAGTGACAAGGGATGAAAGAGCGAGAATTATATGTTTAATCTTGCAGCAAACTGGGATATACTGTACCTGCTCGGCACAAATTTTCGTGAGAAAGGCCTTCTTTTTCGCCTGGCGGTTGAACGTTCCCGGGCAAACACAACAAGTAGTAAAGAGGCCATGATTTGGCAGAAAGTGTATAAAAACATTTACAGGAGCAAATCATTTGCTTCCAGGATGCACTGCAAGAGCCAGGAGATCTCACCCCAGGCAAATAAATAGAGGGGCAGAGAGAGGGATTTCATTATTCCTGTGCCGTTCTCATGATAGTCAGAGCTAGCGAGAGCTTAGGGAGATAGCTGTGTATGATTCAGGGATAGATTCAGGGACAGTGTAGGAATGCTGTAGGCCGGTGTACTAGTCTGTGTCTGTGTGTGAGAGGGTTTATTACAGCCTCCAGCACATTTGCTCTTATGTTGAGTACTGTCTGTGGAAGGGTTTACCTATTCATGCAGCGCACTTATAAAGTTATAACACTGTGTGCACTGTACTGTGACACAGGCTATACTATCCATCCAGCAGACTTGCACTGTGACATTGTGTGTACTGTGACACAGGCTATACTATCCATCCAGCAGACTTGCACTGTAACATTGTGTGCACTGTGACACAGGCTATACTATCCATCCAGCAGACTTGCACTGTAACGCTGTGTGTACTGTGACACAGGCTATACTATCCATACAAAAGACCTGCACTGTAACATTGTGTGTACTGTGACACAGGCTATACTATCCATCCAGCAGACTTGCACTGTAACATTGTGTGCACTGTGGCACAGGCTATACTATCCATCCAGCAGACTTGCACTGTAACATTGTGTGCACTGTGACACAGGCTATACTATCCATCCAGCAGACTTGCACTGTAACATTGTGTGCACTGTGGCACAGGCTATACTATCCATCCAGCAGACTTGCACTGTAACATTGTGTGTACTGTGACACTTGCTATACCATCCATCCAGCAGACTTGCACTGTAACATTGTGTGCACTGTGACACAGACTATACTATCCATCCAACAGACTTGCACTGTAACATTGTGTGCACTGTGACACAGACTATACTATCCATCCAACAGACTTGCACTGTAACATTGTGTGCACTGTGACACAGACTATACTATCCATCCAGTAGCCTTGCACTGTAAAATTGTGTGCACTGTGACACCGGCTATACTATCCAGCCAGCAGACTTGCACTGTAACATTGTGTGTACTGTGACACAGGCCTCTGCCTCCCCACGTTATGCTTAGAGCTGTCAGAGTATTGCAATGTCTCATGGGACATGTAGTTCAAACACAGCTGGAGTGCCAAGGTTAGCCATCACTGGGCTATACTATCCATTCAGCAGACTTGCACTGTAAGATTGTGTGTACTGTGACACAGGCTATGATATCCATTCAGCAGACTTGCACTGTAACATTGTGTGTACTGTGACACAGGCTATACTATCCATCCAGCAGACTTGCACTGTAACATTGTGTGTACTGTGACACAGACTATACTATCTATCCAGTAGACTTGCACTGTAACATTGTGTGTACTGTGACACCGGCTATACTATCCATCCAGCAGACTTGCACTGTAACATTGTGTGCAATGTGACACAGACTATACTATCCATCCAGCAGACTTGCACTATAACATTGTGTGTACTGTGACACAGGCTATACTATCCATCCAGCAGACTTGCACTGTAACATTGTGTGTACTGTGACACAGGCTATACTATCCATCCAGCAGACTTGCACTGTAACATTGTGTGTACTGTGACACCGGTTATACTATCCATCCAGCAGACTTGCAATGTAACATTGTGTGTACTGTGACACGGGCTATAATATCCATCCAGCAGACTTGCGCTGTAACATTGTGTGCACTGTGACACAGGCTATACTATACATCCAGCAGACTTGTGCTGTAACATTGTGTGTACTCTGACACATGCTATACTATCCATCCAGCAGACTTGCACTGTAACATTGTGTGTACTGCGACACAGGCTATATTATCCATCCAGCAGAATTGCTCTGTAACATTGTGTGTACTGTGACACAGGCTATACTATCCATCCAGCAGACCTGCACTGTCACATTGTGTGCACTGTGACGCCGGCTATACTATCCATCCAGCAGACTTGCACTGTAACATTGTGTGTACTGTGACACAGGCTATACTATACATCCAGCAGACTTGCACTGTAAAATTGTGTGTACTGTGATACAGGCTATACTATCCATCCAGCAGTCTTGCGCTGTAACATTGTGTGCACTGTGACACAGGCTATACTATCCATCCAGCAGACTTGCACTGTAACATTGTGTACATTGTGACACTTGCTATACTATCCATCCAGCAGACTTGCACTGTAACATTGTGTGTACTGTGGCACAGGCTATACTACCAATCCAGCATACTTGCACTGTAACATTGTGTGTACTGTGACACAGGCTATACTATCCATCCAGCAGACTTGCACTGTAACATTGTGTGTACTGTGACACAGGCTATACCAGCGATGGCTAACCTTGGCACTCCAGCTGTGACAAAACTACAAATCCCATCATGCCTCTGCCTCCCCACGTTATGCTTAGAGCTGTCAGAGTATTGCAATGTCTCATGGGACATGTAGTTCAAACACAGCTGGAGTGCCAAGGTTAGCCATCACTGGGCTATACTATCCATTCAGCAGACTTGCACTGTAAGATTGTGTGTACTGTGACACAGGCTATGATATCCATTCAGCAGACTTGCACTGTAACATTGTGTGTACTGTGACACAGTCTACACTATCCATCCAGCAGACTTGCACTGTAACATTGTGTGTACTGTGACACAGACTATACTATCTATCCAGTAGACTTGCACTGTAACATTGTGTGTACTGTGACACCGGCTATACTATCCATCCAGCAGACTTGCACTGTAACATTGTGTGTACTGTGACACAGGCTATACTATCCATCCAGCAGACTTGTACTGTAACATTGGGTGCACTGTGACACAGGCTATACTATCCATCCAGCAGACTTGCACTGTAACATTGTGTGTACTGTGACACCGGTTATACTATCCATCCAGCAGACTTGCAATGTAACATTGTGTGTACTGTGACAGGGGCTATACTATCCATCCAGCAGACTTGCGCTGTAACATTGTGTGCACTGTGACACAGGCTATACTATACATCCAGCAGACTTGTGCTGTAACATTGTGTGTACTGTGACACAGGCTATATTATCCATCCAGCAGAATTGCTCTGTAACATTGTGTGTACTGTGACACAGGCTATACTATCCATCCAGCAGACTTGCACTGTAACATTGTGTACATTGTGACACTTGCTATACAATCCATCCAGCAGACTTGACTGTAACATTGTGTGTACTGTGGCACAGGCTATACTATCCATCCAGCAGACTTGCACTGTAACATTGTGTGTACTGTGACACCGGCTATACTATCCATCCAGCCGACTGGTACTGTAACATTGTGTGTACTGTGACACAGGCTATACTATCCATCCAGCAGACTTGCACTGTAACATTGTGTGCACTGTGACACAGGCTATACTATCCATCCAGCAGACTTGCACGGTAACATTGTATGCACTGTGACACAGGCTATACTATTCATCCAGCAGACTTGCACTGTAACATTGTGTGCACTGTGACACAGGCTATACTATCCATCCAGCAGAATTGCTCTGTAACATTGTGTGTACTGTGAAACAGGCTATACTATCCATCCAGCAGACTTACATTGTAACATTGTGTGTACTGTGACACAGGCTATACTATCCATCCAGCAGACTTGTACTGTAACATTGTGTGCACTGTGACACAGACTATACTATCCATCCAACAGACTTGCACTGTAACATTGTGTGCACTGTGACACAGACTATACTATCCATCCAGTAGCCTTGCACTGTAAAATTGTGTGCACTGTGACACCGGCTATACTATCCAGCCAGCAGACTTGCACTGTAACATTGTGTGTACTGTGACACAGGCCTCTGCCTCCCCACGTTATGCTTAGAGCTGTCAGAGTATTGCAATGTCTCATGGGACATGTAGTTCAAACACAGCTTGAGTGCCAAGGTTAGCCATCACTGGGCTATACTATCCATTCAGCAGACTTGCACTGTAAGATTGTGTGTACTGTGACACAGGCTATGATATCCATTCAGCAGACTTGCACTGTAACATTGTGTGTACTGTGACACAGGCTATACTATCCATCCAGCAGACTTGCACTGTAAGATTGTGTGTACTGTGACACAGACTATACTATCTATCCAGTAGACTTGCACTGTAACATTGTGTGTACTGTGACACCGGCTATACTATCCATCCAGCAGACTTGCACTGTAACATTGTGTGCAATGTGACACAGACTATACTATCCATCCAGCAGACTTGCACTGTAACATTGTGTGTACTGTGACACAGGCTATACTATCCATCCAGCAGACTTGCACTGTAACATTGTGTGTACTGTGACACAGGCTATACTATCCATCCAGCAGACTTGTACTGTAACATTGTGTGCACTGTGACACAGGCTATACTATCCATCCAGCAGACTTGCACTGTAACATTGTGTGTACTGTGACACCGGTTATACTATCCATCCAGCAGACTTGCAATGTAACATTGTGTGTACTGTGACACGGGCTATAATATCCATCCAGCAGACTTGCGCTGTAACATTGTGTGCACTGTGACACAGGCTATACTATACATCCAGCAGACTTGTGCTGTAACATTGTGTGTACTCTGACACATGCTATACTATCCATCCAGCAGACTTGCACTGTAACATTGTGTGTACTGCGACACAGGCTATATTATCCATCCAGCAGAATTGCTCTGTAACATTGTGTGTACTGTGACACAGGCTATACTATCCATCCAGCAGACCTGCACTGTCACATTGTGTGCACTGTGACGCCGGCTATACTATCCATCCAGCAGACTTGCACTGTAACATTGTGTGTACTGTGACACAGGCTATACTATACATCCAGCAGACTTGCACTGTAAAATTGTGTGTACTGTGATACAGGCTATACTATCCATCCAGCAGTCTTGCGCTGTAACATTGTGTGCACTGTGACACAGGCTATACTATCCATCCAGCAGACTTGCACTGTAACATTGTGTACATTGTGACACTTGCTATACTATCCATCCAGCAGACTTGCACTGTAACATTGTGTGTACTGTGGCACAGGCTATACTACCAATCCAGCATACTTGCACTGTAACATTGTGTGTACTGTGACACAGGCTATACTATCCATCCAGCAGACTTGCACTGTAACATTGTGTGTACTGTGACACAGGCTATACCAGCGATGGCTAACCTTGGCACTCCAGCTGTGACAAAACTACAAATCCCATCATGCCTCTGCCTCCCCACGTTATGCTTAGAGCTGTCAGAGTATTGCAATGTCTCATGGGACATGTAGTTCAAACACAGCTGGAGTGCCAAGGTTAGCCATCACTGGGCTATACTATCCATTCAGCAGACTTGCACTGTAAGATTGTGTGTACTGTGACACAGGCTATGATATCCATTCAGCAGACTTGCACTGTAAGATTGTGTGTACTGTGACACAGGCTATACTATCCATCCAGCAGACTTGCACTGTAACATTGTGTGTACTGTGACACAGACTATACTATCTATCCAGTAGACTTGCACTGTAACATTGTGTGTACTGTGACACCGGCTATACTATCCATCCAGCAGACTTGCACTGTAACATTGTGTGCACTGTGACACAGGCTATACTATACATCCAGCAGACTTGTGCTGTAACATTGTGTGTACTGTGACACAGGCTATACTATCCATCCAGCAGACTTGCGCTGTAACATTGTGTGCACTGTGACACAGGCTATACTATACATCCAGCAGACTTGTGCTGTAACATTGTGTGTACTCTGACACATGCTACCGTATACTATCCATCCAGCAGACTTGCACTTTAACATTGTGTGTACTGCGACACAGGCTATATTATCCATCCAGCAGAATTGCTCTGTAACATTGTGTGTACTGTGACACAGGCTATACTATCCATCCAGCAGAATTGCTCTGTAACATTGTGTGTACTGCGACACAGGCTATATTATCCATCCAGCAGAATTGCTCTGTAACATTGTGTACATTGTGACACTTGCTATACAATCCATCCAGCAGACCTACACTGTAACATTGTGTGCACTGTGACACAGGCTATACTATCCATCCAGCAGACTTGCACTGTAACATTGTGTACATTGTGACACTTGCTATACTATCCATCCAGCAGACTTGCACTGTAACATTGTGTGTACTGTGGCACAGGCTATACTATCCATCCAGCATACTTGCACAGTAACATTGTGTGTACTGTGACACAGGCTATACTATCCATCCAGCAGACTTGCACTGTAACATTGTGTGTACTGTGACACAGGCTATACTATCCATCCAGCAGACTTGCACTGTAACATTGTGTGTACTGTGACACCGGCTATACTATCCATCCAGCAGACTTGCACTGTAACATTGTGTGTACTGTGGCACAGGCTATACTATCCATCCAGCATACTTGCACTGTAACATTGTGTGTACTGTGACATAGGCTATACTATCCATCCAGCAGACTTGCACTGTAACATTGTGTGCACTGTGACACAGGCTAAACTATACATCCAGCAAACTTGTGCTGTAACATTGTGTGTACTGTGACACAGGCTATACTATCCATCCAGCAGACTTGCACTGTAACATTGTTTGTACTGTGACACAGGCTATACTATCCATCCAGCAGACTTGCACTGTAACATTGTGTACATTGTGACACTTGCTATACTATCCATCCAGCAGACTTGCACTGTAACATTGTGTGTACTGTGGCACAGGCTACACTATCCATCCAGCAGACTTGCACTGTAACATTGTGTACATTGTGACACTTGCTATACTATCCATCCAGCATACTTGCACAGTAACATTGTGTGTACTGTGACACAGGCTATACTATCCATCCAGCAGACTTGCACTGTAACATTGTGTGTACTGTGACACAGGCTATACTATCCATCCAGCACACTTGCACTGTAACATTGTGTGTAGTGTGACACCGGCTATACTATACATCCAGCAGACTTGCACTGTAACATTGTGTGTACTGTGGCACAGGCTATACTATCCATCCAGCATACTTGCACTGTAACATTGTGTATACTGTGACACAGGCTATACTATCCATCCAGCAGACTTGCACTGTAACATTGTGTGCACTGTGACACAGGCTAAACTATACATCCAGCAAACTTGTGCTGTAACATTGTGTGTACTGTGACACAGGCTATATTATCCACCCAGCAGAATTGCTCTGTAACATTATGTGCAATGTGACACAGGCTATACTACCCATCCAGCAGACCTGCACTGTGACATTGTGTGCACTGTGACACAGGCTATACTATCCATCCAGCAGACTTGCACTGTAACATTGTGTGCACTGTGACATAGGCTTTACTATCCATCCAGCAGACTTGCACTGTAACATTGTGTGCACTGTGGCACAGGCTACACTATCCATCCAGCAGACTTGCACTGTAACATTGTGTGCACTGTGGCACATGCTATACTATCCATCCAGCAGACTTGCACTGTAACATTGTGTGTACTATGACACAGACTATACTATCTATCCAGTAGACTTGCACTGTAACATTGTGTGTACTGTGACACCGCTATACTATCCATCCAGCAGACTTGCACTGTAACATTGTGTGCACTGTGGCACAGGCTACACTATCCATCCAGCAAAATTCCACTGTACCATTGTGTGTACTCTAACACAGGCTATACTATCCATTCAGCAGACTTGCACTGTAACATTGCGTGTACTGTGACACAGGCTATACTATCCATCCAGCAGACTTGCACTGTAACATTGTGTATACTGTGACACAGACTATACTATCCATCCAGTAGCCTTGCACTGTAAAATTGTGTGTACTGTGACACAGGCTATCCCACTTACCCAGCAGACCTGCACTGTAACATTGTGTGCACTGTGACACAGGCTATACTATACATCCAGCAGACTTGCACTGTAACATTGTGTGTACTCTGACACAGGCTATACTATCCATCCAGCAGACTTGCACTGTAACATTGTGTGTACTGTGACACAGGCTATACTATCCATCCAGCAGACTTGCACTGTAACATTGTGTGTACTGCGACACAGGCTATATTATCCATCCAGCAGAATTGCTCTGTAACATTGTGTGTACTGTGACACAGGCTATACTATCCATCCAGCAGACTTGCACTGTAACATTGTGTATACTGTGACACAGACTATACTATCCATCCAGTAGCCTTGCACTGTAAAATTGTGTGTACTGTGACACAGGCTATCCCACCCACCCAGCAGACCTGCACTGTAACATTGTGTGCACTTTGACACAGGCTATACTATACATCCAGCAGACTTGCACTGTAACATTGTGTGTACTCTGACACAGGCTATACTATCCATCCAGCAGACTTGCACTGTAACATTGCGTGCACTGTGGCACAGGCTACACTATCCATCCAGCAGAATTGCACTGTACCATTGTGTGCACTGTGACACAGGCTATACTATCCATCCAGCAGACATGCACTGTAACATTGTGTGTACTGTGACACAGGCTATACTATCTATCCAGCAGACTTGCACTGTAACATTGTGTGCACTGTGACACAGGCTATACTATCCATCCAGCAGACTTGCACTAAAACATTGTGTGTACTGTGATACAGACTATACTATCCATCCAGCAGACTTGCACTGTAACATTGTGTGCACTGTGGGGCTATACTATCCATGCAGCAGACTTGCACTGTAACATTGTGTGTACTGTGACACAGGCTATACTATCCATCCAACAGACCTGCACTGTAACATTGTGTGTACTGTGACACAGGCTATACTATCCATCCAGCAGACTTGCACTGTAACATTGTGTGCACTGTGGCACAGGCTATACTATCCATCCAGCACTATACCTCTCTTGATCATTTCTACATAACGTACTGTTGCTATCATTCTGTTATACTTCAGACTAGTTCCAGGGTGTTGATGACCACGGACCTCACACCCAAGACTAGGGAACTTGTGCTATCATTCTGTTATACTTCAGACTAGTTCCAGGGTGTTGATGACCACGGACCTCACACCCAAGACTAGGGAACTTGTGCTATCATTCTGTTATACTTCAGACTAGTTCCAGGGTGTTGATGACCATGGACCTCACACCCAAGACTAGGGAACTTGTGCTATCATTCTGTTATACTTCAGACTAGTTCCAGGGTGTTGATGACCACAGACCTCACACCCAAGACTAGGAAACTTGTGTTATCATTCTGTTATTCATCAGACTAGTTTCAGGGTGTGGAGACCACGGACCTTACACCCAAGACTAGGCATTGTTGTTATTTGTTATGACCTATTGCTTCCTGACTATCCCTCTGTTCCCTGATTCTGTACCATGCATATCTGATACACCGTTGCCAGACCCGGCTAGCCTTGGATACCGAATCAGCCTTCTGTCTTTGTGCTTTATCTGTCCGTGTGTTGCCGACCTGGCTTGCCCGACCTCGAGAGCTATCTCTCCCCTTAAGAGATAGTCTCCAGATCAGTCTGTGACATCCACCTTCAGGTGTCACTCACTCTCTGATCCTTCCCACCACCAGCCTGACTCCACCCCTTGGAGAGTCTAAGGCTGCTGGAAGGTTTTCATACTTCTAAGAGCAGTAGTGCCTTACTGCCCTGAATCACCTGTCCTCCAGGTGGTTTACTCAATGTGTACTGTTACACCAAACACTCACGGTACATATATATATATATCTACATAGGTGTCCAGAGGTTAACAATATATCTGTATTATTGGTGATTCTGCAGATCATCAATAATCAGGTATATATCTGTATTCTTGGTGATACTGCAGATCACCAATGATCAGATTCTCTCTGCATGCTGACACCGATCGTTACAGCTACACTATCCATCCAGCAGACTTGCATTGTAACATTGTGTGTACTGTGACACCGGCTATACTATCCATCCAGCAGACTTGCACTGTAACATTGTGTGCACTGTGACACAGTCTACACTATCCATCCAGCAGAATTGCACTGTACCATTGTGTGTACTCTGACACAGGCTATACTATCCATCCAGCAGACTAGCACTGTAACATTGTGTGTACTGCGACACAGGCTATATTATCCATCCAGCAGAATTGCTCTGTAACATTGTGTGTACTGTGACACAGGCTATAATATCCATTCAACAGAATTGCACTGTAACATTGTGTGCAATGTGACACAGACTATACTATCCATCCAGTAGCCTTGCACTGTAAAATTGTGTGTACTGTGACACAGGCTATACTACCCGTCCAGCAGACCTGCACTGTGACATTGTGTGCAATGTGACACCGGCTATACTATCCATCCAGCAGACTTGCACTGTAACATTGTGTATACTGTGACACAGGCTATACTATACCTCCAGCAGACTTGCACTGTAACATTGTGTGTACTGTGACACAGGCTATACTATCCATCCAGCAGACTTGCACTGTAACATTGTATGTACTGTGGCACAGGTTATACTATCCATCCAGTAGACTTGCACTGTAGCATTGTGTGTACTGTGGCACAGGCTATACTATCCATCCAGCATACTTGCACTGTAACATTGTGTGTACTGTGACACAGGCTATACTATCCATCCAGCAGACTTGCACTGTAACATTGTGTGCACTGTGACACAGGCTAAACTATACATCCAGCAAACTTGTGCTGTAACATTGTGTGTACTGTGACACAGGCTATATTATCCACCCAGCAGAATTGCTCTGTAACATTATGTGCAATGTGACACAGGCTATACTACCCATCCAGCAGACCTGCACTGTGACATTGTGTGCACTGTGACACAGGCTATACTATCCATCCAGCAGACTTGCACTGTAACATTGTGTGCACTGTGACATAGGCTTTACTATCCATCCAGCAGACTTGCACTGTAACATTGTGTGCACTGTGGCACAGGCTACACTATCCATCCAGCAGACTTGCACTGTAACATTGTGTGCACTGTGGCACATGCTATACTATCCATCCAGCAGACTTGCACTGTAACATTGTGTGTACTATGACACAGACTATACTATCTATCCAGTAGACTTGCACTGTAACATTGTGTGTACTGTGACACCGGCTATACTATCCATCCAGCAGACTTGCACTGTAACATTGTGTGCACTGTGGCACAGGCTACACTATCCATCCAGCAAAATTCCACTGTACAATTGTGTGTACTCTAACACAGGCTATACTATCCATTCAGCAGACTTGCACTGTAACATTGCGTGTACTGTGACACAGGCTATACTATCCATCCAGCAGACTTGCACTGTAACATTGTGTATACTGTGACACAGACTATACTATCCATCCAGTAGCCTTGCACTGTAAAATTGTGTGTACTGTGACACAGGCTATCCCACTTACCCAGCAGACCTGCACTGTAACATTGTGAGCACTGTGACACAGGCTATACTATACATCCAGCAGACTTGCACTGTAACATTGTGTGTACTCTGACACAGGCTATACTATCCATCCAGCAGACTTGCACTGTAACATTGTGTGTACTGTGACACAGGCTATACTATCCATCCAGCAGACTTGCACTGTAACATTGTGTGTACTGTGGCACAGGTTATACTATCCAGCCAGCAGACTTGCACTGTAACATTGTGTGTACTGCGACACAGGCTATATTATCCATCCAGCAGAATTGCTCTGTAACATTGTGTGTACTGTGACACAGGCTATACTATCCATCCAGCAGACTTGAACTGTAACATTGTGTATACTGTGACACAGACTATACTATCCATCCAGTAGCCTTGCACTGTAAAATTGTGTGTACTGTGACACAGGCTATCCCACCCACCCAGCAGACCTGCACTGTAACATTGTGTGCACTGTGACACAGGCTATACTATACATCCAGCAGACTTGCACTGTAACATTGTGTGTACTCTGACACAGGCTATACTATCCATCCAGCAGACTTGCACTGTAACATTGCGTGCACTGTGGCACAGGCTACACTATCCATCCAGCAGAATTGCACTGTACCATTGTGTGCACTGTGACACAGGCTATACTATCCATCCAGCAGACATGCACTGTAACATTGTGTGTACTGTGACACAGGCTATACTATCCATCCAGCAGACTTGCACTGTAACATTGTGTGCACTGTGACACAGGCTATACTATCCATCCAGCAGACTTGCACTAAAACATTGTGTGTACTGTGGGGCTATACTATCCATGCAGCAGACTTGCACTGTAACATTGTGTGCACTGTGGGGCTATACTATCCATGCAGCAGACTTGCACTGTAACATTGTGTGTACTGTGACACAGGCTATACTATCCATCCAACAGACCTGCACTGTAACATTGTGTGTACTGTGACACAGGCTATACTATCCATCCAGCAGACTTGCACTGTAACATTGTGTGCACTGTGGCACAGGCTATACTATCCATCCAGCACTATACCTCTCTTGATCATTTCTACATAACGTACTGTTGCTATCATTCTGTTATACTTCAGACTAGTTCCAGGGTGTTGATGACCACGGACCTCATACGCAAGACTAGGGAACTTGTGCTATCATTCTGTTATACTTCAGACTAGTTCCAGGGTGTTGATGACCACGGACCTCACACCCAAGACTAGGGAACTTGTGCTATCATTCTGTTATACTTCAGACTAGTTCCAGGGTGTTGATGACCATGGACCTCACACCCAAGACTAGGGAACTTGTGCTATCATTCTGTTATACTTCAGACTAGTTCCAGGGTGTTGATGACCACAGACCTCACACCCAAGACTAGGAAACTTGTGTTATCATTCTGTTATTCATCAGACTAGTTCCAGGGTGTGGAGACCACGGACCTTACACCCAAGACTAGGCATTGTTGTTATTTGTTATGACCTATTGCTTCCTGACTATCCCTCTGTTCCCTGATTCGGTACCATGCATATCTGATACACCGTTGCCAGACCCGGCTAGCCTTGGATACCGAATCAGCCTTCTGTCTTTGTGCTTTATCTGTCCGTGTGTTGCCGACCTGGCTTGCCCGACCTCGAGAGCTATCTCTCCCCTTAAGAGATAGTCTCCAGATCAGTCTGTGACATCCACCTTCAGGTGTCACTCACTCTCTGATCCTTCCCACCACCAGCCTGACTCCACCCCTTGGAGAGTCTCAGGCTGCTGGAAGGTTTTCATACTTCTAAGAGCAGTAGTGCCTTACTGCCCTGAATCACCTGTCCTCCAGGTGGTTTACTCAATGTGTACTGTTACACCAAACACTCACGGTACATATATATATATATCTACATAGGTGTCCAGAGGTTAACAATATATCTGTATTATTGGTGATTCTGCAGATCATCAATAATCAGGTATATATCTGTATTCTTGGTGATACTACAGATCACCAATGATCAGATTCTCTCTGCATGCTGACACCGATCGTTACAGCTACACTATCCATCCAGCAGACTTGCATTGTAACATTGTGTGTACTGTGACACCGGCTATACTATCCATCCAGCAGACTTGCACTGTAACATTGTGTGCACTGTGACACAGTCTACACTATCCATCCAGCAGAATTGCACTGTACCATTGTGTGTACTCTGACACAGGCTATACTATCCATCCAGCAGACTTGCACTGTAACATTGTGTGTACTGCGACACAGGCTATATTATCCATCCAGCAGAATTGCTCTGTAACATTGTGTGTACTGTGACACAGGCTATAATATCCATTCAACAGAATTGCACTGTAACATTGTGTGCAATGTGACACAGACTATACTATCCATCCAGTAGCCTTGCACTGTAAAATTGTGTGTACTGTGACACAGGCTATACTACCCGTCCAGCAGACCTGCACTGTGACATTGTGTGCAATGTGACACCGGCTATACTATCCATCCAGCAGACTTGCACTGTAACATTGTGTATACTGTGACACAGGCTATACTATACCTCCAGCAGACTTGCACTGTAACATTGTGTGTACTGTGACACAGGCTATACTATCCATCCAGCAGACTTGCACTGTAACATTGTGTATACTGTGACACAGACTATACTATCCATCCAGTAGCCTTGCACTGTAAAATTGTGTGTACTGTGACACAGGCTATCCCACTTACCCAGCAGACCTGCACTGTAACATTGTGTGCACTGTGACACAGGCTATACTATACATCCAGCAGACTTGCACTGTAACATTGTGTGTACTCTGACACAGGCTATACTATCCATCCAGCAGACTTGCACTGTAACATTGTGTGTACTGTGACACAGGCTATACTATCCATCCAGCAGACTTGCACTGTAACATTGTGTGTACTGCGACACAGGCTATATTATCCATCCAGCAGAATTGCTCTGTAACATTGTGTGTACTGTGACACAGGCTATACTATCCATCCAGCAGAATTGCTCTGTAACATTGTGTGTACTGCGACACAGGCTATATTATCCATCCAGCAGAATTGCTCTGTAACATTGTGTACATTGTGACACTTGCTATACAATCCATCCAGCAGACCTACACTGTAACATTGTGTGCACTGTGACACAGGCTATACTATCCATCCAGCAGACTTGCACTGTAACATTGTGTACATTGTGACACTTGCTATACTATCCATCCAGCAGACTTGCACTGTAACATTGTGTGTACTGTGGCACAGGCTATACTATCCATCCAGCATACTTGCACAGTAACATTGTGTGTACTGTGACACAGGCTATACTATCCATCCAGCAGACTTGCACTGTAACATTGTGTGTACTGTGACACAGGCTATACTATCCATCCAGCAGACTTGCACTGTAACATTGTGTGTACTGTGACACCGGCTATACTATCCATCCAGCAGACTTGCACTGTAACATTGTGTGTACTGTGGCACAGGCTATACTATCCATCCAGCATACTTGCACTGTAACATTGTGTGTACTGTGACATAGGCTATACTATCCATCCAGCAGACTTGCACTGTAACATTGTGTGCACTGTGACACAGGCTAAACTATACATCCAGCAAACTTGTGCTGTAACATTGTGTGTACTGTGACACAGGCTATACTATCCATCCAGCAGACTTGCACTGTAACATTGTTTGTACTGTGACACAGGCTATACTATCCATCCAGCAGACTTGCACTGTAACATTGTGTACATTGTGACACTTGCTATACTATCCATCCAGCAGACTTGCACTGTAACATTGTGTGTACTGTGGCACAGGCTACACTATCCATCCAGCAGACTTGCACTGTAACATTGTGTACATTGTGACACTTGCTATACTATCCATCCAGCATACTTGCACAGTAACATTGTGTGTACTGTGACACAGGCTATACTATCCATCCAGCAGACTTGCACTGTAACATTGTGTGTACTGTGACACAGGCTATACTATCCATCCAGCACACTTGCACTGTAACATTGTGTGTAGTGTGACACCGGCTATACTATACATCCAGCAGACTTGCACTGTAACATTGTGTGTACTGTGGCACAGGCTATACTATCCATCCAGCATACTTGCACTGTAACATTGTGTATACTGTGACACAGGCTATACTATCCATCCAGCAGACTTGCACTGTAACATTGTGTGCACTGTGACACAGGCTAAACTATACATCCAGCAAACTTGTGCTGTAACATTGTGTGTACTGTGACACAGGCTATATTATCCACCCAGCAGAATTGCTCTGTAACATTATGTGCAATGTGACACAGGCTATACTACCCATCCAGCAGACCTGCACTGTGACATTGTGTGCACTGTGACACAGGCTATACTATCCATCCAGCAGACTTGCACTGTAACATTGTGTGCACTGTGACATAGGCTTTACTATCCATCCAGCAGACTTGCACTGTAACATTGTGTGCACTGTGGCACAGGCTACACTATCCATCCAGCAGACTTGCACTGTAACATTGTGTGCACTGTGGCACATGCTATACTATCCATCCAGCAGACTTGCACTGTAACATTGTGTGTACTATGACACAGACTATACTATCTATCCAGTAGACTTGCACTGTAACATTGTGTGTACTGTGACACCGCTATACTATCCATCCAGCAGACTTGCACTGTAACATTGTGTGCACTGTGGCACAGGCTACACTATCCATCCAGCAAAATTCCACTGTACCATTGTGTGTACTCTAACACAGGCTATACTATCCATTCAGCAGACTTGCACTGTAACATTGCGTGTACTGTGACACAGGCTATACTATCCATCCAGCAGACTTGCACTGTAACATTGTGTATACTGTGACACAGACTATACTATCCATCCAGTAGCCTTGCACTGTAAAATTGTGTGTACTGTGACACAGGCTATCCCACTTACCCAGCAGACCTGCACTGTAACATTGTGTGCACTGTGACACAGGCTATACTATACATCCAGCAGACTTGCACTGTAACATTGTGTGTACTCTGACACAGGCTATACTATCCATCCAGCAGACTTGCACTGTAACATTGTGTGTACTGTGACACAGGCTATACTATCCATCCAGCAGACTTGCACTGTAACATTGTGTGTACTGCGACACAGGCTATATTATCCATCCAGCAGAATTGCTCTGTAACATTGTGTGTACTGTGACACAGGCTATACTATCCATCCAGCAGACTTGCACTGTAACATTGTGTATACTGTGACACAGACTATACTATCCATCCAGTAGCCTTGCACTGTAAAATTGTGTGTACTGTGACACAGGCTATCCCACCCACCCAGCAGACCTGCACTGTAACATTGTGTGCACTTTGACACAGGCTATACTATACATCCAGCAGACTTGCACTGTAACATTGTGTGTACTCTGACACAGGCTATACTATCCATCCAGCAGACTTGCACTGTAACATTGCGTGCACTGTGGCACAGGCTACACTATCCATCCAGCAGAATTGCACTGTACCATTGTGTGCACTGTGACACAGGCTATACTATCCATCCAGCAGACATGCACTGTAACATTGTGTGTACTGTGACACAGGCTATACTATCTATCCAGCAGACTTGCACTGTAACATTGTGTGCACTGTGACACAGGCTATACTATCCATCCAGCAGACTTGCACTAAAACATTGTGTGTACTGTGATACAGACTATACTATCCATCCAGCAGACTTGCACTGTAACATTGTGTGCACTGTGGGGCTATACTATCCATGCAGCAGACTTGCACTGTAACATTGTGTGTACTGTGACACAGGCTATACTATCCATCCAACAGACCTGCACTGTAACATTGTGTGTACTGTGACACAGGCTATACTATCCATCCAGCAGACTTGCACTGTAACATTGTGTGCACTGTGGCACAGGCTATACTATCCATCCAGCACTATACCTCTCTTGATCATTTCTACATAACGTACTGTTGCTATCATTCTGTTATACTTCAGACTAGTTCCAGGGTGTTGATGACCACGGACCTCACACCCAAGACTAGGGAACTTGTGCTATCATTCTGTTATACTTCAGACTAGTTCCAGGGTGTTGATGACCACGGACCTCACACCCAAGACTAGGGAACTTGTGCTATCATTCTGTTATACTTCAGACTAGTTCCAGGGTGTTGATGACCATGGACCTCACACCCAAGACTAGGGAACTTGTGCTATCATTCTGTTATACTTCAGACTAGTTCCAGGGTGTTGATGACCACAGACCTCACACCCAAGACTAGGAAACTTGTGTTATCATTCTGTTATTCATCAGACTAGTTTCAGGGTGTGGAGACCACGGACCTTACACCCAAGACTAGGCATTGTTGTTATTTGTTATGACCTATTGCTTCCTGACTATCCCTCTGTTCCCTGATTCTGTACCATGCATATCTGATACACCGTTGCCAGACCCGGCTAGCCTTGGATACCGAATCAGCCTTCTGTCTTTGTGCTTTATCTGTCCGTGTGTTGCCGACCTGGCTTGCCCGACCTCGAGAGCTATCTCTCCCCTTAAGAGATAGTCTCCAGATCAGTCTGTGACATCCACCTTCAGGTGTCACTCACTCTCTGATCCTTCCCACCACCAGCCTGACTCCACCCCTTGGAGAGTCTAAGGCTGCTGGAAGGTTTTCATACTTCTAAGAGCAGTAGTGCCTTACTGCCCTGAATCACCTGTCCTCCAGGTGGTTTACTCAATGTGTACTGTTACACCAAACACTCACGGTACATATATATATATATCTACATAGGTGTCCAGAGGTTAACAATATATCTGTATTATTGGTGATTCTGCAGATCATCAATAATCAGGTATATATCTGTATTCTTGGTGATACTGCAGATCACCAATGATCAGATTCTCTCTGCATGCTGACACCGATCGTTACAGCTACACTATCCATCCAGCAGACTTGCATTGTAACATTGTGTGTACTGTGACACCGGCTATACTATCCATCCAGCAGACTTGCACTGTAACATTGTGTGCACTGTGACACAGTCTACACTATCCATCCAGCAGAATTGCACTGTACCATTGTGTGTACTCTGACACAGGCTATACTATCCATCCAGCAGACTAGCACTGTAACATTGTGTGTACTGCGACACAGGCTATATTATCCATCCAGCAGAATTGCTCTGTAACATTGTGTGTACTGTGACACAGGCTATAATATCCATTCAACAGAATTGCACTGTAACATTGTGTGCAATGTGACACAGACTATACTATCCATCCAGTAGCCTTGCACTGTAAAATTGTGTGTACTGTGACACAGGCTATACTACCCGTCCAGCAGACCTGCACTGTGACATTGTGTGCAATGTGACACCGGCTATACTATCCATCCAGCAGACTTGCACTGTAACATTGTGTATACTGTGACACAGGCTATACTATACCTCCAGCAGACTTGCACTGTAACATTGTGTGTACTGTGACACAGGCTATACTATCCATCCAGCAGACTTGCACTGTAACATTGTATGTACTGTGGCACAGGTTATACTATCCATCCAGTAGACTTGCACTGTAGCATTGTGTGTACTGTGGCACAGGCTATACTATCCATCCAGCATACTTGCACTGTAACATTGTGTGTACTGTGACACAGGCTATACTATCCATCCAGCAGACTTGCACTGTAACATTGTGTGCACTGTGACACAGGCTAAACTATACATCCAGCAAACTTGTGCTGTAACATTGTGTGTACTGTGACACAGGCTATATTATCCACCCAGCAGAATTGCTCTGTAACATTATGTGCAATGTGACACAGGCTATACTACCCATCCAGCAGACCTGCACTGTGACATTGTGTGCACTGTGACACAGGCTATACTATCCATCCAGCAGACTTGCACTGTAACATTGTGTGCACTGTGACATAGGCTTTACTATCCATCCAGCAGACTTGCACTGTAACATTGTGTGCACTGTGGCACAGGCTACACTATCCATCCAGCAGACTTGCACTGTAACATTGTGTGCACTGTGGCACATGCTATACTATCCATCCAGCAGACTTGCACTGTAACATTGTGTGTACTATGACACAGACTATACTATCTATCCAGTAGACTTGCACTGTAACATTGTGTGTACTGTGACACCGGCTATACTATCCATCCAGCAGACTTGCACTGTAACATTGTGTGCACTGTGGCACAGGCTACACTATCCATCCAGCAAAATTCCACTGTACCATTGTGTGTACTCTAACACAGGCTATACTATCCATTCAGCAGACTTGCACTGTAACATTGCGTGTACTGTGACACAGGCTATACTATCCATCCAGCAGACTTGCACTGTAACATTGTGTATACTGTGACACAGACTATACAATCCATCCAGTAGCCTTGCACTGTAAAATTGTGTGTACTGTGACACAGGCTATCCCACTTACCCAGCAGACCTGCACTGTAACATTGTGAGCACTGTGACACAGGCTATACTATACATCCAGCAGACTTGCACTGTAACATTGTGTGTACTCTGACACAGGCTATACTATCCATCCAGCAGACTTGCACTGTAACATTGTGTGTACTGTGACACAGGCTATACTATCCATCCAGCAGACTTGCACTGTAACATTGTGTGTACTGCGACACAGGCTATATTATCCATCCAGCAGAATTGCTCTGTAACATTGTGTGTACTGTGACACAGGCTATACTATCCATCCAGCAGACTTGAACTGTAACATTGTGTATACTGTGACACAGACTATACTATCCATCCAGTAGCCTTGCACTGTAAAATTGTGTGTACTGTGACACAGGCTATCCCACCCACCCAGCAGACCTGCACTGTAACATTGTGTGCACTGTGACACAGGCTATACTATACATCCAGCAGACTTGCACTGTAACATTGTGTGTACTCTGACACAGGCTATACTATCCATCCAGCAGACTTGCACTGTAACATTGCGTGCACTGTGGCACAGACTACACTATCCATCCAGCAGAATTGCACTGTACCATTGTGTGCACTGTGACACAGGCTATACTATCCATCCAGCAGACATGCACTGTAACATTGTGTGTACTGTGACACAGGCTATACTATCCATCCAGCAGACTTGCACTGTAACATTGTGTGCACTGTGACACAGGCTATACTATCCATCCAGCAGACTTGCACTAAAACATTGTGTGTACTGTGGGGCTATACTATCCATGCAGCAGACTTGCACTGTAACATTGTGTGCACTGTGGGGCTATACTATCCATGCAGCAGACTTGCACTGTAACATTGTGTGTACTGTGACACAGGCTATACTATCCATCCAACAGACCTGCACTGTAACATTGTGTGTACTGTGACACAGGCTATACTATCCATCCAGCAGACTTGCACTGTAACATTGTGTGCACTGTGGCACAGGCTATACTATCCATCCAGCACTATACCTCTCTTGATCATTTCTACATAACGTACTGTTGCTATCATTCTGTTATACTTCAGACTAGTTCCAGGGTGTTGATGACCACGGACCTCATACGCAAGACTAGGGAACTTGTGCTATCATTCTGTTATACTTCAGACTAGTTCCAGGGTGTTGATGACCACGGACCTCACACCCAAGACTAGGGAACTTGTGCTATCATTCTGTTATACTTCAGACTAGTTCCAGGGTGTTGATGACCATGGACCTCACACCCAAGACTAGGGAACTTGTGCTATCATTCTGTTATACTTCAGACTAGTTCCAGGGTGTTGATGACCACAGACCTCACACCCAAGACTAGGAAACTTGTGTTATCATTCTGTTATTCATCAGACTAGTTCCAGGGTGTGGAGACCACGGACCTTACACCCAAGACTAGGCATTGTTGTTATTTGTTATGACCTATTGCTTCCTGACTATCCCTCTGTTCCCTGATTCGGTACCATGCATATCTGATACACCGTTGCCAGACCCGGCTAGCCTTGGATACCGAATCAGCCTTCTGTCTTTGTGCTTTATCTGTCCGTGTGTTGCCGACCTGGCTTGCCCGACCTCGAGAGCTATCTCTCCCCTTAAGAGATAGTCTCCAGATCAGTCTGTGACATCCACCTTCAGGTGTCACTCACTCTCTGATCCTTCCCACCACCAGCCTGACTCCACCCCTTGGAGAGTCTCAGGCTGCTGGAAGGTTTTCATACTTCTAAGAGCAGTAGTGCCTTACTGCCCTGAATCACCTGTCATCCAGGTGGTTTACTCAATGTGTACTGTTACACCAAACACTCACGGTACATATATATATATATCTACATAGGTGTCCAGAGGTTAACAATATATCTGTATTATTGGTGATTCTGCAGATCATCAATAATCAGGTATATATCTGTATTCTTGGTGATACTACAGATCACCAATGATCAGATTCTCTCTGCATGCTGACACCGATCGTTACAGCTACACTATCCATCCAGCAGACTTGCATTGTAACATTGTGTGTACTGTGACACCGGCTATACTATCCATCCAGCAGACTTGCACTGTAACATTGTGTGCACTGTGACACAGTCTACACTATCCATCCAGCAGAATTGCACTGTACCATTGTGTGTACTCTGACACAGGCTATACTATCCATCCAGCAGACTTGCACTGTAACATTGTGTGTACTGCGACACAGGCTATATTATCCATCCAGCAGAATTGCTCTGTAACATTGTGTGTACTGTGACACAGGCTATAATATCCATTCAACAGAATTGCACTGTAACATTGTGTGCAATGTGACACAGACTATACTATCCATCCAGTAGCCTTGCACTGTAAAATTGTGTGTACTGTGACACAGGCTATACTACCCGTCCAGCAGACCTGCACTGTGACATTGTGTGCAATGTGACACCGGCTATACTATCCATCCAGCAGACTTGCACTGTAACATTGTGTATACTGTGACACAGGCTATACTATACCTCCAGCAGACTTGCACTGTAACATTGTGTGTACTGTGACACAGGCTATACTATCCATCCAGCAGACTTGCACTGTAACATTGTGTATACTGTGACACAGACTATACTATCCATCCAGTAGCCTTGCACTGTAAAATTGTGTGTACTGTGACACAGGCTATCCCACTTACCCAGCAGACCTGCACTGTAACATTGTGTGCACTGTGACACAGGCTATACTATACATCCAGCAGACTTGCACTGTAACATTGTGTGTACTCTGACACAGGCTATACTATCCATCCAGCAGACTTGCACTGTAACATTGTGTGTACTGTGACACAGGCTATACTATCCATCCAGCAGACTTGCACTGTAACATTGTGTGTACTGCGACACAGGCTATATTATCCATCCAGCAGAATTGCTCTGTAACATTGTGTGTACTGTGACACAGGCTATACTATCCATCCAGCAGACTTGCACTGTAACATTGTGTATACTGTGACACAGACTATACTATCCATCCAGTAGCCTTGCACTGTAAAATTGTGTGTACTGTGACACAGGCTATCCCACCCACCCAGCAGACCTGCACTGTAACATTGTGTGCACTGTGACACAGGCTATACTATACATCCAGCAGACTTGCACTGTAACATTGTGTGTACTCTGACACAGGCTATACTATCCATCCAGCAGACTTGCACTGTAACATTGCGTGCACTGTGGCACAGGCTACACTATCCATCCAGCAGAATTGCACTGTACCATTGATTGCACTGTGACACAGGCTATACTATCCATCCAGCAGACATGCACTGTAACATTGTGTGTACTGTGACACAGGCTATACTACCCATCCAGCAGACTTGCACTGTAACATTGTGTGCACTGTGACACAGGCTATACTATCCATCCAGCAGACTTGCACTAAAACATTGTGTGTACTGTGATACAGACTATACTATCCATCCAGCAGACTTGCACTGTAACATTGTGTGCACTGTGGGGCTATACTATCCATGCAGCAGACTTGCACTGTAACATTGTGTGTACTGTGGCACAGGTTAAACTATCCATCCAGCAGACTTGCACTGTAACATTGTGTGTACTGTGGCACAGGTTATACTATCCATCCAGCAGACTTGCACTGTAACATTGTGTGTACTGTGACACAGGCTATACTATCCATCCAACAGACCTGCACTGTAACATTGTGTGCACTGTGACACAGTCTACACTATCCATCCAGCAGAATTGCACTGTACCATTGTGTGTACTCTGACACAGGCTATACTATCCATCCAGCAGACTAGCACTGTAACATTGTGTGTACTGCGACACAGGCTATATTATCCATCCAGCAGAATTGCTCTGTAACATTGTGTGTACTGTGACACAGGCTATAATATCCATTCAACAGAATTGCACTGTAACATTGTGTGCAATGTGACACAGACTATACTATCCATCCAGTAGCCTTGCACTGTAAAATTGTGTGTACTGTGACACAGGCTATACTACCCGTCCAGCAGACCTGCACTGTGACATTGTGTGCAATGTGACACCGGCTATACTATCCATCCAGCAGACTTGCACTGTAACATTGTGTATACTGTGACACAGGCTATACTATACCTCCAGCAGACTTGCACTGTAACATTGTGTGTACTGTGACACAGGCTATACTATCCATCCAGCAGACTTGCACTGTAACACTGTATGTACTGTGGCACAGGTTATACTATCCATCCAGTAGACTTGCACTGTAGCATTGTGTGTACTGTGGCACAGGCTATACTATCCATCCAGCATACATGCACTGTAACATTGTGTGTACTGTGACACAGGCTATACTATCCATCCAGCAGACTTGCACTGTAACATTGTGTGTACTGTGACACAGGCTATATTATCCACCCAGCAGAATTGCTCTGTAACATTATGTGCAATGTGACACAGGCTATACTACCCATCCAGCAGACCTGCACTGTGACATTGTGTGCACTGTGACACAGGCTATACTATCCATCCAGCAGACTTGCACTGTAACATTGTGTGCACTGTGACATAGGCTTTACTATCCATCCAGCAGACTTGCACTGTAACATTGTGTGCACTGTGGCACAGGCTACACTATCCATCCAGCAGACTTGCACTGTAACATTGTGTGCACTGTGACACAGGCTATACTATCCATCCAGCAGACTTGCACTGTAACATTGTGTGTACTGTGACACAGGCTATACTATCCATCCAGTAGCCTTGCACTGTAACATTGTGTGCACTGTGGCACAGGCTACACTATCCATCCAGCAGACTTGCACTGTAACATTGTGTGCACTGTGGCACATGCTATACTATCCATCCAGCAGACTTGCACTGTAACATTGTGTGTACTATGACACAGACTATACTATCTATCCAGTAGACTTGCACTGTAACATTGTGTGTACTGTGACACCGGCTATACTATCCATCCAGCAGACTTGCACTGTAACATTGTGTGCACTGTGGCACAGGCTACACTATCCATCCAGCAAAATTCCACTGTACCATTGTGTGTACTCTAACACAGGCTATACTATCCATTCAGCAGACTTGCACTGTAACATTGCGTGTACTGTGACACAGGCTATACTATCCATCCAGCAGACTTGCACTGTAACATTGTGTATACTGTGACACAGACTATACTATCCATCCAGTAGCCTTGCACTGTAAAATTGTGTGTACTGTGACACAGGCTATCCCACTTACCCAGCAGACCTGCACTGTAACATTGTGAGCACTGTGACACAGGCTATACTATACATCCAGCAGACTTGCACTGTAACATTGTGTGTACTCTGACACAGGCTATACTATCCATCCAGCAGACTTGCACTGTAACATTGTGTGTACTGTGACACAGGCTATACTATCCATCCAGCAGACTTGCACTGTAACATTGTGTGTACTGCGACACAGGCTATATTATCCATCCAGCAGAATTGCTCTGTAACATTGTGTGTACTGTGACACAGGCTATACTATCCATCCAGCAGACTTGAACTGTAACATTGTGTATACTGTGACACAGACTATACTATCCATCCAGTAGCCTTGCACTGTAAAATTGTGTGTACTGTGACACAGGCTATCCCACCCACCCAGCAGACCTGCACTGTAACATTGTGTGCACTGTGACACAGGCTATACTATACATCCAGCAGACTTGCACTGTAACATTGTGTGTACTCTGACACAGGCTATACTATCCATCCAGCAGACTTGCACTGTAACATTGCGTGCACTGTGGCACAGGCTACACTATCCATCCAGCAGAATTGCACTGTACCATTATGTGCACTGTGACACAGGCTATACTATCCATCCAGCAGACATGCACTGTAACATTGTGTGTACTGTGACACAGGCTATACTATCCATCCAGCAGACTTGCACTGTAACATTGTGTGCACTGTGACACAGGCTATACTATCCATCCAGCAGACTTGCACTAAAACATTGTGTGTACTGTGGGGCTATACTATCCATGCAGCAGACTTGCACTGTAACATTGTGTGCACTGTGGGGCTATACTATCCATGCAGCAGACTTGCACTGTAACATTGTGTGTACTGTGACACAGGCTATACTATCCATCCAACAGACCTGCACTGTAACATTTTGTGTACTGTGACACAGGCTATACTATCCATCCAGCAGACTTGCACTGTAACATTGTGTGCACTGTGGCACAGGCTATACTATCCATCCAGCACTATACCTCTCTTGATCATTTCTACATAACGTACTGTTGCTATCATTCTGTTATACTTCAGACTAGTTCCAGGGTGTTGATGACCACGGACCTCATACGCAAGACTAGGGAACTTGTGCTATCATTCTGTTATACTTCAGACTAGTTCCAGGGTGTTGATGACCACGGACCTCACACCCAAGACTAGGGAACTTGTGCTATCATTCTGTTATACTTCAGACTAGTTCCAGGGTGTTGATGACCATGGACCTCACACCCAAGACTAGGGAACTTGTGCTATCATTCTGTTATACTTCAGACTAGTTCCAGGGTGTTGATGACCACAGACCTCACACCCAAGACTAGGAAACTTGTGTTATCATTCTGTTATTCATCAGACTAGTTCCAGGGTGTGGAGACCACGGACCTTACACCCAAGACTAGGCATTGTTGTTATTTGTTATGACCTATTGCTTCCTGACTATCCCTCTGTTCCCTGATTCGGTACCATGCATATCTGATACACCGTTGCCAGACCCGGCTAGCCTTGGATACCGAATCAGCCTTCTGTCTTTGTGCTTTATCTGTCCGTGTGTTGCCGACCTGGCTTGCCCGACCTCGAGAGCTATCTCTCCCCTTAAGAGATAGTCTCCAGATCAGTCTGTGACATCCACCTTCAGGTGTCACTCACTCTCTGATCCTTCCCACCACCAGCCTGACTCCACCCCTTGGAGAGTCTCAGGCTGCTGGAAGGTTTTCATACTTCTAAGAGCAGTAGTGCCTTACTGCCCTGAATCACCTGTCCTCCAGGTGGTTTACTCAATGTGTACTGTTACACCAAACACTCACGGTACATATATATATATATCTACATAGGTGTCCAGAGGTTAACAATATATCTGTATTATTGGTGATTCTGCAGATCATCAATAATCAGGTATATATCTGTATTCTTGGTGATACTGCAGATCACCAATGATCAGATTCTCTCTGCATGCTGACACCGATCGTTACAGCTACACTATCCATCCAGCAGACTTGCATTGTAACATTGTGTGTACTGTGACACCGGCTATACTATCCATCCAGCAGACTTGCACTGTAACATTGTGTGCACTGTGACACAGTCTACACTATCCATCCAGCAGAATTGCACTGTACCATTGTGTGTACTCTGACACAGGCTATACTATCCATCCAGCAGACTTGCACTGTAACATTGTGTGTACTGCGACACAGGCTATATTATCCATCCAGCAGAATTGCTCTGTAACATAGTGTGTACTGTGACACAGGCTATAATATCCATTCAACAGAATTGCACTGTAACATTGTGTGCAATGTGACACAGACTATACTATCCATCCAGTAGCCTTGCACTGTAAAATTGTGTGTACTGTGACACAGGCTATACTACCCGTCCAGCAGACCTGCACTGTGACATTGTGTGCAATGTGACACCGGCTATACTATCCATCCAGCAGACTTGCACTGTAACATTGTGTATACTGTGACACAGGCTATACTATACCTCCAGCAGACTTGCACTGTAACATTGTGTGTACTGTGACACAGGCTATACTATCCATCCAGCAGACTTGCACTGTAACATTGTGTATACTGTGACACAGACTATACTATCCATCCAGTAGCCTTGCACTGTAAAATTGTGTGTACTGTGACACAGGCTATCCCACTTACCCAGCAGACCTGCACTGTAACATTGTGTGCACTGTGACACAGGCTATACTATACATCCAGCAGACTTGCACTGTAACATTGTGTGTACTCTGACACAGGCTATACTATCCATCCAGCAGACTTGCACTGTAACATTGTGTGTACTGTGACACAGGCTATACTATCCATCCAGCAGACTTGCACTGTAACATTGTGTGTACTGCGACACAGGCTATATTATCCATCCAGCAGAATTGCTCTGTAACATTGTGTGTACTGTGACACAGGCTATACTATCCATCCAGCAGACTTGCACTGTAACATTGTGTATACTGTGACACAGACTATACTATCCATCCAGTAGCCTTGCACTGTAAAATTGTGTGTACTGTGACACAGGCTATCCCACCCACCCAGCAGACCTGCACTGTAACATTGTGTGCACTGTGACACAGGCTATACTATACATCCAGCAGACTTGCACTGTAACATTGTGTGTACTCTGACACAGGCTATACTATCCATCCAGCAGACTTGCACTGTAACATTGCGTGCACTGTGGCACAGGCTACACTATCCATCCAGCAGAATTGCACTGTACCATTGATTGCACTGTGACACAGGCTATACTATCCATCCAGCAGACATGCACTGTAACATTGGGCTCGATTTACTAAGCGGTGCAAAGTGTTAGCACCGTGGTGAAAAGGCCCTCTTCACGCCTAAAGTCACTTTAGGCATGATAAGAAGGGCTTCGCGCGAAGTTTCCGCGCGTAAAGTTTTGCGCGCGCTCCCGCGCGCGTGCGCGCGAAGCGCCCCGCACTTCGCGCGATGCGCCCATTAAACCCTATGGGACTTTGCGCGCGCGCCTGTGCGGGTGCGCGCGCAAAACTTTACGCGCGATAACTTCGCGCGAAGTGCAGGCAAAAACGGTGCTAACTCAGTGGTGAAGAGGTCATCACGCCTAAAGTCCTTTAGGCGTGATAACTGGGTTAGCACCGCTTGGTGAATCGAGCCCATTGTGTGTACTGTGACACAGGCTATACTACCCATCCAGCAGACTTGCACTGTAACATTGTGTGCACTGTGACACAGGCTATACTATCCATCCAGCAGACTTGCACTAAAACATTGTGTGTACTGTGATACAGACTATACTATCCATCCAGCAGACTTGCACTGTAACATTGTGTGCACTGTGGGGCTATACTATCCATGCAGCAGACTTGCACTGTAACATTGTGTGTACTGTGGCACAGGTTAAACTATCCATCCAGCAGACTTGCACTGTAACATTGTGTGTACTGTGGCACAGGTTATACTATCCATCCAGCAGACTTGCACTGTAACATTGTGTGTACTGTGACACAGGCTATACTATCCATCCAACAGACCTGCACTGTAACATTGTGTGTACTGTGACACAGGCTATACTATCCATCCAGCAGACTTGCACTGTAACATTGTGTGTACTGTGACACAGGCTATACTATCCATCCAGCAGACTTGCACTGTAACATTGCGTGTACTGTGACACAGGCTATACAATCCATCCAGCAGACTTGCACTGTAACATTGTGTGTACTGTGACACAGGCTATACTATCCATCCAACAGACCTGCACTGTAACATTGTGTGTACTGTGACACAGGCTATACTATCCATCCAGCAGACTTGCACTGTAACATTGTGTGCACTGTGGCACAGGCTATACTATCCATCCAGCACTATACCTCTCTTGATCATTTCTACATAACGTACTGTTGCTATCATTCTGTTATACTTCAGACTAGTTCCAGGGTGTTGATGACCACGGACCTCACACCCAAGACTAGGGAACTTGTGCTATCATTCTGTTATACTTCAGACTAGTTCCAGGGTGTTGATGACCACGGACCTCACACCCAAGACTAGGGTACTTGTGCTATCATTCTGTTATACTTCAGACTAGTTCCAGGGTGTTGATGACCATGGACCTCACACCCAAGACTAGGGAACTTGTGCTATCATTCTGTTATACTTCAGACTAGTTCCAGGGTGTTGATGACCACAGACCTCACACCCAAGACTAGGAAACTTGTGTTATCATTCTGTTATTCATCAGACTAGTTCCAGGGTGTGGAGACCACGGACCTTACACCCAAGACTAGGCATTGTTGTTATTTGTTATGACCTATTGCTTCCTGACTATCCCTCTGTTCCCTGATTCGGTACCATGCATATCTGATACACCGTTGCCAGACCCGGCTAGCCTTGGATACCGAATCAGCCTTCTGTCTTTGTGCTTTATCTGTCCGTGTGTTGCCGACCTGGCTTGCCCGACCTCGAGAGCTATCTCTCCCCTTAAGAGATAGTCTCCAGATCAGTCTGTGACATCCACCTTCAGGTGTCACTCACTCTCTGATCCTTCCAACCACCAGCCTGACTCCACCCCTTGGAGAGTCTCAGGCTGCTGGAAGGTTTTCATACTTCTAAGAGCAGTAGTGCCTTACTGCCCTGAATCACCTGTCCTCCAGGTGGTTTACTCAATGTGTACTGTTACACCAAACACTCACGTTATATATATATATATATATATATATCTACATAGGTGTCCAGAGGTTAACAATATATCTGTATTATTGGTGATTCTGCAGATCATCAATAATCAGGTATATAGCTGTATTCTTGGTGATACTGCAGATCACCAATGATCAGATTCTCTCTACATGCTGACACCGATCGTTACAGCTACACTATCCATCCAGCAGACTTGCATTGTAACATTGTGTGTACTGTGACACCGGCTATACTATCCATCCAGCAGACTTGCACTGTAACATTGTGTGCACTGTGACACAGTCTACACTATCCATCCAGCAGAATTGCACTGTACCATTGTGTGTACTCTGACACAGGCTATACTATCCATCCAGCAGACTTGCACTGTAACATTGTGTGTACTGCGACACAGGCTATATTATCCATCCAGCAGAATTGCTCTGTAACATTGTGTGTACTGTGACACAGGCTATAATATCCATTCAACAGAATTGCACTGTAACGTTGTGTGCAATGTGACACAGACTATACTATCCATCCAGTAGCCTTGCACTGTAAAATTGTGTGTACTGTGACACAGGCTATACTACCCGTCCAGCAGACCTGCACTGTGACATTGTGTGCAATGTGACACCGGCTATACTATCCATCCAGCAGACTTGCACTGTAACATTGTGTATACTGTGACACAGGCTATACTATACCTCCAGCAGACTTGCACTGTAACATTGTGTGTACTGTGACACAGGCTATACTATCCATCCAGCAGACTTGCACTGTAACATTGTGTGTACTGTGACACAGGCTATACTATACATCCAGCAGACTTGCACTGTAACATTGTGTGTACTGTGACACTGGCTATACTATCCATCCAGGAGACTTGCACTGTAACATTGTGTGTACTGCGACACAGGCTATACTAACCATCCATCAGACTTGCGCTGTAACATTGTGTGCACTGTGACACAGGCTATACTATCCATCCAGCAGACTTGCACTGTAACATTGTGTGTACTGTGACACAGGCTATACTATACACCCAGCAGACTTGAACTGTAACATTGTGTGCACTGTGGCACAGGCTACACTATCCATTCAGCAGAATTGCACTGTACCATTGTGTGCACTGTGACACAGGCTATACTATCCATCCAGCAGACTTGCACTGTAACATTGTGTGTACTGTGACACAGGCTATACTATCCATCCAGCAGACTTGCACTGTAACATTATGTGTACTGTGACACAGGCTATACTATCCATCCAGCAGACTTGCACTGTAACATTGTGTGTACTGTGATACAGACTATACTATCCATCCAGCAGACTTGCACTGTAACATTGTGTGCACTGTGGCACAGGCTATACTATCCATGCAGCAGACTTGCACTGAAACATTGTGTGTACTGTGACACAGGCTATACTATCCATCCAGCAGACTTGCATTGTAACATTGTGTGTACTGTGGCACAGGTTATACTATCCATCCAGCAGACTTGCACTGTAACATTGTGTGTACTGTGACACAGGCTATACTATCCATCCAACAGACCTGCACTGTAACATTGTGTGTACTGTGACACAGGCTATACTATCCATCCAGCAGACTTGCACTGTAACATTGTGTGTACTGTGACACAGGCTATACTATCCATCCAGCAGACTTGCACTGTAACATTGCGTGCACTGTGGCACAGGCTACACTATCCATCCAGCAGAATTGCACTGTACCATTGTGTGCACTGTGACAGAGGCTATACTATCCATCCAGCAGACTTGCACTGTAACATTGTGTGTACTGTGACACAGGCTATACTATCCATCCAGCAGACTTGCACTGTAACATTATGTGTACTGTGACACAGGCTATACTATCCATCCAGCAGACTTGCACTGTAACATTGTGTGCACTGTGACACAGGCTATACTATCCATCCAGCAGACTTGCACTGTAACATTGTGTGTACTGTGATACAGACTATACTATCCATCCAGCAGACTTGCACTGTAACATTGTGTGCACTGTGGCACAGGCTATACTATCCATGCAGCAGACTTGCACTGTAACATTGTGTGTACTGTGACACAGGCTATACTATCCATCCAGCAGACTTGCACTGTAACATTGTATGTACTGTGGCACAGGTTATACTATCCATCCAGCAGACTTGCACTGTAACATTGTGTGTACTGTGATACAGGCTATACTATCCATCCAGCAGACTTGCACTGTAACATTGTGTGTACTGTGACACAGGCTATACTATCCATCCAGCAGACTTGCACTGTAACATTGTATGTACTGTGGCACAGGTTATACTATCCATCCAGCAGACTTGCACTGTAACATTGTGTGTACTGTGACACAGGCTATACTATCCATGCAGCAGACTTGCACTGTAACATTGTGTGTACTGTGACACAGGCTATACTATCCATCCAGCAGACTTGCACTGTAACATTGTATGTACTGTGGCACAGGTTATACTATCCATCCAGCAGACTTGCACTGTAACATTGTGTGTACTGTGACACAGGCTATACTATCCATCCAACAGACCTGCACTGTAACATTGTGTGTACTGTGACACAGGCTATACTATCCATCCAGCAGACTTGCACTGTAACAATGTGTGTACTGTGACACAGGCTATACTATCCATCCAGCAGACCTGCACTGTAACATTGCGTGTACTGTGACACAGGCTATACTATCCATCCAGCAGACTTGCACTGTAACATTGTGTGTACTGTGACACAGGCTATACTATCCATCCAACAGACCTGCACTGTAACATTGTGTGTACTGTGACACAGGCTATACTATCCATCCAGCAGACTTGCACTGTAACATTGTGTGCACTGTGGCACAGGCTATACTATCCATCCAGCACTATACCTCTCTTGATCATTTCTACATAGCGTACTGTTGCTATCATTCTGTTATACTTCAGACTAGTTCCAGGGTGTTGATGACCACGGACCTCACACCCAAGACTAGGGAACTTGTGCTATCATTCTGTTATACTTCAGACTAGCTCCAGGGTGTTGATGACCACGGTCCTCACACCCAAGACTAGGGAACTTGTGCTATCATTCTGTTATACTTCAGACTAGTTCCAGGGTGTTGATGACCATGGACCTCACACCCAAGACTAGGGAACTTGTGCTATCATTCTGTTATACTTCAGACTAGTTCCAGGGTGTTGATGACCACAGACCTCACACCCAAGACTAGGAAACTTGTGTTATCATTCTGTTATTCATCAGACTAGTTCCAGGGTGTGGAGACCACGGACCTTACACCCAAGACTAGGCATTGTTGTTATTTGTTATGACCTATTGCTTCCTGACTATCCCTCTGTTCCCTGATTCGGTACCACGCATATCTGATACACCGTTGCCAGACCCGGCTAGCCTTGGATACCGAATCAGCCTTCTGTCTTTGTGCTTTATCTGTCCGTGTGTTGCCGACCTGGCTTGCCCGACCTCGAGAGCCATCTCTCCCCTTAAGAGATAGTCTCCAGATCAGTCTGTGACATCCACCTTCAGGTGTCACTCACTCTCTGATCCTTCCCACCACCAGCCTGACTCCACCCCTTGGAGAGTCTCAGGCTGCTGGAAGGTTTTCATACTTCTAAGAGCAGTAGTGCCTTACTGCCCTGAATCACCTGTCCTCCAGGTGGTTTACTCAATGTGTACTGTTACACCAAACACACACGGTATATATATATATATATATATCTACATAGGTGTCCAGAGGTTAACAATATATCTGTATTATTGGTGATTCTGCAGATCATCAAGAATCAGGTATATATCTGTATTCTTGGTGATACTGCAGATCACCAATGATCAGATTCTCTCTACATGCTGACACCGATCGTTACAGCTACACTATCCATCCAGCAGACTTGCATTGTAACATTGTGTGTACTGTGACACCGGCTATACTATCCATCCAGCAGACTTGCACTGTAACATTGTGTGCACTGTGACACAGTCTACACTATCCATCCAGCAGAATTGCACTGTACCATTGTGTGTACTCTGGCACAGGCTATACTATCCATCCAGCAGACTTGCACTGTAACATTGTGTGTACTGCGACACAGGCTATATTATCCATCCAGCAGAATTGCTCTGTAACATTGTGTGTACTGTGACACAGGCTATAATATCCATTCAACAGAATTGCACTGTAACATTGTGTGCAATGTGACACAGACTATACTATCCATCCAGTAGCCTTGCACTGTAAAATTGTGTGTACTGTGACACAGGCTATACTACCTGTCCAGCAGACCTGCACTGTGACATTGTGTGTACTGTGACACAGGCTATACTATACCTCCAGCAGACTTGCACTGTAACATTGTGTATACTGTGACACAGGCTATACTATACCTCCAGCAGACTTGCACTGTAACATTGTGTGTACTGTGACACAGGCTATACTATCCATCCAGCAGACTTGCACTGTAACATTGTGTGTACTGTGACACAGGCTATACTATACATCCAGCAGACTTGCACTGTAACATTGTGTGTACTGTGACACTGGCTATACTATCCATCCAGGAGACTTGCACTGTAACATTGTGTGTACTGCGACACAGGCTATACTAACCATCCATCAGACTTGCGCTGTAACATTGTGTGCACTGTGACACAGGCTATACTATCCATCCAGCAGACTTGCACTGTAACATTGTGTGTACTGTGACACAGGCTATACTATCCATCCAGCAGACTTGCACTGTAACATTGTGTGTACTGTGACACAGGCTATACTATCCATCCAGCAGACTTGCACTGTAACATGGTGTGTACTGTGGCACTGGTTATACTATCCATCCAGCAGACTTGCACTGTAACATTGTGTGTACTGTGACACAGGCTATACTATCCATCCAACAGACCTGCACTGTAACATTGTGTGTACTGTGACACAGGCTATACTATCCATCCAGCAGACTTGCACTGTAACATTGTGTGTACTGTGACACAGGCTATACTATCCATCCAGCAGACTTGCACTGTAACATTGCGTGCACTGTGGCACAGGCTACACTATCCATCCAGCAGACCTGCACTGTAACATTGTGTGTACTGTGACACAGGCTATACTATCCATCCAGCAGACTTGCACTGTAACATTGCGTGTACTGTGACACAGGCTATACTATCCATCCAGCAGACTTGCACTGTAACATTGCGTGCACTGTGGCACAGGCTACACTATCCATCCAGCAGAATTGCACTGTACCATTGTGTGCACTGTGACACAGGCTATACTATCCATCCAGCAGACTTGCACTGTAACATTGTGTGTACTGTGACACAGGCTATACTATCCATCCAGCAGACTTGCACTGTAACATTGTGTGTACTGTGACACAGGCTATACTATCCATCCAACAGACCTGCACTGTAACATTGTGTGTACTGTGACACAGGCTATACTATCCATCCAGCAGACTTGCACTGTAACATTGCGTGCACTGTGGCACAGGCTACACTATCCATCCAGCAGAATTGCACTGTACCATTGTGTGCACTGTGACACAGGCTATACTATCCATCCAGCAGACTTGCACTGTAACATTGTGTGTACTGTGACACAGGCTATACTATCCATCCAGCAGACTTGCACTGTAACATTATGTGTACTGTGACACAGGCTATACTATCCATCCAGCAGACTTGCACTGTAACATTGTGTGTACTGCGACACGGGCTATACTATCCATCCAGCAGACTTGCACTGTAACATTGTGTGTACTGTGATACAGACTATACTATCCATCCAGCAGACTTGCACTGTAACATTGTGTGCACTGTGGCACAGGCTATACTATCCATGCAGCAGACTTGCACTGTAACATTGTGTGTACTGTGACACAGGCTATACTATCCATCCAGCAGACTTGCACTGTAACATTGTATGTACTGTGGCACAGGTTATACTATCCATCCAGCAGACTTGCACTGTAACATTGTGTGTACTGTGACACAGGCTATACTATCCATCCAACAGACCTGCACTGTAACATTGTGTGTACTGTGACACAGGCTATACTATCCATCCAGCAGACTTGCACTGTAACATTGTGTGTACTGTGACACAGGCTATACTATCCATCCAGCAGACTTGCACTGTAACATTGCGTGTACTGTGACACAGGCTATACTATCCATCCAGCAGACTTGCACTGTAACATTGTGTGTACTGTGACACAGGCTATACTATCCATCCAACAGACCTGCACTGTAACATTGTGTGTACTGTGACACAGGCTATACTATCCATCCAGCAGACTTGCACTGTAACATTGTGTGCACTGTGGCACAGGCTATACTATCCATCCAGCACTATACCTCTCTTGATCATTTCTACATAGCGTACTGTTGCTATCATTCTGTTATACTTCAGACTAGTTCCAGGGTGTTGATGACCACGGTCCTCACACCCAAGACTAGGGAACTTGTGCTATCATTCTGTTATTCATCAGACTAGTTCCAGGGTGTGGAGACCACGGACCTTACACCCAAGACTAGGCATTGATGTTATTTGTTATGACCTATTGCTTCCTGACTATCCCTCTGTTCCCTGATTCGGTACCACGCATATCTGATACACCGTTGCCAGACCCGGCTAGCCTTGGATACCGAATCAGCCTTCTGTCTTTGTGCTTTATCTGTCCGTGTGTTGCCGACCTGGCTTGCCCGACCTCGAGAGCTATCTCTCCCCTTAAGAGATAGTCTCCAGATCAGTCTGTGACATCCACCTTCAGGTGTCACTCACTCTCTGATCCTTCCCACCACCAGCCTGACTCCACCCCTTGGAGAGTCTCAGGCTGCTGGAAGGTTTTCATACTTCTAAGAGCAGTAGTGCCTTACTGCCCTGAATCACCTGTCCTCCAGGTGGTTTACTCAATGTGTACTGTTACACCAAACACTCACGGTATATATATATATATATATATATATATATATATATATATATATATATCTACATAGGTGTCCAGAGGTTAACAATATATCTGTATTATTGGTGATTCTGCAGATCATCAATAATCAGGTATATATCTGTATTCTTGGTGATACTGCAGATCACCAATGATCAGATTCTCTCTGCATGCTGACACCGATCGTTACAGCTACACTATCCATCCAGCAGACTTGCATTGTAACATTGTGTGTACTGTGACACCGGCTATACTATCCATCCAGCAGACTTGCACTGTACCATTGTGTGCACTGTGACACAGGCTATACTATCCATCCAGCAGACTTGCACTGTAACATTGTGTGTACTGTGACACAGGCTATACTATCCATCCAGCAGACTTGCACTGTAACATTATGTGTACTGTGACACAGGCTATACTATCCATCCAGCAGACTTGCACTGTAACATTGTGTGTACTGCGACACGGGCTATACTATCCATCCAGCAGACTTGCACTGTAACATTGTGTGTACTGTGATACAGACTATACTATCCATCCAGCAGACTTGCACTGTAACATTGTGTGCACTGTGGCACAGGCTATACTATCCATGCAGCAGACTTGCACTGTAACATTGTGTGTACTGTGACACAGGCTATACTATCCATCCAGCAGACTTGCACTGTAACATTGTATGTACTGTGGCACAGGTTATACTATCCATCCAGCAGACTTGCACTGTAACATTGTGTGTACTGTGACACAGGCTATACTATCCATCCAACAGACCTGCACTGTAACATTGTGTGTACTGTGACACAGGCTATACTATCCATCCAGCAGACTTGCACTGTAACATTGTGTGTACTGTGACACAGGCTATACTATCCATCCAGCAGACTTGCACTGTAACATTATGTGTACTGTGACACAGGCTATACTATCCATCCAGCAGACTTGCACTGTAACATTGTGTGTACTGCGACACGGGCTATACTATCCATCCAGCAGACTTGCACTGTAACATTGTGTGTACTGTGACACCGGCTATACTATCCATCCAGCAGACTTGCACTGTAACATTGTGTGCACTGTTACACAGTCTACACTATCCATCCAGCAGAATTGCACTGTACCATTGTGTGTACTCTGACACAGGCTATACTATCCATCCAGCAGACTTGCACTGTAACATTGTGTGTACTGCGACACAGGCTATATTATCCATCCAGCAGAATTGCTCTGTAACATTGTGTGTACTGTGACACAGGCTATAATATCCATTCAACAGAATTGCACTGTAACATTGTGTGCAATGTGACACAGACTATACTATCCATCCAGTAGCCTTGCACTGTAAAATTGTGTGTACTGTGACACAGGCTATACTACCCGTCCAGCAGACCTGCACTGTGACATTGTGTGCAATGTGACACCGGCTATACTATCCATCCAGCAGACTTGCACTGTAACATTGTGTATACTGTGACACAGGCTATACTATACCTCCAGCAGACTTGCACTGTAACATTGTGTGTACTGTGACACAGGCTATACTATCCATCCAGCAGACTTGCACTGTAACATTGTGTGTACTGTGACACAGGCTATACTATCCATCCAGCAGACTTGCACTGTAACATTGTGTGTACTGTGACACAGGCTATACTATCCCTCCAGCAGACTTGCACTGTAACATTGTGTGTACTGTGACACAGGCTATACTATCCATCCTGCAGACTTGTACTATAACCCTTGTGTATGCTGTGACACGGGCTATACTATCCATCCAGCAGACTTGCACTGTAACATTGTGTGTACTGTGACACAGGCTATACTATCCATCCAGCAGACTTGCACTGTAACATTGTGTGTACTGTGACACCGGCTATACTATACATCCAGCAGACTTGCATTGTAACATTGTGTGTACTGTGACACTGGCTATACAATCCGTCCAGCAGACCTGCACTGTAACATTGTGTGCACTGTGACACAGGCTATACTATCCATCCAGCAGACTTGCACTGTAACATTGTGTGCACTGTGACACAGGCTATACTATCCATCCAGCAGACTTGCACTGTAACATTGTATGTACTGTGACACTGGCTATACAATCCGTCCAGCAGACCTGCACTGTAACATTGTGTGCACTGTGACACAGGCTATACTATCCATCCAGCAGACTTGCACTGTAACATTGTGTGTACTGTGACACAGGCTATACTATCCATCCAGCAGACTTGCACTGTAACATTGTGTGTACTGTGACACAGGCTATACTATCCATCCAGCAGACTTGCACTGTAACATTGTGTGCACTGTGACACAGGCTATACTGTCCATCCAGCAGACTTGCACTGTAACATTGTGTGTACTGTGATACAAGCTATACTATCCATCCAGCAGACTTGCACTGTAACATTGTGTGTACTGTGACACAGGCTATACTATCCATCCAGCAGACTTGCACTGTAACATTGTGTGTACTGTGACACAGGCTATACTATCCATCCAGCAGACTTGCACTGTAACACTGTGTGCACTGTGGCACAGGCTATACTATCCATTCAGCAGACTTGCAGTGTAACATTGTGTGTATTGTGATACTGTGATAATGGGACACAATTTTGTCTGAGCAGTGCAAAGTGCTCAGACACCGCTTGATTCATAGCTTGGGCTCTAATGGCTGTCTTATGAGAGGACATCCTTCCTTTCAACATCCAGCCAAGTGCCAGGTTGTCTGCGTACGTGTAAATCCGCAACTTCCAGTGCTTGGAGCATCTCTGTTGCTTAGTTACAATGAGACGATTCCGCGATTGGCCTGTGGATTAATTCACGTCATGAGACATGTGATGCACATACACAGAAGTTATCTCCGATGGCCCAGAGTGGTGATGCTGGGCTTTTTCTCGTGGTCAGATGCTCTAGCGGGGCCCTGACATGCGACTTCAGTGGCCAGGTCTGATTAATGTTTGGAGTAGTATGATTACAGGCTTCAATGTGGGTTTATTTTTTTATGGACGGATGGACTGATACAAGTTTGCACCCACCAATAGGATGCTTCTAGGGGGGTGGTTGAGTTTGAAATATGCAGTTCCCCATCAGGTTGTCCCTTTTACATATGTATCTGTGATTGGCTAATTACCTTTGATGTTGTATAATTTGGGCAAGAGGCTGCGTGGTGTGAACAAGGGAGAGGTCCCGAATCGGCGGGCCGTAGCCACATCGCAGCTATATCCTGTTGCTCTATGTAACTATTTTAACTTGTTCAATAAATTGAACGTTTATAGAAGTGGTGCTGGATATCGCTTGGTGGAGTTTCAGATGCCCTGGGGATACACACAGCTATGCGAATGCACACTTCAGCCCGGTCATTTGAGTGCGGCTCTCCTTTGCCTTGATGACTATAACTAATAAACAGCTTTTAATTAAATTTGTAGCAATGCTGATCTATCCATCAAATCTGCCTTTCTTGGGCCTCCATGCACCTACATTTCTATAATACTGCTCTGGGTGGCAGTAATGATGCACAACACTCAGCTCTACATGTCAGCTACCAATGTGGTTCACGCTCTGTCACAGGGGCTCCTCCTGCTGCTGATGCCTTTCAGGCCAGCAAAGTAGAAGTATCCAGCCGCACTCCCCTAATCACAGCTGAGGTGCAAAGTGATCCAGCTACCACAGCACCAGGTGACACAAGTATATCTGTATCCCACAAAGATCAGCACACTCAGATGTATCATGCAAAACTTCAAGCTCTTTTCATGCAAAAAGTTTTCCACATAGTGCAATGCATGTTAAACAAGGACCAGCGACTCGCAGTAGACAGGGGTCAACGACACCCAAAGTCCATCAATTGCCTGCAGGCCACCTTGTAGAGTCCAATGTCTACAATCCGCAGAAATCGTGTCTCAAACACCTGTCTTCAAGCCAATAAATGTGCACTCCCCGAGTGTGCTGAACTTTGTGGAATACAGATGCCTTTCAGGCCTACATGCACCTAACTTTACATTATGCAACTCTGGATGGCATTGATGATGTACTACTCCCAGCACGCCATGCCAGTTACCAAATGCAGCCTCCTTGTCAAAAGCGGAACAGAGGCCACACACTGCTACTGCTCTTGTTGACCCACGCTACCATCTCTGGTCTTCCTTCCTAGGGTCTAAGTTTACTTTTGCCAGCTATGTTCCTGATTCCAGCTAGCAATGCGGCCTCCTGCTGTTTTGATGGCAGAGATTGCTGCTAGTGGGTTGAGTTCACATACAGCACAACCCATTTTTGATCTCAGGTCCCACCCTTATGTTCATCTGCTGCAGCATGCAGGAATCCTGTTGGCCTGCTGACATTTTAAATCCCATTTCCTGGAAAACCCACAAGGTATTTTGCAAGTTTGTTTTATTTTTCCATTGTTGCCACTGCTCTCTTACACAAACCTAGCAAATTTAGTCATTCTAACATGCATAGAGGCATTGCGATTTTAACTTTTAAAGTCAACCCTTTGACATTAATGCAATTTACAAGAACATTTTCTTAAATATTCAAGAACCAATCGTATATTTCATGAACTTTTCATGATAATGTTGTAAGAAGCGATCTTACGTATCAGATTCTTGCAATATAGAATCCCCATGGTTTAGTCTGAGACTTTATATACTGTACTGAGCTTCTCTTTAAAGGGAACCTGTACTAAGTAAAATTATTTAAAATAAACACATGAGGTAACTTCAAATGAACATTAAATAGTTACCTTGCCATCAGTTCCTCTCAGAAGCTCACCATTTTCTTCTGACAATGATCCCTTCCAGTTCTGACAACATTTTTTCAGAACTGAAATATATCGGTTGCTGTCAGTTATACATCAGTTGCTGTCAGTTATAGCTGAGTGGACAACTGATGTGCCCGGTAATGTCTATGTTTCCCTATGGCTCAAGTGGACGATGTTACAGTTTAACAGTGTGCTGACCAGAAAGCTGTTATGGTGTAATGGCCATTTTCAAAATGGAGGACGGAGAATTCCCTTGACCACAGTGGACAAACAGGATGCCGGAGAGGAGAAAGAGATTGACGAGTAGACTACACAGGAGGTAAGTATGACTTGTGTATGCTTGTTTTGACTTTTAATTTTCAGTTCAGGTTTTCTTTAAGAGACAGAGACAGAGACATTTCTAGATGCACAATACTGAGGGTTTAGGGAAACAGATTGTTTGTATTCCAGAAGGCCAGAGAGCAACTTATCAGCTCAAATGTGCAGACTGGCCGACTGCAGCGAGGGCAAAACATGAGCTTTGTTATGCTTTGAAAGGAAAACAATTCTAACAGTACATTATACAATATGAAGATAGAAGGACCAGGAGCAACTCACTTGTACGTCTAAAAAACTAAAAAACTCCAACACTTTAATCATCAATCTTCTTAAAAGCAGCAGACAATATGGCAGTAAAAAATCAGATAATACGGATCACATTTAAAGAGGCAAAATTGCAGCGTTTCAGTGAAGTCATGAAGAGGTGCGGAGGAGCGGAGGTCGACGATCGTTTCGCCCCGCCATTGGGGCTTTATCAAGACTTAGACCTAGAGCTTACCATAGGTCTTGATAAAGCCCCAATTGCGGGGCGAAACGATCGTCGACCTCCGCACCTCTTCATGACTTCACTGAAACGCTGCAATGTTGCCTCTTTGAATGTGATACGTATTATCTGATTTTTTTTACTGCCATATTGTCTGCTGTTTTTAAGAAGATTGATGATTAAAGTGTTGAAGTTTTTTAGACTACAAGTGAGTTGCTCCTGGTCCCTCTATCTTCAAAGTGGAATGTATACTATTTGTATTTGTTTCTAACCGGAAGTTGCAACGCTTGGTCAAGTTTATAAGTCAGTGCTGGGCAGTCTATCGGTGTGCACTCACTTTTGCTCTTTCGGATTAGGAAACATTATACAATATTTTCCTGGAATTGGAGGGTTCAAGTCACTGGAAGCTCCAATTTTGGTGAAGGTCACAGGGCAAGAGCAGTAAGACTGTGCGTGTCACTCCATCACATGCTCCAATTAGCCAATGGCAGGACTAGAATGTGATGGACAGCGGACTCCAACCCCTAGGGGTGGGATCCTGAGTTAAGCCTCGACTGGCTGTTTATAAGAAGCAACTTCAGGCCAGAGGGACTTCACTTCTAACTACTTATAGATTCTTCTAACTTCCTTAAACTTCCTGTATCTCTGTACATAGGCTGCATTGGTCTTAGGGTAACGTAACATACAGGATCTTCTCAAAAAATTAGCATATTGTGATAATGTTCATTATTTTTTGTAATGTACTGATAAACATTAGACTTTCATATATTTTAGATTCAAATACACACAACTGAAGTAGTTCAAGCCTTTTAGTGTTTTAATATTGATGATTTTGGCATACAGCTCATGAAAACCCAAAATTCCTATCTCAAAAAATTAGCATATTTCATCCGACCAATAAAAGAAAAGTGTTTTTAAAACAAAAAAAGTCAACCTTCAAATAATTATGTTCAGTTATGCACTCAATACTTGGTCGGGAATCCTTTTGCAGAAATGACTGCTTCAATGCGGCGTGACATGGAGGCAATCAGCCTGTGGCACTTCTCAGGTGTTATGGAGGCCCAGGATGCTTCGATAGCGGCCTTAAGCTCATCCAGAGTGTTGGGTCTTGCGTCTCTCAACTTTCTCTTCACAATATCCCACAGATTCTTTATGGGGTTCAGGTCAGGAGAGTTGGCAGGCCAATTGAGCACAGTAATACCATGGTCAGTAAACCATTTACCAGTGGTTTTGGCACTTTGAGCAGGTGCCAGGTCGTGCTGAAAAATGAAATCTTCATCTCCATAAAGCTTTCCAGCAGATGAAAGCATGAAGTGCTCTAAAATCTCCTGATAGCTAGCTGCATTGACCCTGCCCTTGATAAAACACAGTGGACCAACACCAGCAGCTGACATGGCACCCCAGACCATCACTGACTGTGGGTACTTGACACTGGACTTCAGGCATTTTGACATTTCCCTCTCCCCAGTCTTCCTCCAGACTCTGGCACCTTGATTTCCGAATGACATGTAAAAGTTGCTTTCATCCGGAAAAAGTACTTTGGACCACTGAGCAACAGTCCAGTGCTGCTTCTCTGTAGCCCAGGCCAGGCGCTTCTGCCGCTGTTTCTGGTTCAAAAGTGGGTTCATGCTTCGATCTGCTGAAAAGCTTTATGGAGATGAAGATTTCATTTGTCAGCATGACCTGGCACCTGCTCACAGTGCCAAAACCACTGGTAAATGGTTTACTGACCATGGTATTACTGTGCTCAATTGGCCTGCCAACTCTCCTGACCTGAACCCCATAAAGAATGTGTGGGATATTCTGAAGAGAAAGTTGAGACACGCAAGACCCAACACTCTGGATGAGCTTGAAGGACTTCCGAGGCCAAAATCTGCCCCCAAAACGTAAAAAAAGTTAACTACCTGCATGACTTTGTAAGGCACGGAGGACGCCGTCCGCGACCTCCGTGCCGTTCCGCCTGGTCCCCTCTGCTCAATAGCCCCCCCGAAAGGCTGCGACCCCACGGTCCGGGTCGGTATCTGCAGCCTGCATAAAGTTGGCCGCCGGAGCTGGCCATGGCTGCGCAGTCCGCATAGCCGCTACTGCGGCTGCGCAGCTCTAGGGCCAACCCCCCCGATCCACGTAACAGGCAGCGTGGATCGGAGGGTTGGCCCTAGAGCTGCGCAGCCGCAGTAGCGGCTATGCGGACTGCGCAGCCATGGCCAGCTCCGGCGGCCATCTTTATGCAGGCTGCAGATACCGACCGACCCAGACCGTGGGGTCGCAGCCTTTCGGGGGGCTATTGAGCAGTGGGGACCAGGCGGAACGGCACGGAGGGCGCGGGCGGCGTCCTCCGTGCCTTACAAAGTCATGCAGGTAGTTAACTTTTTTTATGTTTTGGGGCTGATTTTGGCCTCGGAAGTCCTTTAAGGCCGCTATCGAAGCATCCTGGGCCTCCATAACACCTAAGCAGTGCCAAAGGCTGATTGCCTCCATGCCACGCCGCACTGAAGCAGTCATTTCTGCAAAAGGATTCCCGACCAAGTATTGAGTGCATAACTGAACATAGTTATTTGAAGGTTGACTTTTTTTGTTTTAAAAGCACTTTTCTTTTATTGGTCGGATGAAATATGCTAATTTTTTGAGATAGGAATTTTGGGTTTTCATGAGCTGTATGCCAAAATCATCAATATTAAAACAATAAAAGGCTTGAACTACTTCAGTTGTGTGTATTTGAATCTAAAATATATGAAAGTCTAATGTTTATCAGTACATTACAGAAAATAATGAACTTTATCACAATATGCTAATTTTTTGAGAAGATCCTGCAGATTGTTTTTAAGATAAACCTTAACTAGGTTCTAGACCTGGTTGAAGAGGCCATGAAACGCAAGATATAACTTCAGATTCCTGCTTTGCTGAGGCACCCTGAAAGACATATGCCTGCCTCCCTGCCATCTCTGCTGTATACCTGTATTGCCAAATAAATCTACTTAGATGATTTTGAAGTCGTCTTGTTCTATCTCCATGGTCTGCTGCTACTGTGAAGGATGACACTAAGTCACCCGCTACGGTAACCAATCTGTGTACAATAATGTTCAGAGATCATTATCAGCTTATTACAGACCAGTAACACTAATTCTCCCCTACTGTAACCAATCAGTGCAAAATAATGTAAAGTGACCATTTTCTGTTTATTACAGGCTGGTAACACTAGTCACCCGCTCCTGTAACCAATTTGTGTACAGTAATGTTCAGTGATCATTATCAGCTTATTACAGACAGTAACATTAAGTCACTTCTGTCACACCTGTGTCACTTCTCACTCTTATTGCACATAGATGTCCCAACATCCGATGCCACAATCTATATGCCTGCCAGCTGAGATACTGTATGTCGAACAAGAAGATCAGGGGAGTGCGCACACACGCACACACACATACTCACACACAGACACACACACACTCACACACTGACACAGAACAACACACACTGACAAACACACACACACACACACACAGTCATATACACACACACTGACACACACTAACACACACACATACATACACACACACACACACACACACACACACACACTGTCACTCTGTCTGAACACTGCCATCACACCTCAAGACAGTGAGATGAACTGCTAATGTCTATATATAAGATAACACATCTATACAGGGAATGTGAGAAGTAATAGGGATGTGATGAGTATAAAGTGACTGCACAGTATACCTGTAATGAGGTATAAACACACTATGTACACAGGGAATGTGAGAAGTTATAGGGGTGTGATGTGTAATGTGGATGAACAGTATGCCTATAATGAGGTATAAACACACTATATATACAGGGAATGTGAGGAGTAACAGGGGTGTGATGTGTGTAATGTGAATGTACAGTATGTGACCAGCAGTAGCATTTTGCTGGCCCTTAAAAAGTTGGTGACATGCTAATGGACTATGAGGGGACATTAGCAGCTTCCCACACAGCTTCTTTATCTCCCCATAATCTTTTATGCTGATTGCGGCACAACCATGCATACTCATCCCAGGGACACTTATAAAGCTTCCTATGAAATCCAATTCTGCTGCTGACCTATCTAGAGGTACTGGACCTAAATAATTCATAACTGCCTCATCCTGTTGTTGTTCCATCACTGCCACTGTGTTACATGTGCTTAGGGGTTAGTGAGAAGATAGTGAAAGGTAAGTGCAGTGCAGTGTAGTTGGTGGGGCAGCAGGGGTTAGTGTAGGGTAGCTAGAGTAACTGTTGAGGCAGCAGGGGTTAGTGTAGCTAGTGGGGCAGCAGGAGTTAGTATAGTTGTTGAGGCAGCCGGGGTTAGTGTAGCTAGTGGGGCAACAGGGGTTAGTGTAGCTAGTGAGGCAGCAGGGGTTAGTGTAGCTAGTGAGGCAGCAGGAGTTAGTGTAGCTAGTGCGGCAGCAGGAGTTAGTGTAGCTAGTGAGGCAGCAGGAGTTAGTGTAGCTAGTGAGGCAGCAGGGGTTAGTGTAACTAGTGAGGCAGCAGGGGTTAGTGTAGCTAGTGAGGCAGCAGGGGTTAGTGTAGCTAGTGAGGCAGCAGGGGTTAGTGTAGCTAGTGAGGCAGCAGGGGTTAGTGTAGGGTAATTAGTGTAGCTGTTGAGGCAGCAAGGTTTAGTGTAGCTAGTGGCCAGCAGGGGTTAGTGTAGCTAGTGAGGCAGCAGGAGTTAGTGTAACTAGTGAGGCAGCAAGGGTTAGTGTAGCTAGTGAGGCAGCAGGGGATAGTGTAGCTTGTGAGGCAGCAGGGTTTAGTTTAGCGTAGTTAGTGTAGCTGTTGAGGCAGCAGGGGTTGGTGTAGCTACTGGGGCAGCAGGGGATAGTGTTGCAGGGGATAGTGTTGCTGGGCAGTGTAGCTTAGACAGAGAAAGTTTGGGCGAGAAGGTCCACAAGATGCCCTGCACACCAAGGCTTAGAAATGTTTCAGCCTGATTTTTGTGCTCTAAACCTAGGTGTGTCTTGTGGTCCAGAGCATCTTCAAGTCTGAAAAAAATGGTACCCACCTGTTCTGCCCTCTGTAAGAGGGTCCTTCTCTATAGCTGTCCCCATCATGTCACCCACTTCTGCAGAAAGCTGATCTCTCTTCACATACATCTCTTCTTCTTCCTCTTTAATTGTCCTCATCATGCCACTCTCCTTCATAGACTGCTGATCACCCCTCACATCCATCTCTTCTTCCTCTTTAATTACCCTTATTATTAAACCCTCCTCCTTGGACTGCTGATCACTCCTCACATATGTCTCTTCTTCTTCCTCTTTATTTCTCCTCATCATGCCACCTTCCTCCATAAACTGCTGATCACTCCCCACATATGTCTCTTCTTCCTTTTTAATGGTCTTGATCATCTGTTTCTCTTTTCTGGACTGCGGATAATCCTTCACATATGTCTCTTCTTCTTCCTCTTTAATTGTCCCCATCATGTCACCTTCGGCTGTAGAATGTCGATCACCACTTACATATGTTTCCTCTTCTTCTTCCTCTTTAATTGTCCTTATCAGGTTACTCTTACCCACAGACTGGTAATCACCCCTCACACATGTCTCTTCTTCTTCCTCTTTAATTGTCCCCATCATTTCACCATGATCCATAGACTGCTGATCACTCCTCACATACATCTTTTCTTCTTCCTCTTTATTGGTCCTCATTATGTCACCCTCCTCCATAGACTGCTGATCACTCCTCACATATGTCTCTTTTTCCTCTGTATGTGTCCTCATCATGTCACCCTCCTCCAAAGACTGCTGATCACTCCTCAGATACTTCTCTTCTTCTTCCTCTTTAATTGTCCTCATCATGATACCCTCCTCTGTAGATTGCTGATCACTCCTCACATGTGTCTCTTCTTCCTCTTTAATTGTCCCCATCATGTCACCCTCCTCCATAGACTGTTGATCACTCCTCACATACATCTCTTCTTCTTCCTCTTTAATTTTCCCCATCATGTCACCCTCCCCCATAGACTGCTGATCACTCCTCACATACATCTTTTCTTCTTCCTCTTTATGGGTCCTCATTATGTCACCCTCCTCCATAGACTGCTGGTCACTCCTCACATATGTCTCTTCTTCTTCCTCTTTAATTGTCCTCATTATGTCACCCTTTTTCATAGACAGTTGATCATTCCTTACATACGTCTCTTGCTCTTCCTCTTTATTTGTCCCAATCATGTCACCTTCTCCCGCAGACTGCTGATCACCACTCACATAGGTCTTTCTTCTTTATTTGTCCTCATCATGTCACCCTTCTACGTAGACTGCTGGTCTTTGAGCTCAGATCTTAGCTCTGAAAAGGATAACAAATTATATCTGTAAAATATTACCATTATTAAACAGAGTACAGTAAAAAACATAATTTGCTAGGGACTGATAATATCCCATAAGCTGTGGTATGCTGCACATTCAGTGCCACAGTCCTCTCTTCCAGTGTGCCTTGCTCATCATCTGGTGCTTCTCTCCTCCTCTCCATGCACACATTCCTGGGAGGTTACAGCAGTGCCGGCAGCGGTAGATGGATGAGGATGTGAAGAGAGAACAGCTGGAGACAGAGGAAGATAGGAGCAGAGGCCTGCAGCTAATTAGCTATAAATTATCATTACTTATGGTTCTGGCACCTGATAAACTGGGCAGATGGGACTGCAGCTCCTTCTCCTGACCATACCTGAGCCCACTTGTCCATAATCTATGATCCCCAAACCCATCAATAACCATAGCAACAAACCTCCCAGCTGGGACTGTGTCAATACTAGGACTGTAGCAGCAGAGGCCACTCAACCACTCTCCAGCAGCAGCCTCCATCTTCTCCGTTTGTCCTACCAGTCATGCCCCTTGTTACCCACCAGCCATTATCTTAGTGCTGACGCAACTAGGTGCAAGTAGGTTGCTGAATGCTACCAGCTCAGCCAAATTTGTATATAGAAAAGCCAGAAACCTTAGAAACATACTTTCACCTAGTTGCGTCAATCCGCCGAGAGAAATAACTCCTTTTTGGCAACAAAGTGTTTTTTTTTTTTAGTGCAGAGACTGCATAGGGTGTAGAGAGGTGCGTCCTGTCCGGTGCCAGGAGGTCACATCTACATATAATGGTGCCATATTTAAGATTAAACAGAACATCACATGCAACTCCAAAGGTGTTGTATACCTGATCTGGTGTGACTGTAATTTACAATATATTGGGAGAACAAAGAGGGCCTTAAAAAAGCGCATATGAGAGCATATTGAGAACATCAGAAGGGGCTTTGTGGGCCATAGTGTGTCAGACCATTTCAGAGAGTGTCCCAATCAAGATCCTAGCTGTCTAAAATTCTGCGGGGTTGAGAAAGCCAGGTATTCGTGGAGGGGGTGTAACCGAATAAGGATGATTTCCCAAATGGAGACCCGCTGGATCTATAAAATGAGCACCCTGCAGCCTAGGGGACTAAATGTGGACATAGACTTGAACTGCTACATTGCCAATGGCTGATGAATTTTAATATTGCATATCTATAAACAACTGATGAATCTGTGAAATTAGTGGGAAGAATGATGTTGAATGTAATATGGTATTGTACCACTAGATGGCATGTCAATGGAATAATATGAAGTGTTGTCAGTTCAGCATATGGGTAATGTACCTGATGCCTCTTGGGAATGGCAGGGGTGCGTATATAAATTGGTTTATCTATATTAGATTCCTTCATGAAATCTCCTCCTCATTTTTTGTCATCTCCCATTCTTATCATTTATTTTATTTTTTATTGATAAAACTTGATGTTTTATCTATCAAATGTTTTTTAAATCGTGAGTTTTTAAATAAAGTTGATGTTGTTGTAATGAAACTGTATGCTTCTGTGCGATGGAACGCACGGAAGCACGTATGCGTATGGCTCACATTGAGCATATGTGGATAGGGAGGAGTGGCGAGCAGGGATAAAATCTGACCTCTGCAAGCTAACCACGCCCCTTATGAGTCACTCGGAGTGACAAAACGCGCAGGGTGGAGCTTGCCGGCCGTCCAGAAAATACTCACGCTGGGTTGGAAGCAGCGGCGAGAGCGGGACCGAACCTTCTAGCCTACTCGGGAGGCAACGGGGGAGAGCCCGATTCAAACTCTGTGCCTAATTACCCACAAGCAAACTGTGAGTGCATTTTTATAATAAAGCCTATTATTTTAATACTGAATTACGCTATGGAAGCTTCTCTTTCTATGTGAGGTATACATCTACCAAGATACACCGCCTGGGACCCCGGTATCTAAGAGGAGTTGACAACTCTAAAGTGCTGGAACGCACATTGCTGGGCGCTCATTGACCAGTCTGATAGTGGTCATACATGCTCGGTGAGTCTATTCCCTTACGGGGTGCTTGGTGGTGGATTGAAAATACAGTCGAGCGCTATCTTGTATAATTGGAGAGTCTGCAGCAGCCTGCCATGGATGACATGGAAGCGCACCTGTAATGAAGGACACTGTCTGATGCATTTTTAATTGGACTGAGTACTAGAAGAGTCGATTTGACTCATATGAACGTTTTTAATTTTGTGTGATTTAGTACTATCATTGCATTATCCCGCTAACACTACTATAGCGCTTTCAAAACATTGTATAACATTCCACTACTGCCTGTAAGTTCTTATAGATGTACACACCAGGATTCCTGCTCACAACCGTCACTTCACTACAAATTCACCCATTACTTCGGTAAAAAATTCCCATCAGACACCTTCCAACTATATAAACTGTTTTACTCCAGTCATTGAGAACACATTGATGGAGCTTAAGGGATGGTCCAATTTGCCAATTCAACACCTGGAAGGCCTTAGGGTGTGTACACAGATCCAGTTTTGATTTGATTGGATAATCACTGACCAATTTAAAACTTCCAGGTAGTATGAGGGCCAACAAATGTTGAATACTATAAAGAGAAAGAGAATGTGTAGACAAGCTCTCATACTACATGGAGGTGCTAATGCTGGGAATACACGGTTCGATTCTGAGCCATTTAGATGGCTCGATAATTTCCAGACACGTCCGATCTCCCACCCGATCCTTTCGCTGCTCGATTCTGCATTGGGGACAATGCAAAAAGATAAGAAAAATGAGCGGAAGATAAGAGAATCGCCTGCAGAATCGAGCGGGGAATCGATCGAGCAGGAGAATTGAGCCCAAAAATGTACCGTGTATTCACAGCATAAGACTGACAAATCAAAATTGGATGTGTGTACACACCCTTCTGATTTATACATTATCTTTAACCCCTCCCCTTTACCCACTTCAGTCCCTTGCAGTATCATTAAACACAAATAAATCAATCACATCTCAAACCCCTGAGCTATTCTGGAGAGGGAAGAGAAATGACAACTACCCATGACTTCAAAAGGGTCCTGCATTACCAGGGGGTCATATTGTGGAGGGCATCTGGCTACACTGCAGGCATATGATGTAAGAATTACCATAGCAACTGCTATTGGACCTGTAGCCATGGGGAGGGGGGGGGGGGGGGGGGCTGGTGGTCTCGGACGCCGATCAGGGGGTCTCTATGACTACAGTGCTCAATCTCATCATGTGGATTATATGACGAGAGAGGATGCTTTAATGTTAAGAGACTCCAATGCCAGGAAGAAAGAAGATCATCAGTGGAGTCCCAGAAATGTCTCTTCCTCCACTCACTTACTTTGCATATGGGGAGAATAAATACATTTATTTGGGGGGGCTAATCTACCTGACTACCTATATATGGGGGCTGCTCTGGCAACCTATACTCAAGGGTGTGTGTGTGTGCATGTGTGTGTGTGTGTGTGTGTGTGTGTGTGTGTGTGTGTGTGTGTGTGTGTGTGTGTGTGGGGGGGGGGTTATCTGGCTACCTACACTTTGGGGGAAATCTGGTCATTTATACTGGGGGGGGGGGGGAACAACCTGGCTACCTATGCTTGGGGGGGGGCTAGTCTGGCTACCTATATTTGGGGGGGGGGGGGCAGGAAGCAATTAGACTACCTACACTTGGAGGGTGTGACCTGTTTATCCTTACTGGGGTATACCTATACTGGGAGGCTAATGCAGCCGCATTATATTGGGGCCCTTCTTGCTAACTATACAAGGGGGTTAATCTGGCTACCTATATTGAGGGACCTACTTTCAACCTACAGTCCTGGCCAAAAGTTTTGAGACTGTCAAAAATATTGGAAATTAGAAAAGTTGGTGTTTTAGTTTTTATAATAGCAATTTGCATATACTCCAGATTGTTATGAAGAGTGTTCAGATGAATTGCGTAGTGCTTATTTGCCATGAAAATTAACTGAATCCCAAAATAACCTTTCCACTGCATTTCATTGCTGTCATTAAAGGACCTACTGAGATCATTTCAGTAATCATCTTGTTAACTCAGGTGAGAATGTTGACAAGCACAAGGCTGGAGATCATTATGTCAGGCTGATTGGGTTACAGTGTTCTCCCCAGAATTTTTTTCCAGCCGGGTGGCATGAAAAAGTAGCCGGGTGGGGAAGTAAGGTCACATTGAGTGGAGAAGGAGGGTCACGCTGGGGGGGGGGGGGGGGGGGGGGGGGGAAGGGTGTGTGTGTGGAGGATCACAAAAAGTGTCAGGTAGGGTACTTCGATCACCCTGGGTAATACTAGGTGTGGAAGAAGATTGCGTTGAGTGCTACTGGATGTGGAGATAATACCACTGACAGCTATTAGGTGGGGAGGGAGATCTCACCCTTGGTGCAGGTGTTGTGGGTGAGGGGTTCATACTAGATGCTTCACACTGTGTTGCTAGTGGATTGATGGTACATGACTGGCTGCTGCTAATGGACAGGGAACCATCTCCCTTTGGGTTATATGGAGGGGGGGGGGGGGGGTCTCGCACTGTGTGATGCCGATGGGGAGGTGCTGGTGGGCAAAGGAATCAGACTATGGGAGAAGGGAAAGTAAAATATACACAAACACACCCGACACGCATAGGCAGAACAGACCCATCAGAGTCCAGGAGAGATTCATGTATGAAGAATTGCAGTCTGGAGACACAGGACTTTCCCCGTCACAAGCACACATATAGAACAAGAGAGCTATGTGCTTCCACAGCCACTGGCTCTCGGTTATATCTGCAGTTTACATTGCGGCTGACTCCAGACAGCATTCCACCTTTCACCGTGACCTGCCCGGGATCCTCCTGCTATAAATCACAGCCCACCACACTTCTCCATCCCGCTGTCAGCTCTCCTATGACTCTAGCACGTGTTTCTCCCGTGCTATGAATCACAGACCACCGCACTGCTCCGTCCGCTTTATACGCTGAACTTAGTACACATAAATTAACATGTTCAGCCGGTGAATGATTGCTCTCTGCCTGCCTCTACTCTCTGCCCAGCACATCCCTGCAGAGCTTACACTAAAAGTAACAGACAGTCATGAGCCTCTGAGTCTGCAGTAATAGTCGGCAGCTAGCTAGCGCAATGGTCACACCTCTTACCATGCGCTGAGCCAATCTGTGCAGGATCTCGCCGGGAAGCACGAGATCTCATGCGCAGAGGGGAAAAAGCACATCCTGACAGCCGGGCACTTGTCAGTGAAGAGTGCGGCTAGCGGTGATTTCATCAGCCGGGCGGTAACTTATCTTACCCGGGCGCTCCGCCCGGCTGATTGATCCTGGGGAGAACACTGGGTTAGAATGGCAACAAAAACAAAGCAATCTAGAGCCTAGGATCCAGTAATAAGTCATGGGAAATTGTAAATAGACCCAATTGGCCAAAATATCCCCATAGCACACTCAAGAAAAGGGGCCAATTTAGACCAGATTCATCTCAATTATTTGACAACAATAACAAGAGCTTCACACACATATAGTGCAAAAATACCAAACAATTTTTTATTAAAGAGACTCCGTAACAAAAATTGCATCCTGTTTTTTATCATCCTACAAGTTCCAAAAGCTACTCTAATGTGTTCTAGCTTACTGCAGCACTTTCTGCTATCAGAGTCTCTGTAATAAATTAATGTATCTTTCCCCTGTCAGACTTGTCGGCCTGTGTCTGGAAGGCTGCCAAGTTCTTCAGTGTTGTGGTTCTGCTATGAACTCCCCCTTCCTGGCCCCTCTGTGCACACTGCCTGTGTACTATTTAGATTAGGGCAGCTTCTCTCTTCTCTTTTACAAGCTGGATAAATCGTCCTCTGAGCTGGCTGGGCTTTCACATACTGAGGAAATTCAGACAAGGGCAAAGCTGTTTGCAGAAAGAAACAAGCAGCCTGAAACTTCAGTGCATGAGAGATGCAGGGGGAAAGAAATACACAAATGATCTCTTGAGATACGAAAGGAATGCTGTATACAGCCTGCTTGTGTATGGATGTATTTTCTATGTGTGGACATACTGTACATCAACCTACTTCCTGTTTTGGTGGCCATTTTGTTTGTTTATAAACAAACTTTTTAAAACTGTTTTTAACCACTTTTAATGCGGCGAGGAGCGGCGAAATTGTGTCAGAGGGGAATAGGAGATGTCCCCTAACGCACTGGTATGTTTACTTTTGTGCGATTTTAACAATACAGATTCTCTTTAAGGTCAGAAATACATATCAGGAATAAAAACAATTGTGATTAAAATCTCCCAATTAAAACCAATAACAATTGATAATCCTACTCCTAGTAAATATAAGAGAAGTAAACACATCAATTGTCTCAATAAGCACCCAGCAGGCCAGAAGCAGCCGGTGCTGCGACCGTGTCAGGCGCTTTTCTCCTAATTTCCTGTCCTAGATATCCCGGTAAGGCAGTCCTCATTTATCATTCTTTGCTTATAGTCCTATACAGTCCTGGCCAAAAGTTTTGAGACTGTAAAAAATATTAGTACTTCAGACTACCTACACATCAGACTACCTACACAAGGGAAGCACATCTGGTTACCCATACATACCTACATCAAGCTACCTTTACTTGGACTACCTAATGGTGGGGAGGGGGTATATCTGGCTACCTATACGGGGGTGGAGGGAGAGGGAATACCTTGAGCATAAAGGCACCTTATAAATGTTTTGGGGGATGTTACTATGGGACCCCATGGTTTCTAGCTATGCCCCTAACTGCAGGGTGTGTGACAAGTACTTAGGGTGGAATGATCAGGATAGTGACAAGAGTACTATGATCTCCTCTGTACCCACGTATGTCCAGCCGATCTCCTATTCTACTCAATATAGAACAACAATATAGAACAATATACTACCTCTTCCAAAAATGTGTTCTCACCGCTTCCTGCAACTCGTTTTCCTACAGTATTACATCACTTCCGGACGAGGTGAGCTCGCCATCTTGTGGTGAATAGGCTAACTGCAGCCATTGTTTGTGGAATCACCTGCACTCAGCCATCAAATACTATTGTTATTCTTTTTACCACACCACTGCACATAATCCTCACGTTAGGTATGTGATATTGTGTTTTAAAGACTACCTGATAAAAGAAAAGATTTAGTATGAGGGGCATCGTATCCAAATATGCCAAGCTATTTCTCTAATTACCCAGTGAGAAAGTAACTGGCAGCTGAATTCCCAGATAATGTATGGACCTGTGTGCCACTGAAATGAGAAGGAGGCTTGTAGCTGTAATAGACGATGAGACGCCAACAACACATTCAAAGCACAGGATATGGAGAAAATAATCTTGTAATTAGAAAGGAAGCTAAAATAGGCCATCTTTTCCATTAAAATGGGGAGTGCAACAGTGGGATTTGTAAAATAAATAAAAGGTTGTCAGCAAATACTGACACCTTATGTTCTGCACCTCCCATTCTGACACCCTGTATGGCCTGTTCTGAACGTACCAATCCAAAAACAGTTCCAGAACCGGAATACAAATTAAATAGGAATGTGTAACGATCGGTGTCAGCACGCAGAGAGAATCTGATTATTGGTGATCTGCAGTATCACCAAGAATACAGATATATACCTGATTATTGATGATCTGCAGAATCACCGATAATACAGATATATTGCTAACCTCTACACTAATATAGTGTGAGTGTTTGGTGCAACAGTAACAACTTCGAGTGGAGACCACCAGAGGAGCTGGCGGCCTAAGACTCTAGAGCAGTGATGGCTAACCTTGGCACTCCAGCTGTGGTTAAACTACAAGTCCCATGAGACATTGCAACACTCTGACAGCTCTAAGCATAACTCGGGGAGGCAGAGGCATGATGGGATTTGTAGTTTTGTCACAGCTGGAGTGCCAAGGTTAGTCATCACTGCTCTAGAGGAACTCACCCCTGACTGTGGGTGATATTCCTGTAGCCTGTGGAACCCTAGGAGAGGGACCCAGGCTGGATTGCAGGAAGCCCTGCTGCTAATATGAAAGGTCTTGCCCTGAACTGGGCTAACGTAACACAAATACAATTCCCTAGTCTTGGGTGCGAGGTCCGTAGTCTCAGCACCCTGGAACTAGTCTGGAATATAACACAAAAATCATACAAGTTCCCTAGTCTGGGTGTGAGGTCCGTAGTCATCAACATCCTGGAACTAGTCTGAAGTATAACAGAACAATAACACAAGTCCCTAGTCTGGGTGTGAGGGCCGTGATCTCAACACCCTGGAACTATGCTAGAGAATAACACAGATGATATACAGTATTCCTAGTCTGGGGTGTGAGGTCCATGGTCATCAACACCCTGGAACTATGCTAGAGAATAACACATATGATATACAGTATTCCTAGTCTGGTGTCATGATCGCTGCTGCAGCAGGTATTGCTGGAAGTAGTAGTGCTGCAGCTCAGGCAGTTCTGATCTCTTTCTATGCAAGCTGCATAGCTTTGTCTGCCTTTCCCTGCTGTCAGCTTGTGACTGATTATCATTCACCTGTGTGGGAATCTGCATGTCTGCTCCCATTGGATGACCTCAGTATAAAGATCTGCTTCCTGCAGGACTCCTCGGGTTTTCATAGCTTCAGTTTAATCCTGTCTTGCTGTCGCTTCAGCCCCCGATCGTGTTTCTTGTTCTAAAGATACTTTGCTGGTTTTGCATCATATATTGGTTCATTGCCCATATATATGCATACCAGCACGTTTATTATTTTCCTTGTATTCGTGTTACGTTGATACATCAGTGACGCTGATATATACGTACACGAACTGTTTATATCCTGTGTTCAGCTAGTCAGTTCTAGCACGTTGATCACCCGTGCTGAGCTAGTTATCCTGTTCCTGGTCCTGTTTGTGGATTGCGTTCATCTCTGCGAGGAGATAACGAATCCTTCTGAATCCTGTCCTGTTACCGTTTGTGGATTGCGTTCATCTCTGCGAAGAGATAGCGAATCCTTCTGAGTCCTGTTCCCTGTATCGTTCCAGTCCTAAGTCAGTGTTCCTGCTTATGTCATATATCGGTTCATTGCCGATATATACATATGTTAGTCAGACGTTACAAGTTTCATTGATAGCTGTAATTGTAATACGCTAGGAAAACATACTTATTGTATTTTTATCTGTGTTACGTTCATCTATCTTGATCCTGCTAATTCCTGACTATCCTGTCCTGTCTTTGTGAGGCACGCCATCGCCGCTACGCTTTGGCTGCCTCATTCCAGTCTGTCTTGTTGTGGACGCTTGCTGTCACTAAGTAGCGGCTAGCTAGCAAGCGTTCATTCTGTCTACCTGTCCTGATCTCCTCAGTTCTGGTTTATGCGCTCAGCGCTACTTTGCGCTGAGACGTTATAGCGAAAGTATTGTTTGTGGCTGTCGGATCTGCACCGGCTCTGTGCGCCACAATCTCCTATTGGAGTCAGTCCTCCCCTCCACTATACTAGGGATAGCCTGTTTCCTTGTGCTAGTGTGTGTACCTCCTCCACGTCAGCTCATGCGTTGCATGCTGACTGTGGAGAATACACCACCAAGCCTTACATCTGGGGTGTGAGGTCCGTGGTCATCAACACCCTGGAACTATGCTAGAGAATAACACAGATGATATACAGTATTCCTAGTCTGGGGTGTGAGGTCCGTGGTCATCAACACCCTGGAACTATGCTAGAGAATAACACAGATGTTCTAACACACTGTGGGATCTGACTAAGGTCTGAGTGCCTTCACGTAAGTGTTAGCAATGGCAGACAACCAGCAACTGACAAGCAGCAGAATATATAGTTGCTGGACTCTGCCGCCCCGCCCGAGCCACTCAGCCAAACATGAGTCCTGCAGGAATCAGCTGATCTTCCTGATCAGCTGACACTTCCCCTGCTGGTATAAAGGTCCTGAGTTCAGGCCCGCGCGCGCATGGCTCTCCATCTGCCTATGTGCACTAACAGACCCAGCCACACCAAGCGCACGCTGCTGCATGCAAACCGCTGCGTTTGGACGTGGAAACAGCCGACATGCGGCGGCTTTTCCGCATTCCACCATACTACCAGACGCGTGTCTATGCGTGCAAACCGCCGCGTTGGACGCGGAGTCAGCCGCCTTGCTCTTGGCACACGCGGCGGCTTTTCCGCGTTTTCTCACAGTACCCCCCCCCCCTCCCCCTTCCTGAGGAGTGGACTCCGGACATCTCCTTCCTGGCTTTCCAGGATGTAAGTTAGAGAATTTCCTTTTTTATCTCATACTCAGGCCGGCCATCAATCAACCCAGGGAGGGAGGGAGTGGAATCCACATGCAGCGCTGACCCGGGCAGGGTCACAGGAAATGATTTCTTGTCAGCCTGTTTTTTCGGTGGTAGAATGGTTTTGGGCCAAAAACCCCTGTCTAAAGCGTCTGCTTTGGGGCTTTTGCTATCTGACTTATGCATGAGAGGTAACCTTTAGGAACAGGAACCATTAGAAATATCTGTACACTGTCCTGCCTTTCCTGCGACCTGTATCTTGGTATTATCCACCTCACCCTTCTTCAAACAGTGTTCATGACAATGGGCTGACCAGTTCAGTAGCTGTCCTGAAGCCCTGTCAATCAGCGGAGAGTGAAGTTGCAACCAGGGCATACCGAGAACAACAGCAGAGCCTTTCATCGGCAGGACCAGGAACTGTAAACTCTCTTCATGCAATGCCCCTAAAGAACATGACAGTTGGGGGGTTTGGGAAAGAAACTGGGCACTGCGCAATGGAGAGTCATCCACTGCAGTGACCGAAATCTGCCGATCGGGTGCGGATAATGGTATCCCCAAACTTTTAGCAAAATCGTAATCTATGAGGTTCGCTGCTGAACCCGAGTCCACCACGGCTTCTGCGGACTTGGTCCGACCTTCCCACGTAACAGAACAAGGAAGGATCAGCCGACCATCGTTCAGAGATGAACCCTGCTCACCTATGGTATTGACTAATCCCAGGTGATAGCATTTGTCTGGCCTAGTGGAACCATGTAAAGCGTTTTTCTTTGGGCTCCTGCGACTCTTCTCCCCCAGACTCAACCTTGTGTACCCAATTTGCATAGGTTCGCCTGGGGGTGAGGGAGACCGAGAAGAGTCGTGTAAGATAGACCTTCTGGCCACCCTACCACGAACCTGTCTCTGGTGGCGCAAACGGCGATCTATCTGTATAGCCAAAGAAATTGCCTCATCCAATGATTCGGGCTCAGGATGACCTATCATTACCTCATGAATAGTATCTGACAATCCGCCCAAAAAACAGTCCAGGAGGGCGAATGCGTCCCATCTAGCCGAGACTGCCCACCTCCTGAACTCCGCAGCATAATTCTCTACCGGACCTTTGCCCTGACGTAGAAGCTTAAGCTTCCGTTCAGAAGTCGAGGCGATGTCCGGGTCATCGTAAATCATAGCCATAGCCTTAAAAAATTAATCGACAGAGGTCAGGGCCTGATGGCCAATAGGAAGACCATATGCCCAGGTCTGGGAATCCCCTGACAACAGAGTCTTAATGAATGTAATTCTCTGTGTCACGGTTCCAGACGAGTTAGGCCTTAACTCAAAGTATGATAACACTCTATTTTTAAAGTTCCGAAAGTCAGATCTGTCGCCAGAAAACCTTTCTGGTACAGGCATACGTATGTCTGTGCTAAGAGGAGATCGCACTGATTGAAGTTCCTGAATAGCCCCAAATATCTGACAAATCTGGGTCTGTTGGTTCAAAACTGCAGCAAAAAGTTGGTTTACCGCGGTGGTCAGGACTTCAACATGACTATACAGTGCGTCCATTTGGTTCGGGTCTGCCATTCTGTAACGATCGGTGTCAGCACACAGAGAGAATCTGATTATTGGTGATCTGCAGTATCACCAAGAATACAGATATAAACCTGATTATTGATGATCTGCAGAATCACCGATAATACAGATATATTGCTAACCTCTGGACACCAATATAGTGTGAGTGTTTGGTGCAACAGTAACAACTTCGAGTGGAGACCACCAGAGGAGCTGGCGGCCTAAGACTCTAGAGGAACTCACCCCTGACTGTGGGTGATATTCCTGTAGCCTGTGGAACCCTAGGAGAGGGACCCAGGCTGGATTGCAGGAAGCCCGGCTGCTAATATGAAAGGTCTTGCCCTGAACTGGGCTAACGTAACACAAATACAATTCCCTAGTCTTGGGTGCGAGGTCCGTTGTCTCAGCACCCTGGAACTAGTCTGGAATATAACACAAAGATCATACAAGTTTCCTAATCTGGGTATGAGGTCCGTAGTCATCAACATCCTGGAACTAGTCTGAAGTATAACAGAACAATAACACAAGTCCCTAGTCTGGGTGTGAGGGCCGTGATCTCAACACCCTGGAACTATGCTAGAGAATAACACAGATGATATACAGTATTCCTAGTCTGGGGTGTGAGGTCCGTGGTCATCAACACCCTGGAACTATGCTAGAGAATAACACATATGATATACAGTATTCCTAGTCTGGGGTGTGAGGTCCGTGGTCATCAACACCCTGGAACTATGCTAGAGAATAACACAGATGATATACAGTATTCCTAGTCTGGGGTGTGAGGTCCGTGGTCATCAACACCCTGGAACTATGCTAGAGAATAACACAGATGATATACAGTACAAAAGTAATCTGGCTCAGTGTGAATTCCCAGGTCCACCCGGTTCTAACACACTGTGGGATCTGACTAAGGTCTGAGTGCCTTCACGTAAGTGTTAGCAATGGCAGACAACCAGCAACTGACAAGCAGCAGAATATATAGTTGCTGGACTCTGCCGCCCCGCCCGAGCCACTCAGCCAATCATGAGTCCTGCAGGAATCAGCTGATCTTCCTGATCAGCTGACACTTCCCCTGCTGGTATAAAGGTCCTGAGTTCAGGCCCGCGCGCGCGTAGCTCTCCATCTGCCTATGTGCACTAACAGACCCAGCCACACCAAGAGCACGCTGCTGCATGCAAACCGCCGCGCTTGGACACGGAAACAGCCGCTTTGCTGTCAGGACATGCGGCGGCTTTTCCGCATTCCACCATACTACCAGTCGCGTGCCTATTCTAGACCCACCTGACACTTGTGGATCATGTCTCACTGGTGGTGTGCTGTGATTGTAACTGTTATTACAGTAATGCACTATGAGGAGCATTTTCTGATAGGCATCTGAAAATACAAGTGGAGGTGCGCTGTCATACTTCTATACTTGTGCTTTTTCCTGGAACATTTGATAGCGATCACACAACGGACATTGACTTTCATCATTTACAACAATTACTTGGACATTGAGCTATTGGTTGGGGCAGTTTGTATTAATTGTTCATATATATATACATATATATATATATATATATATATATATATATATATATATATATTGTATCCAGGGCCGGATTTGTACTCTTTATTGCCCTAGGCCACTGTCACTAGCCGCCCCCCTTCAATATAGGTAGCGAGATGACCCCTTCCCTCCAGTATAGGTAGCCAGATGACCACTCCCCATTTCCCTCCAGTACAGGTAGCCAGATGACTCCCTTAATCCCTCCTTTTTCCACCACCCCACCATTCAGTTTAGCTAGCCAGCTTGCTTGCCTTCACACCGCAGCAGCCATCAGTGTCACTCATTTCTCCGCTGGTCTCCAGTGCAGAAGCTTCCTATTACTTTCCATCTCCAATGCTGCCCAAGTCCATAGCCGCCGGCCACAATGCAAATGTGCACAGAGAGCAAGGTGACTGCTGCACAGGTGGCTAGCAGCAGAGTACCACGGTCAGGCGCTCTCCTCATCTCCCTGCATTGCAGCATTTGCACGCCTGCAAATTCTGCACCAGTTTAGGTGCTGCTTTGGTGCCCTTCCTCCTGTGGTGCCCTAGGCCATGGCCTAGTTGGCCTTGGCCTAAATCCGGCCCTGATTGTATCTCCTCTCCCCATATGCAAAGTAAGTAAGTGGAGGAAAAGACCTTTCTGGGACTCCACTGATGATCTTATCTGTATATACAGTGGGCTGAGAAAGTTTGGGCAACCTTGTTAATTGTCATGATTTTCCTGTATAAATCGTTCATTGTTACGATAACAAATGTCAGTAAAATATATCATATAGGAGACACACACAGTGATATTTGAGAAGTGAAATGAAGTTTATTGGATTTACAGAAAGTGTTCAATAATTGTTTAAACAAAATTAGGCAGGTGCATAAAAAAAAGAAATAATAAAATCAATATTTAGTAGATCCTCCTTTTGCAGAAATTTCAGCCTCTAAACACTTCCTGTAGGCTCCAATGAGAGTCTGGATCCTGGTGGAAGGTAGAGATGTCGCGAACGGTTCCAGGCGAACGTTGGGGGTTTGCATTCGCCTGCATCAGGCGAACTTTTGCGGAAGTTCGATTCGCCCCATAATGCTCTATTGAGCAAAACTTTGACCATCCATATCACTGTCAGCAGACATATTATTGCCAAACACACTGCTCGAGGCCCACCCTCCCTCCCTCCTTCCTCCAAGCAAGGTCCTTATACCATTTGACTGCCTACACTAATTAGTTATGGGACAGCTGCTACACACTCTGCTAGGGAGATTTTAATTAGCCTCTTGTGGGCTCCCTCCTCCCTTTCTACCCTTCTACCCATTCCCTCCTCCCTCCTACCGGAGGGTCTCTTCTGCCAGGGAATTATACTATTTTAAAAACCAGTATACATCATACCATGGCTGGGAATCGAACCCGGATCTCACTGTGTGGTGGGCAAGTCACCCTAACCACTGTACCACTACAGTAGTAAGTGAAGCTGGCCTAAAATTTACCATTTTGCTCAATGCAATAGAAACATTAGGTTGCTTAAAGGGAACCTTAACTGAGAGTGATATGGATGTTTCCTGTAAACAATACCAGTTGCCTGGCAGTCCAGCTGATCTTTGTGACTGCAATAGTGGCTGAATCACACCCTGAAACAAGCATGCAGCTAATCCAGTCTGACTTCAGTCAGAGCACCTGATCTGCATGCTTGTTCAAGGGCTGTGGCTAAAAGTATTAGAGACACAGGATCAGCAGGCGATTCAGGCAACTGGTATTATTTTAAAAGGAAAAATCCATATCCTTCTCCGTTTAGGTTCCCTTTAAGGATTTGTAGCATAAAAGCCAACTCACATTGGCTGGGATTTGAACCTGGATCTCACTGTGTGGTGGGCAAGCAACTGGTATTGTTTACAGGAAACATCCATATCACTCTCAGTTAAGGTTCCCTTTAAAGGAGAACTGTAGTGAAAGGTATATGGAGGCTACCATATTGATTTCCTTTTAAGCAATACCAGTTACCTGGCTATCCTGCAGATCCTCTGCCTCCAATACTTTTAGCCCTAGACCCTGAACAAGCATGCAGCAGATCTGGTGTTTGACATTTTTGTAAGATCTGACAAGATTAGCTGCATGCTTGTTTCTGGTGTGATACACACTACTGCAGCCAAATAGATCAGCAGGGCTGCCAGGCAACTGGTATAGCTTAAAAGGAAATCAATATGGCAGCCTCCATATACCGCTCACTACAGTTCTCCTTTAAGCAACCTAATGTTTCTATTGCATTGAGCATAAATGGTAAATTTTAGGCCAGCTTCACTTACTACTGTAGTGGTACAGTGGTTAGGGTGACTTGCCCACCACACAGTGAGATCTGGGTTCGATTCCCAGCCATGGTATGATGTATACTGGTTTTTAAAATAGTATAATTCCCTGGCAGAAGAGACCCTCCTCCCTCCGGAGGGAGGTTCCCTCCTACCGGAGGGAGGAGGGAGGTGGGGACCCACAAGAGGCTAATTAAAATCTCCCTAGCAGAGTGTGTAGCAGCTGTCCCATAACTAATTAGGGTAGGCAGACAGCTGAGTCAAATGGTATAAGGACCTTGCTTGGAGGAAGGAAGGAGGGAGGGAGGGAGAGCAGGTCCTCCAGGAGTGATGTGTATTTCACTTAATCAGGTGTGCCTCCAGGTATTAGAGCTCTTGAAACATGTTTTCTATCATTTTCCAGCCGGTAGAATTTTTTAAAATTTTCAAAGTTCGCCTCCCCATTGAAGTCTATTGCGGTTCGCGAACTTTTTCGCGAACCGAACCTTTTCGCGGAGGTTCGCGAACCAAAAATTGGAGGTTCGCGACATCTCTACTTCAGTCTTCTGTCTTGCGTCTTCTGTCTTGCGTCTTGCGTCTTCCGCCTTCAGTCTTCCATCTTCCATCTTGCGTCTTCCATCTTGCGTCTTCCGCCTTCAGTCTTCCGTCTTCCGTCTTGCGTGTTCCGCCTTCAGTCTTCCGTCTTCGTCTTCCGTCTTGCGTCTTCTAATCTTCCGCCTTCAGTGTTCCGTCTTGCGTTTTCCACCTTCAGTCTACCGTCTTCCATCTTCCGTCTTGCGTCTTCCGTATTCCATCTTGCGTCTTCCGCTTTCAGTCTTCTGTCTTGCGTCTTCCATTTCCATCTTGTGTCTTCCGCCTTCAGTCTTCCGTCTTCCGTCTTCCATCTTCCGTCTTGCGTCTTGCGTCTTCCGTCTTGTGTCTTCCGCCTTCAGTCTTCCGTCTTCCGTCTTCCATCTTCCGCCTTCAGTCTTCCGTCTTGCGTCTTCCGTCTTGCGTCTTCCGCCTTTAGTCTTGCATCTTGCGTCTTCCGTCTTGCGTCTTCTGCCTTCAGTCTTCCGTCTTCCATCTTCCATCTTGCGTCTGCCGCCTTCAGTCTTCTGTCTTGTGTCTTCTGCCTTCCGTCTTTCATCTTCCGACTTCCGCCTTCAGTCCTCCGTCTTGCGTCTTACATCTTGCGTCGTCCGCCTTCAGTCTTACATCTTCCGTTTTCCATCTTCCGTCTTGCGTCTTCCGTCTTTCGTCTTGCGTCTTCCGCCTTTAGTCTTCTGTCTTCCGTTTTCCATCTTCTGTCTTCCCTCTTGCATCTTCCGCCTTGCGTCTTGCGTCTTCCATCTTGCGTCTTCCGTCTTGCCTCTTCCGTCTTGCGTCTTCCATCTTTCGTCTTCCGTCTTTCGCCTTCTGCCTTCTGCCTTCCGCCTTCCTCTTTCATTCTTCCGTCTTCAGTCTTCCGTCTTCCATCTAAAGTCTTGTGTATTCCGCCTTCAGTCTTCCGTCTTCCATCTTGCGTCTTCTACCTTCCGCCTTCAGTCTTCCGTCGTGCGTCTTCCGACTTGCGTCTTCCGCCTTCAGTCTTCCGTCTTCCGGCTTGCGTCTTCCGACTTCAGTCTTCCGTCTTGCGTCTTCTGTCTTGCGACTTCCGCCTTCAGTCTTGCGTCTTCCGTCTTGCCTCTTCCGTCTTGCGTCTTCCATCTTCCGCCTTTAGCCTTCTGTCTTCCGCCTTCAGTCTTCCGTCTTCCGTCTTGCGTCTTCCGCCTTCAGTCTTCCATCTTCCATCTTGCGTCTTCCGTCTTGCATCTTCCGCCTTCAGTCTTCCGTCTTCCGTCTTGCGTGTTACGCCTTCAGTCTTCCGTCTTCGTCTTCCGTCTTGCGTCTTCTATCTTCCGCCTTCAGTGTTCTGTCTTGCGTCTTCCACCTTCAGTCTACCGTCTTCCATCTTCCATCTTCCGTCTTCCATATTCCATCTTGCGTCTTCCGCTTTCAGTCTTCCGTCTTCCATCTTCCATCTTGCGTCTTCCGCCTTCAGTCTTCCATCTTCCATCTTGTGTCTTCCGTCTTCCATCTTTCGTCTTGCGTCTTCCACCTTCCATCTTCAGTCTTGCGTCTTCCGCCTTCAGTCTTCCGTCTTCCGTCTTCCATCTTCTGTCTTGCATCTTGCGTCTTGCGTCTTCCGTCTTGTGTCTTCCGCCTTCAGTCTTCCGTCTTCGGTCTTCCATCTTCCGCCTTCAGTCTTCCGTCTTGCGTCTTCCGTCTTGCGTCTTCCGCCTTTAGTCTTGCGTCTTCCGTCTTGCGTCTTCTGCCTTCAGTCTTCCGTCTTCCATCTTCCATCTTCCGTCTTGCGTCTTGCGTCTTCCGTCTTTCGTCTTGCGTCTTCCGCCTTTAGTCTTCTGTCTTCCGTTTTCCATCTTCTGTCTTCTGTCTTTCGCCTTCTGCTTTCCGCCTTCCGCCTTGCGTCTTCCATCTTCCGCCTTTAGCCTTCTGTCTTCCGCCTTCAGTCTTCCGTCTTCCGTCTTGCGTCTTGCATCTTCCGCCTTCAGTCTTCCATCTTCCATCTTGCGTCTTCCGTCTTGCGTCTTCCGCCTTCAGTCTTCCGTCTTCCGTCTTGCGTGTTCCGCCTTCAGTCTTCCGTCTTCGTCTTCCGTCTTGCGTCTTCTATCTTCCGCCTTCAGTGTTCCGTCTTGCGTCTTCCACCTTCAGTCTACCGTCTTCCATCTTCCGTCTTGCGTCTTCCGTATTCCATCTTGCGTCTTCCGCTTTCAGTCTTCCGTCTTGCGTCTTCCATCTTCCATCTTGCGTCTTCCGCCTTCAGTCTTCCATCTTCCATCTTGTGTCTTCCGCCTTCAGTTTTCCGTCTTCCATCTTTCATCTTGCGTCTTCCACCTTCCATCTTCAGTCTTGCGACTTCCGCCTTCAGTCTTCCGTCTTCCATCTTCCGTCTTGCGTCTTGCGTCTTCCGTCTTGTGTCTTCCGCCTTCAGTCTTCCGTCTTCCATCTTCCGCCTTCAGTCTTTCGTCTTGCGTCTTCCGCCTTTAGTCTTGCGTCTTGCGTCTTCCGTCTTGCATCTTCTGCCTTCAGTCTTCCGACTTCCATCTTCCATCTTGCGTCTTCCGCCTTCAGTCTTCTGTCTTGTGTCTTCTGCCTTCCGTCTTTCATCTTCCACCTTCCGCCTTCAGTCCTCCGTCTTGCGTCTTCCATCTTGCGTCGTCCGCCTTCAGTCTTACATCTTCCGTTTTCCATCTTCCGTCTTGCATCTTCCGTCTTTCGTCTTGCGTCTTCCGCCTTTAGTCTTCTGTCTTCCGTTTTCCATCTTCTGTCTTCCGTCTTTTGCCTTCTACCTTCTGCCTTCCGCCTTCCGCTTTCATTCTTCCGTCTTCAGTCTTCCGTCTTCCATCTAAAGTCTTGTGTCTTCCGCCTTCAGTCTTCCGTCTTCCATCTTCCGTCTTGCGTCTTCTACCTTCCGCCTTTAGTCTTCCGTCTTGCGTCTTCCGACTTGCATCTTCCGCCTTCAGTCTTCCGTCTTCCGGCTTGCGTCTTCCGACTTTAGTCTTCCGTCTTGCGTCTTTTGTCCTGCGTCTTCCGCCTTCAGTCCTCCGTGTTGCGTCTTCCATCTTGCGTCGTCCGCCTTCAGTCTTACATCTTCCGTTCTCCATCTTCCATCTTGCGTCTTCCGTCTTGCGTCTTCCGCCTTTAGTCTTGCGTCTTTCATCTTCCGCCTTTAGCCTTCTGTCTTCCGCTTTCAGTCTTCCGTCTTCCGTCTTCCGTCTTGCGTCTTGCGTCTTCCGCCTTCAGTCTTCCATCTTCCATCTTGCGTCTTCCGTCTTGCGTCTTCCGCCTTCAGTCTTCCGTCTTGCGTGTTCCGCCTTCAGTCTTTCGTCTTCGTCTTCCGTCTTGCGTCTTCTATCTTCCGCCTTCAGTGTTCCGTCTTGCGTCTTCCACCTTCAGTCTACCGTCTTTCATCTTCCATCTTCCGTCTTGCGTCTTCCGTATTCCATCTTGCGTCTTCCGCTTTCAGTCTTCCGTCTTGCGTCTTCCGCCTTCAGTCTTCCATCTTCCATCTTGTGTCTTCCACCTTCAGTCTTCCGTCTTCCATCTTTCGTCTTGCGTCTTCCACCTTCCATCTTCAGTCTTGCGTCTTCCGCCTTCAGTCTTCCGTCTTCCATCTTCCGTTTTGCGTCTTGCGTCTTCCGTCTTCCGCCTTCAGTCTTCCGTCTTCCATCTTCCGCCTTCAGTCTTCCGTCTTGCGTCTTCCGTCTTGCGTCTTCCGCTTTTAGTCTTGCGTCTTGTGTCTTCTGCCTTCAGTCTTCCGTCTTCCATCTTCCATCTTGCGTCTTCCGCCTTCAGTCTTCTGTCTTGTGTCTTCTGCCTTCCGTCTTTCATCTTCCACCTTCCGCCTTCAGTCCTCCGTCTTGCGTCTTCCATCTTGCATCGTCCGCCTTCAGTCTTACATCTTCCGTTTTCCATCTTCCGTCTTGCGTCTTCCGTCTTTCATGTTGCGTCTTCCGCCTTTAGTCTTCTGTCTTCCGTTTTCCATCTTCTGTCTTCCGTCTTTCGCCTTCTGCCTTCTGCCTTCCGCTTTCATTCTTCCGTCTTCAGTCTTCCGTCTTCCATCTAAAGTCTTGTGTCTTCCGCCTTCAGTCTTCCGTCTTCCATCTTCCGTCTTGCGTCTTCTACCTTCCGCCTTTAGTCTTCCGTCTTGCGTCTTCCGACTTGCGTCTTCCGCCTTCAGTCTTCCGTCTTCCGACTTGCGTCTTGCGTCTTCCGACTTCAGTCTTCCGTCTTGTGTCTTCTGTCTTGCGTCTTCCGTCTTGCCTCTTCTGTCTTGCGTCTTCCATCTTCCGCCTTTAGCCTTCTGTCTTCCGCCTTTAGTCTTCTGTCTTCCGTCTTCCATCTTCTGTCTTCCGCATTCCGCCTTCATTCTTCCGTCTTCAGTCTTCCGCCTTCAGTCTTCCGTATTGCGTCTTCCGCCTTCAGTCTTCTGTCTTCCACCTTCAGTCTTCCATCTTCCGTCTTGCGTCTTCCGTCTTCCGCCTTCAGTCTTCCGTCTTGCATCCTCCATCTTTCGTCTTGTGTCTTCCGTCTTGCGTCTTCCGTCTTGTGTCTTCAGTCTTGCGTCTTCTGTCTTGCGTCTTCAGTCTTGCATCTTCAGTCTTGCGTCTTCCGTCTTGCATCTTCCGCCTTCAGCCTTCTGTGTTCCGCCTTTAGTCTTCTGTCTTCCGTTTTCCATCTTCTGTCTTTCCTCTTGCGTCTTCCGTCTTGTGTCTTCCGCCTACAGTCTTGCGTCTTGCGTCTTCCACCTTCAGTCTTCCGTTTTCCATCTTCCGTCTTGCGTCTTCCGTCTTGCGTCTTCTGTCATGCATCTTGCGTCTTCTGCCTTCAGTCTTCCGTCTTCCATCTTCCGTCTTGCGTCTTCCATCTTCCGTCTTGCGTCTTCCGTCTTGCATCTTCCGCATTCAGTCTTCCGTCTTGCGTCTTCCATCTTCCACCTTCAGTCTTCCGTCTTCAGTCTTCCGCCTTCAGTCTTCCGTCTTGCGTCTTCCGCCTTCAGTCTTCCATCTTCCGTCTTGTGTCTTCCGCCGTCAGTCTTCTCTCTTGCGTCTTCCATCTTCCGTCTTGCGTCTTCCGTCTTGCGTCTTAATTCTTGCGTATTCCGTCTTGCGTCTTCCATCTTGCGTCTTCCGCCTTTAGTCTTCTTTCTTCCGTTTTCCATCTTCTGTCTTCCCTCTTGCGTCTTCCGCCTTCAGTCTTCGTCTTGCATCCTCCGTCTTCTGTCTTGCGTCTTCCACCTTCAGTCTTCCGTCTTCCTTCTTGCGTCTTCCGTCTTGCGTCTTCCGCCTTCAGTCTTCCATCTTCCGCCTTCAGTCTTCCGCCTTCAGTCTTCCATCTTGCGTCTTCCGCCTTCAGTCTTCCATCTTCCGTCTTGTATCTTCCATCTTCCGTCTTGCGTCTTCCGTCTTGCGTCTTCCGCCTTCAGTCTTCCGTCTTGATTCTTCCATCTTCCATCTTGCATCTTCCGTCTTGCGTCTTCCGCCTTCCGTCTTCAGCCTTCTGTCTTCCGCCTTTAGTCTTCTGTCTTCCGTCTTGTGTCTTCAGTCTTCCGTCTTCCGCATTCCACCTTCAGTCTTCCGTCTTCCGCCTTTAGTCTTCCGTCTTGCGTCTTCCATCTTGCGTCTTCTGTCTTGCGCCTTCAGTCTTGCGTCTTCCGTCTTGCATCTTCCGTCTTGCGTCTTCCACCTTTAGTCTTCTGTCTTCCGTTTTCCATCTTCTGTCTTCCCTCTCGCATCTTCCGCCTTGCTTCTTGCGTCTTCCGTCTTCTGTCTTGCGTCTTGCATCCTCTGTCTTCTGTCTTGCGTTTTCCACCTTCAGTCTTCCGTCTTCCGACTTGCGTCTCCCGCTTTCAGTCTTCCGTCTTCCGCCTTCAGTCTTCAGTCTTCCGCCTTCAGTCTTCCGTCTTGCGTCTTCCGCCTTGCGTCTTCAGTCTTCCGCCTTCAGTCTTCCGTCTTGCGTCTTCCGCCTTGCGTCTTCCGTCTTCAGTCTTCCGGCTTCTGACTTCCGTCTTCCGCCTCCAGTCTTCCGTCTTGTGTCTTCCGTCTTCAGTCTTTCACCTTCCGCCTTCAGTCTTCCGTCTTGCGTCTTCCGCCTTGCGTCTTCATTCTTGCGTCTTCCGTCTTGTGTCTTCAGTCTTGTATCTTCTGACTTGTGTCTTCCACCTTCAGCATTCTGTCTTCTGCCTTCAGTCTTCTGTCTTCCGTCTTCCGCCTTCAGTCTTCCGTCTTACGTCTTTTGCCTTCCGTCTTCCGTCTTGCGTCTTCCGCCTTCAGTCTTCCGTCTTGCGTCTTTTGCCTTCCGTCTTCCGTCTTCCGCCTTCACTCTTCCGTCTTCCGTCTTCTGCCTTCAGTCTTCCGTCTTGCGTTTTCTGTCTTGCGTCTTCAGTCTTCCATCTTCCGCCTTCAGTCTTCCATCTTGCGTCTTCCGCCTTCAGTCTTCCGCCTTTAGTCTTCCGTCTCGCGTCTTCCGCCTTTAGTCTTCCGTCTCGCGTCTTCCATCTTGCGTCTTCAGTCTTGTATCTTCCGACTTGCGTCTTCCGCCTTCAGCCTTCTGTCTTCTGCCTTCAATCTTCTGTCTTCCGTCTTGTGTCTTCCGTCTTCTGACTTCCGTCTTCCGCCTTCAGTCTTCCGTTTTGGGTTTTTCTGTCTTGCGTCTTCCGTCTTCCGCCTTCAGTCTTCCATCTTGCGTCTTCCGCCTTCAGTCTTCCACCTTTAGTCTTCCGTCTTGCATCTTCCGTCTTGCGTTTTCCGTCTTCAGTCTTCCGCCTTCAGTCTTCCATTTTGAGTCTTGCGTCTTGCGTCTTCCGCCTTCAGTCTTCTGTGTTGCGTCTTCCGCTTTCAGTCTTCCGTCTTCCATCTTCCGTCTTGCGTCTTCCACCTTCAGTCTTCCATCTTGCGTCTTCCGTCTTGCGTCTTCCGCCTTCAGTCTTCCGTCTTCCATCTTCCGTCTTGCGTCTTCCACCTTCAGTCTTCCGTCTTGCGCCTTCAGTCTTCCGTCTTCCATCTTCCGTCTTGTGTCTTCCCTCTTTCTACCTTCAGTCTTCCGTCTTCCATCTTCCGTCTTGCGTCTTCCGCCTTCAGTCTTCCGTCTTCCATCTTCCGTCTTGCGTCTTCCGCCTTCCATCTTCCGTCTTGCGTCTTCCGAGTTTAGTCTTCCGTATTCCGTCTTGCGTCTTCTGCCTTCAGTCTTCCGTCTTGCGTCTTGCGTCTTCCATCTTCCGTGTTGCGTCTTCCACCTTCAGTCTTCTGTCTTCCGCCTTCAGTCTTCTGTCTTCCATCTTGCGTCTTCTGCCTTCAGTCTTCCGTCATCCATCTTCCGTCTTGCGTATTCTGTTTTCCGTCTTGCGTCTTCCGCCTTCAGTCTTCCGTCTTCCGCCTTCAGTCTTACATCTTGCGTCTTCCGCCTTCAGTCTTCCGTCTTGCGTCTTCCGCCTTCAGTCTTCCGTCTTGCGTCTTCCGCCTTCAGTCTTCCGTCTTCCGCCTTCAGTCTTACGTATTGCGTCTTCCGGCTTCAGTCTTCCGTCTTGCGTCTTCCGCCTTCAGTCTTCCGTCTTCCGCCTTCAGTCTTACGTATTGTGTCTTCCGCCTTCAGTCTTCCGTCTTGCGTCTTCCGCCTTCAGTCTTCCGTCTTGCGTCTTCCGCCTTCAGTCTTCCGTCTTCCGTCTTCCGCCTTCAGTCTTCCGTCTTGCGTCTTCCGTCTTCCGCCTTCAGTCTTCCGTCTTGTGTCTTCCGTCTTGCAGCTTTCGCCTTCAGTCTTCCGTCTTCAGTCTTCCATCTTCCGTCTTGCGTCTTCCGCCTTCAGCCTACGTTTTGCGTCTTCCATCTTCTGTCTTGCATCTTCCGTCTTCAGTCTTCCGTCCTCCGTCTTGCGTCTTCTGTCTTGCGTCTTCCGCCTTCAGTCTTCCGACTTGCATCTTCCGCCTTCAGTTTTCCATCTTCCGTCTTGCGTCTTCTGTCTTGCGTCTTCCGCCTTCAGTCTTCCGACTTGCATCTTCCATCTTGCGTCTTCCACCTTCAGTCTTCCGTCTTCCGTCTTGCATCTTCCGCCTTCAGTCTTCAATCTTGCGTCTTCCGTCTTGCGTCTTCCGCCTTCAGTCTTCCGCCTTCAGTCTTGCGTCTTCCGTCTTGCGCCTTGCGTCTTCCGCCTTCAGTCTTCCGTCTTGCGTCTTCTGTTTTGCGTCTTGCGTCTTCCGTATTGCGTCTTACGCCTTCAGTCTTCCGTCTTCTGTCTTGCGTCTTGCGTCTTCCATCTTCCGTCTTCCGCCTTCCGTCTTCAGTCTTCCGTCTTCCATCTTCCGTCTTGCGCCTTTCAGTCTTCCGTCTTCTGTCTTGCGTCTTCCGTATTCCATCTTCCGTCTTGTGTCTTCCGTCTTGCATCTTCTGTGTTGCGTCTTCCGCCTTCAGTTTTCCGTCTACCGTCTTGCGTATTCCGCCTTCAGTCTTCCGTCTTGCATCTTCTGCCTTCAGTCTTCCGTCTTCCGCCCTCCGCCTTCAGTCTTCAGTCTTCAATCTTCCTTCTTGCGTCTTCCATCTTCCATCTTGCGTCTTCCGTCTTGCGTCTTCCGCTTTCCGTCTTGCGTCATCCGTCTTCAGTCTTCCGCCGTTAGCCTTCCGTCTTCCTTTTTCCGCCTTCAGTCTTCCGTCTTCAGTCTTCCATCTTCCGTCTTGCGTCTTCCGCCTTCAGCCTACGTTTTGCGTCTTCCATCTTCTGCCTTGCATCTTCTGTCTTCAGTCTTCCATCCTCCGTCTTGCGTCTTCCGTCTTCCGCCTTCAGTCTTCCATCTTCCGTCTTGTGTCTTCCGCCTTCAGTCTTCCATCTTCCGTCTAGCGTCTTCTGTCTTCCGCCTTCAGTCTTCCGTCTTGCGTCTTCCGCCTTCCGTCTTCCGCCTTCAGTCTTCCGTCTTCCACCTTCAGTCTTCCGTCATCCATCTTCCGTCTTGCGTCTTCCGCCTTCAGTCTTCCGTCTTGCGTCTTCCGCCTTCAGTCTTCCGTCTTCCATCTTCCGTCTTCCGTCTTGCATTCTTCCGTCTTCTGCCTTCAGTCTTCCGCCTTCCGTCTTCCGTCTTCTGACTTGCGTCTTCCGTCTTCCATCTTCCGTCTTCCGTCTTGCATTCTTCCGTCTTCCGCCTTCAGTCTTCCGCCTTCCGTCTTCCGTCTTGCGTCTTCCGCCTTCAGTCTTCCGTCATCCATCTTCCGTCTTGCGTCTTCCGCTTTCCATCTTCCGTCTTGCGTCTTCCGTCTTCCGCCTTCAGTCTTCCGCCTTCAGTCTTGCGTCTTCTGTCTTGCGTCTTCCGTCTTGCGTCTTCCGTCTTGCGTCTTCCGCCTTCAGTCTTCCGTCTTGCGTCTTCTGCCTTCAGTCTTCCGTCGTCCGTCTACCATCTTGCGTCTTCCGCCATCAGTCTTCCGTCTTGCGTCTTCTGCCTTCAGTCTTCCGTCTTCCGCCCTCCGCCTTCAGTCTTCCGTCTTCCATCTTCCGTCTTCCATCTTCCGTCTTCCATCTTCCGTCTTCCGTCTTCCATCTTCCGTCTTCCATCTTCCGTCTTGCGTCTTCCATCTTCCGTCTTGCGTCTTCCGTCTTGTGTCTTCCGCCTTCAGTCTTCCATCTTCCGTCTTGTGTCTTCCATCTTCCATCTTCCGCCTTCAGTCTTCCGCCTTCAGTCTTCCGTCTTCCACCTTCAGTCTTCCGTCATCCGTCTTCCGCCTTCATTCTTCTGTCTTCCGCCTTCAGTCTTCCGTCTTGCGTCTTACGCCTTGAGTCTTCCATCTTGTGTCTTCCGTCTTGTGTCTTGTGTCTTCCGTCTTGTGTCTTGCGTCTTCCGCCTTCAGTCTTCCGTCTTCTGTCTTGCATTCTTCCGTCTTCCGCCTTCAGTCTTCCGTCTTCCGACTTGCGTCTTCCGCCTTCAGTCTTCCGTCTTGCGTCTTCTGTTTTGCGTCTTGCGTCTTCCGTATTGCGTCTTACGCCTTCAGTCTTCCGTCTTCTGTCTTGCGTCTTGCGTCTTCCATCTTCCGTCTTCCGCCTTCCGTCTTCAGTCTTCCGTCTTGCGTCTTCCGTCTTCCATCTTCCGTCTTGCGCCTTTCAGTCTTCCGTCTTCTGTCTTGCGTCTTCCGTATTCCATCTTCCGTCTTGTGTCTTCCGTCTTGCATCTTCTGTGTTGCGTCTTCCGCCTTCAGTTTTCCGTCTACCGTCTTGCGTATTCCGCCTTCAGTCTTCCGTCTTGCATCTTCTGCCTTCAGTCTTCCGTCTTCCGCCCTCCGCCTTCAGTCTTCAGTCTTCCATCTTCCTTCTTGCGTCTTCCATCTTCCATCTTGCGTCTTCCGTCTTGCGTCTTCCGCTTTCCGTCTTGCGTCATCCGTCTTCAGTCTTCCGCCGTTAGCCTTCCGTCTTCCTTTTTCCGCCTTCAGTCTTCCGTCTTCAGTCTTCCATCTTCCGTCTTGCGTCTTCCGCCTTCAGCCTACGTTTTGCGTCTTCCATCTTCTGCCTTGCATCTTCTGTCTTCAGTCTTCCATCCTCCGTCTTGCGTCTTCCGTCTTCCGCCTTCAGTCTTCCATCTTCCGTCTTGTGTCTTCCGCCTTCAGTCTTCCATCTTCCGTCTAGCGTCTTCTGTCTTCCGCCTTCAGTCTTCCGTCTTGCGTCTTCCGCCTTCCGTCTTCCGCCTTCAGTCTTCCGTCTTCCACCTTCAGTCTTCCGTCATCCATCTTCCGTCTTGCGTCTTCCGCCTTCAGTCTTCCGTCTTGCGTCTTCCGCCTTCAGTCTTCCGTCTTCCATCTTCCGTCTTCCGTCTTGCATTCTTCCGTCTTCTGCCTTCAGTCTTCCGCCTTCCGTCTTCCGTCTTCTGACTTGCGTCTTCCGTCTTCCATCTTCCGTCTTGCATTCTTCCGTCTTCCGCCTTCAGTCTTCCGCCTTCCGTCTTCCGTCTTGCGTCTTCCGCCTTCAGTCTTCCGTCATCCATCTTCCGTCTTGCGTCTTCCGCTTTCCATCTTCCGTCTTGCGTCTTCCGTCTTCCGACTTCAGTCTTCCGCCTTCAGTCTTGCGTCTTCTGTCTTGCGTCTTCTGTCTTGCGTCTTCCGTCTTGCGTCTTCCGTCTTGCGTCTTCCGCCTTCAGTCTTCCGTCTTGCGTCTTCTGCCTTCAGTCTTCCGTCGTCCGTCTACCATCTTGCGTCTTCCGCCATCAGTCTTCCGTCTTGCGTCTTCTGCCTTCAGTCTTCCGTCTTCCGCCCTCCGCCTTCAGTCTTCCGTCTTCCATCTTCCGTCTTCCATCTTCCGTCTTCCATCTTCCGTCTTCCGTCTTCCATCTTCCGTCTTCCATCTTCCGTCTTGCGTCTTCCATCTTCCGTCTTGCGTCTTCCGTCTTGTGTCTTCCGCCTTCAGTCTTCCATCTTCCGTCTTGTGTCTTCCATCTTCCATCTTCCGCCTTCAGTCTTCCGCCTTCAGTCTTCCGTCTTCCACCTTCAGTCTTCCGTCATCCGTCTTCCGCCTTCATTCTTCTGTCTTCCGCCTTCAGTCTTCCGTCTTGCGTCTTACGCCTTGAGTCTTCCATCTTGTGTCTTCCGTCTTGTGTCTTGTGTCTTCCGTCTTGTGTCTTGCGTCTTCCGCCTTCAGTCTTCCGTCTTCTGTCTTGCATTCTTCCGTCTTCCGCCTTCAGTCTTCCGTCTTCCGACTTGCGTCTTCCGCCTTCAGTCTTCCGTCTTCCATCTTCCGTCTTCAGTCTTCCGCCTTCCGTCTTGCGTCTCCCGTCTTGCGTCTTCCGCCTTTAGTCTTCCGTCTTGCGTCTTCCATCTTCCGTCTTGCGTCTTCCGCCTTCAGTCTTCCGTCATCCATCTTCTCTCTTGCGTCTTCTGTTTTCCATCTTCCGTCTTGCGTCTTCCGCCTTCAGTCTTCCGCCTTCAGTCTTGCGTCTTCCGTCTTGCGCCTTGCGTCTTCCGTTTTCCGTCTTCTGTCTTGCGTCTTCCGTCTTGCGTCTTCCGCCTTCAGTCTTCCGTCTTCCGTCTTCCGTCTTGCGTCTTCCGCCTTCATTCTTCCTTCTTGCGTCTTCTGCCTTCAGTCTTCCGTCTTCCGTCTACCATCTTGCGTCTTCCGCCTTCCGTTTTCCGTCTTGCGTCTTCTGTCTTGCGTCTTCTGTCTTGCGTCTTCTGTCTTGCGTCTTCCGTCTTGCGTCTTCCGCCTTCAGTCTTCCGTCTTCTGTCTTGCGTCTTCCGCCTTCATTCTTCCTTCTTGCGTCTTCTGCCTTCAGTCTTCCGTCTACCATCTTGCGTCTTCCGCCTTCCGTTTTCCGTCTTGCGTCTTCTGTCTTCTGTCTTGCGTCTTCTGTCTTGCGTCTTCTGTCTTGTGTCTTGCGTCTTGCGTCTTCCGTCTTCCGTCTTTCGTCTTCCGCCTTCAGTCATCCGTCTTCTGTCTTGCGTCTTCCGTCTACCATCTTGCGTCTTCCGCCTTCAGTCTTCCGTCTTGCGTCTTCTGCCTTCCGTCTTGCGTCTTCTGCCTTCAGTCTTCCGTCTTCCGCCCTCCACCTTCAGTCTTCCGTCTTCCACCTTCCGTCTTGCGTCTTCCATCTTCCGTCTTGCGTCTTCCGTCTTGCGTCTTCCGCCGTTAGTCTTCCGTCTTCAGTCTTCCGTCTTGTGTCTTCCGTCTTGCAGCTTTCACTTTCAGTCTTCCGTCTTCAGTCTTCCATCTTCCGTCTTGCGTCTTCCGCCATCAGCCTACGTTTTGCGTCTTCCATCTTCCCTCTTGCATCTTCCGTCTTCAGTCTTCCGTCTTGCGTCTTCCGTCTTGCGTCTTCCGCCTTCAGTCTTCCGTCTTCCGTCTTCCGCCTTCAGTCTTCCGTCTTCAGTTTTCCGCCTTCAGTCTTCCGTCTTGCGTCTTCCGTCTTCCGTCTTCTGTCTTCCGTCTTGCGTCTTCCGCCTTCAGTCTTCCGTCTTGCATCTTCCGCCTTCAGTCTTCCGTCTTGCATCTTCCGCCTTCAGTCTTCCATCTTCCGTATTCCGCCTTCAGTCTTCTGTCTTGCATCTTCCGCCTTGAGTCTTCCGTCTTGCGTCTTCCGCCTTCAGTCTTCCGTCTTGCGTCTTCCGCCTTCAGCCTTGCGTCTTCCGTCTTTCACCTTCAGTCTTCTGTCTTCCGTCTTGTGTCTTCCGCCTTCAGTCTTCCGTCTTCCATCTTGCATCTTCCGCCTTCAGTCTTCCGTCTTCCGCCTTCTGTCTTGCGTCTTCCATCTTCCGTGTTGCGTCTTTCGCCTTCAGTCTTCCGTCTTGCGTCTTCCATCTTCCGTGTTGCGTCTTCCGCCTTCAGTCTTCCGTCTTGCGTCTTCTGTCTTGCATCTTCCGCCTTTCAGTCTTCCGTCTTGTGTCTTGCGTCTTCCGTATTCCATCTTCCGTCTTGCATCTTCTGTGTTGCGTCTTCCACCTTCAATCTTCTGTCTTCTGTCTTGCGTCTTCCGCCTTCAGTCTTCCGTCTTCCAACTTGCATCTTCCGCCTTCAGTCTTCTGTCTTCCGCCTTCAGTCTTGCGTCTTCCATCTTACGTGTTGCGTCTTTCGCCTTCAGTCTTCCGTCTTCCGTGTTCCATCTTCCGTGTTGCGTCTTCCGCCTTCAGTCTTCCGTCTTCCGTCTTGCATCTTCCGCCTTTCAGTCTTCCGTCTTTTGTCTTGTGTCTTCCATATTCCATCTTCCGTCTTGTGTCTTCCGTCTTGCATCTTCTGTGTTGCGTCTTCCGTCTTGTGTCTTCCATCTTGCGTCTTCCGTGTTGCGTCTTCCGCCTTCCGTCTTCCATCTTCCGTCTTCCGTCTTTCGCCTTCATTCTTCCATCTTCTCTCTTCCGTCTTGCATCTTCCGCCTTCAGTCTTCCGTCTTGCGTCTTCCGCCTTCAGTCTTCCGTCTTCCGCCTTCAGTCTTCCACCTTCAGTCTTCCGCCTTCAGTCTTCCGTCTTCCGTCTTCCGCCTTCAGTCTTCCGTCTTCCGTCTTGCGTCTTCTGTCTTGCGTCTTCTGTCTTCCGCCTTCAGTCTTCCGTCTTCCGTCTTGCGTCTTCTGTCTTGCGTCTTCTGTCTTCAGTCTTCCGCCTTCAGTCTTCCGTCTTCCGTCTTGTGTCTTCTGTCTTGCGTCTTCTGTCTTCCGCCTTCAGTCTTCCACCTTCAGTCTTCCGCCTTCAGTCATCCGTCTTCCGTCTTCCGCCTTCAGTCTTCCGTCTTCAGTCTTCCGCCTTCAGTCTTCCGTCTTGCGTCTTCTGTCTTCCGTCTTCAGTCTTCCGCCTTCAGTCTTCCGTCTTCCGTCTTGCGTCTTCTGTCTTCCGTCTTCAGTCTTCCGCCTTCAGTCTTCCGTCTTGCGTCTTCTGTCTTGCGTCTTCTGTCTTCCGCCTTCAGTCTTCCACCTTCAGTCTTCCGCCTTCAGTCATCCGTCTTCCGTCTTCCGCCTTCAGTCTTCCGTCTTTCGTCTTGCGTCTTCTGTCTTCCGTCTTCAGTCTTCCGCCTTCAGTCTTCCGTCTTCCGTCTTGCGTCTTGCGTCTTCTGTCTTCCGTCTTCAGTCTTCCGTCTTCCGTCTTCCGCCTTCAGTCTTCCGTCTTCCGCCTTCAGTCTTCCGTCTTCCGCCTTCAGTCTTCCGTCTTCCGTCTTGTGTCTTCTGTCTTGCGTCTTCTGTCTTCCGCCTTCAGTCTTCCACCTTCAGTCTTCCGCCTTCAGTCATCCGTCTTCCGTCTTCCGCCTTCAGTCTTCCGTCTTCCGTCTTGCGTCTTGCGTCTTCTGTCTTCCGTCTTCAGTCTTCCGTCTTCCGTCTTCCGCCTTCAGTCTTCCGTCTTCCGCCTTCAGTCTTCCGTCTTCCGCCTTCAGTCTTCCGTCTTCAGTCTTCCGCCTTCAGTCTTCCGTCTTCCGTTTTGCGTCTTCTGTCTTCCGTCTTCAGTCTTCCGCCTTCAGTCTTCCGTCTTCCGTCTTGCGTCTTCTGTCTTGCGTCTTCTGTCTTCCGCCTTCAGTCTTCCGTCTTCCGTCTTCCGTCTTGCGTCTTCTGTCTTGCGTCTTCTGTCTTCCGTCTTCAGTCTTCCGCCTTCAGTCTTCCGTCTTCCGTCTTCTGTCTTGCGTCTTCTGTCTTCCGCCTTCAGTCTTCCACCTTCAGTCTTCCGCCTTCAGTCATCCGTCTTCCGTCTTCCGCCTTCAGTCTTCCGTCTTCAGTCTTCCGCCTTCAGTCTTCCGTCTTCCGTCTTCCGTCTTGCGTCTTCTGTCTTCAGTCTTCTGCCTTCAGTCTTCCGTCTTCCGTCTTGCGTCTTCTGTCTTCCGTCTTCAGTCTTCCGTCTTCCGTCTTCCGCCTTCAGTCTTCCGTCTTCCGCCTTCAGTCTTCCGTCTTCTGCCTTCAGTCTTCCGCCTTCAGTCTTCCGTCTTCCGCCTTCAGTCTTCCGTCTTCAGTCTTCCGCCTTCAGTCTTGCGTCTTCCGCCTTCAGTCTTGCGTCTTCCGTCTTGCGTCTTTCACCTTCAGTCTTCTGTCTTCCGTCTTGCGTCTTCCACCTTCAGTCTTCCGTCTTCCATCTTGCATCTTCTGCCTTCAGTCTTCAGTCTTCCGCCTTCAGTCTTCCGTCTTGCGTCTTCCGTCTTGCGTCTTCCGCCTTCAGTCTTCCGTCTTCCGCCTTCAGTCTTCCGTCTTCAGTCTTCCGCCTTCAGTCTTCCGTCTTCCGTCTTGCGTCTTCCGCCTTCAGTCTTCCGTCTTCTGCCTTCAGTCTTCCGCCTTCAGTCTTCCGTCTTGCGTCTTCCGTCTTGCGTCTTCCGCCTTCAGTCTTCCGTCTTCCGCCTTCAGTCTTCCGTCTTCAGTCTTCAGTCTTCAGTCTTCCGTCTTCCGTCTTGCGTCTTCCGTCTTGCGTCTTCCGCCTTCAGTCTTCCGTCTTCTGCCTTCAGTCTTCTGTCTTCAGTCTTCCGCCTTCAGTCTTCCGTCTTCCGTCTTGCGTCCTTCGCCTTCAGTCTTCCGTCTTCCGCCTTCCGCCTTCAGTCTTGCGTCTTCCGCCTTCAGTCTTGCGTCTTCCGTCTTGCGTCTTTCACCTTCAGTCTTCTGTCTTCCGTCTTGCGTCTTCCACCTTCAGTCTTCCGTCTTCCATCTTGCATCTTCTGCCTTCAGTCTTCCGTCTTCCGCCTTCAGTCTTGCGTCTTCCATCTTACGTGTTGCGTCTTTCGCCTTCAGTCTTCCGTCTTGCGTCTTCAATCTTCCATCTTCCGTGTTGCGCCTTCCGCCTTCAGTCTTCCGTCTTGCGTCTTCCGTCTTGCGTCTTCCGCCTTTCAGTCTTCCGTCTTCTGTCTTGCGTCTTCCGTATTCCATCTTCCGTCTTGTGTCTTCCGTCTTGCATCTTCTGTGTTGCGTCTTCCGCCTTCAGTCTTCCGTCTTGCGTTTTGTGTCTTCCGTCTTGCGTCTTCCGCCTTCCGTCTTCCATCTTCCGTCTTGCCTCTTTCGCTTTTATTCTTCCATCTTCCGTCTTGCGTCTTTCATCTTCCGCCTTCAGTCTTCCGTCTTGCATCTTCCGTCTTCAGTTTTCTGTCTTGCGTCTTCCATCTTCCATGTTGCGTCTTCCGCCTTCGGTATTCCGTCTTCCGCCTTCAGTCTTCCGTCCTCCGCCTTCAGTCTTCTGTCTTGCGTCTTCCATCTTCCATCTTGCGTCCTCCGCCTTCATTCTTCCATCTTCCCTCTTGCGTCTTCAGTCTTCCGTCTTCCGTCTACCATCTTGCGTCTTCCGCCTTCAGTCTTCCGTCTTGCGTCTTCTGCCTTCAGTCTTCCGTCTTCCGCCTTCCGCCTTCAGTCTTCCGTCTTCCATCTTCCGTCTTCCATCTTCCGTCTTCCATCTTCCGTCTTGCGTTTTCCATCTTCCGTCTTGCGTCTTCCGTCTTGCGTCTTCCGCCTTCAGTCTTCCGTCTTCCATCTTCCGTCTTGCGCCTTGCGTCTTCCGCCTTCCGTCTTGCGTCTTCCGCCGTTAGTCTTCCGTCTTCCTTTTTCCGCATTCAGTCTTCCGTCTTGCGTCTTTCGTCTTGCGTCTTCCGCCTTCAGTCTTCCGTCTTGCGTCTTCCGCCTTCAGTCTTCCGTCTTGTGTCTTCCGTCTTGCAGCTTTCGCCTTCAGTCTTCCGTCTTCAGTCTTCCTTCTTCCGTCTTGCGTCTTCCGCCTTCAGCCTACGTTTTGCGTCTTCCATCTTCCATCTTGCATCTTCCGTCTTCAGTCTTCCGTCTTGCGTCTTCCGTCTTGCGTCTTGCGCCTTCAGTCTTCTGTCTTACATCTTCCGTCTTGCGTCTTCCGTCTTCCATCTTCCGTCTTGTCTTCCGTCTTGCGTCTTCTGCCTTCAGTCTTCGGTCTTCCATCTTCCGTCTTGCGTCTTCCGCCTTCAGTCTTCCGTCTTGCGTCTTCCGCCTTCAGTCTTCTGTCTTCCATCTTCCGTCTTGCGTCTTCCATCTTCCGTCTTCCATCTTCCGTCTTGCGTCTTCCGCCTTCCCTCTTGCGTCTTCCGCCTTCCATCTTCCGCCTTTAGTCTTCCGCATTCCGTCTTGCGTCTCCCGTCTTCAGTCTTCTGTCTTGCGTCTTCCATCTTCCGTGTTGCGTCTTCCGCCTTCAGGATTCCGTCTTCCGCCTTCAGTCTTCCGTCTTCCGCCTTCAGTCTTCCATCTTCCGTCTTCCATCTTCCATCTTGCGTCCTCCGCCTTCATTCTTCCATCTTCCCTCTTGCGTCTTCTGTGTTCCGCCTTCAGTCTTCCGTCTTCCGCCTTCAGTCTTCCACCTTCAGTCTTCCGTCTTGCGTCTTCCGCCTTCAGTCTTCCGTCTTCCGCCTTCAGTCTTCCGTCTTCCGCCTTCAGTCCTCCGCCTTCAGTCTTCCGTCTTCCGCCTTCAGTCTTCCGTCTTCCGCCTTCAGTCTTCCGCCTTCAGTCTTCCGTCTTCCGCCTTCAGTCTTCCGCCTTCAGTCTTCCGTCTTCCGCCTTCAGTCTTCCGCCTTCAGTCTTCCGTCTTCCGCCTTCAGTCTTCCGCCTTCAGTCTTCCGTCTTCCGCCTTCAGTCTTCCGCCTTCAGTCTTCCGCCTTCAGTCTTCCATCTTCAGTCTTCAGTCTTCCGTCTTCAGTCTTCCGTCTTCAGTCTTCCGCCTTCAGTCTTCCGTCTTGCGTCTTCCGCCTTCAGTCTTCCGTCTTCCGCCTTCAGTCTTCCGTCTTCCGCCTTCAGTCTTCCGTCTTCCGTCTTCAGTCTTCCGCCTTCAGTCTTCCGTCTTGCGTCTTCCGCCTTCAGTCTTCCGTCTTCCGCCTTCAGTCTTCCGTCTTCCGCCTTCAGTCTTCCGTCTTCCGCCTTCAGTCTTCCGTCTTCCGCCTTCAGTCTTCCGCCTTCAGTCTTCCGTCTTCCGCCTTCAGTCTTCCGTCTTCCGCCTTCAGTCTTCCGTCTTCCGCCTTCAGTCTTCCGCCTTCAGTCTTCCGCCTTCAGTCTTCCGTCTTCCGCCTTCAGTCTTCCGTCTTCCGCCTTCAGTCTTCCGTCTTCCGCCTTCAGTCTTCCGTCTTCCGCCTTCAGTCTTCCGTCTTCCGCCTTCAGTCTTCCGTCTTCCGCCTTCAGTCTTCCGCCTTCAGTCTTCCGCCTTCCGCCTTCAGTCTTCCGCCTTCCGTCTTCCGCCTTCAGTCTTCCGTCTTCCGCCTTCAGTCTTCCGTCTTCCGCCTTCAGTCTTCCGTCTTCCGCCTTCAGTCTTCCGCCTTCAGTCTTCCGCCTTCCGCCTTCAGTCTTCCGCCTTCAGTCTTCCGTCTTCCGCCTTCAGTCTTCCGTCTTCCGCCTTCAGTCTTCCGTCTTCCGCCTTCAGTCTTCCTTCTTCCGTCTTCCATCTTCCATCTTGCGTCCTCCGCCTTCATTCTTCCATCTTCCCTCTTGCGTCTTCTGTGTTCCGCCTTCAGTCTTCCGTCTTCCGCCTTCAGTCTTCCACCTTCAGTCTTCCGTCTTGCGTGTTCCGCCTTCAGTCTTCTGTCTTCCGCTTTCAGTCTTCCGCCTTCCGTCTTCCGTCTTGCGTCTTGCGTCTTGCGTCTTGCGTCTTGCGTCTTCCGTCTTCAGTCTTCAGTCTTCAGTCTTCCGTCTTGCATCTTCCGTCTTCCGTCTTGCGTCTTGCATCTTGCGTCTTCCATCTTGCGTCTTCCGTCTTGCGTCTTGCGTCTTCCGTCTTCCGTCTTCCGTCTTCCGCCTTCAGTCTTCCGCCTTCAGTCTTCCGTCTTCCGCCTTCAGTCTTCCGCCTTCAGTCTTCCGTCTTCCGCCTTCAGTCTTCCGCCTTCAGTCTTCCGTCTTCCGCCTTCAGTCTTCCGCCTTCAGTCTGCCGTCTTCCGCCTTCAGTCTTCCGCCTTCAGTCTGCCGTCTTCCGCCTTCAGTCTTCCGCCTTCAGTCTTCCGCCTTCAGTCTTCCGCCTTCAGTCTTCCGCCTTCAGTCTTCCGTCTTCAATCTTCCGCCTTCAGTCTTCCGCCTTCAGTCTTCCGTCTTCAGTCTTCCGCCTTGAGTCTTCCGTCTTGCGTCTTCCGCCTTCAGTCTTCCGTCTTCAGTCTTCCGTCTTCCGCCTTCAGTCTTCCGTCTTCCGCCTTCAGTCTTCCGTCTTCCGCCTTCAGTCTTCCGCCTTCAATCTTCCGCCTTCAGTCTTCCGCCTTCAGTCTTCCGTCTTCCGCCTTCAGTCTTCCGTCTTCCGCCTTCAGTCTTCCGCCTTCAGTCTTCCGTCTTCCGCCTTCAGTCTTCCGTCTTCCGTCTTCCGCCTTCAGTCTTCCGCCTTCAGTCTTCCGCCTTCAGTCTTCCGTCTTCCGCCTTCAGTCTTCCGCCTTCAGTCTTCCGTCTTCCGCCTTCAGTCTTCCGCCTTCAGTCTTCCGCCTTCAGTCTTCCGCCTTCAGTCTTCCGTCTTCAGTCTTCCGCCTTCAGTCTTCCGCCTTCAGTCTTCCGCCTTCAGTCTTCCGTCTTCCGCCTTCAGTCTTCCGCCTTCAGTCTTCCGCCTTCAGTCTTCCGTCTTCAGTCTTCCGCCTTGAGTCTTCCGTCTTGCGTCTTCCGCCTTCAGTCTTCCGTCTTCCGCCTTCAGTCTTCCGTCTTCCGCCTTCAGTCTTCCGCCTTCAGTCTTCCGCCTTCAGTCTTCCGCCTTCCGTCTTCCGCCTTCCGTCTTCAGTCTTCCGCCTTCAGTCTTCCGCCTTCCGCCTTCAGTCTTCCGCCTTCAGTCTTCCGCCTTCAGTCTTCCGCCTTCAGTCTTCCGTCTTCCGCCTTCAGTCTTCCGTCTTCCGTCTTCCGCCTTCAGTCTTCCGCCTTCAGTCTTCCGCCTTCCGCCTTCCGTCTTCAGTCTTCCGCCTTCAGTCTTCCGCCTTCCGCCTTCAGTCTTCCGCCTTCAGTCTTCCGCCTTCAGTCTTCCGCCTTCCGCCTTCCGTCTTCAGTCTTCCGCCTTCAGTCTTCCGCCTTCCGCCTTCAGTCTTCCGCCTTCAGTCTTCCGCCTTCAGTCTTCCGCCTTCAGTCTTCCGTCTTCCGCCTTCAGTCTTCCGTCTTGCGTCTTCAGTCTTCAGTCTTCCGCCTTCAGTCTTCCGTCTTCCGCCTTCAGTCTTCTGTCTTCCGCCTTCAGTCTTCCGCCTTCAGTCTTCCGCCTTCAGTCTTCCGTCTTGCGTCTTCCGCCTTCAGTCTTCCGTCTTCCGCCTTCAGTCTTCCGTCTATCGTCTTGCGTCTTCCGCCTTCAGTCTTCCGTCTTCCGCCTTCAGTCTTCCGTCTTCCGCCTTCAGTCTTGCGTTTTCAGTCTTCCGCCTTCAGTCTTCCGTCTTCCGTCTTGCGTCTTCCGTCTTGCGTCTTGCGTCTTCCGTCTTGCGTCTTCCGCCTTCAGTCTTCCGTCTTCCGCCTTCAGTCTTCCGTCTTGCGTCTTCCGCCTTCAGTCTTGCGTCTTCCGTCTTGCGTCTTCCGTCTTGCGTCTTTCACCTTCAGCCTTCTGTCTTCCGTCTTGCGTCTTCCACCTTCAGTCTTCCGTCTTCCATCTTGCATCTTCCGCCTTCAGTCTTCCGCCTTCAGTCTTGTGTCTTCCGTGTTGCGTCTTCAGCCTTCAGTCTTCCATCTTGCGTCTTCCGTCTTGCGTCTTCCGCCTTTCAGTCTTCCGTCTTCTGTCTTGCGTCTTCCGTATTCCATCTTCCGTCTTGTGTCTTCCGTCTTGCATCTTCTGTGTTGCGTCTTCCGCCTTCAGTCTTCCTTCTAGCTACTTCCGTCTTGCGTTTTGTGTCTTCCGTCTTGCGTCTTCCGTCTTGCGTCTTCCGCCTTCCGTCTTCCATCTTCCGTCTTGCCTCTTTCACCTTTATTCTTCCATCTTCCGTCTTGCGTCTTCCATCTTCCGCCTTCAGTCTTCCGTCTTCCGTCTTCCGTCTTGCGTCTTCCGCCTTCAGTCTTCCGTCTTCCATTTTCCGTCTAGCGTCTTCCGTCTTCCACCTTCAGTCTTCTGTCTTGCATCTTCCATATTCCGTCTTCCGCCTTCATTCTTCCATCTTCCCTCTTCCGTCTTGCGTCTTCCGTCTTTCGCCTTCAGTCTTCCGTCTTGCGCCTTCTGTCTTCAGTCTTCCGTCTTCCATCTTCTGTCTAGCGTCTTCCGTCTTGCGTCTTCCGCCTTCAGTCTTCTGTCTTGCCTCTTTCATCTTCCATCTTGTGTCTTCCGCTTTTAGTCTTCCGTCTTCCGCCTTCAGTCTTCAGTCTTCCATCTTCCGTCTTGCGCCTTCAGTCTTCCATCTTCCATCTTGTGTCTTCCGCCTTCAGTCTTCCGTCTTGCGTCTTCCGCCTTCAGTCTTCCGTCATCCATCTTCTGTCTTGCGTCTTCCGTCTTCCATCTTCCGTCTTGCGTCTTCCGCCTTCAGTCTTCCGTCTTCCATCTTCCGTCTTGCGTCTTCCGCCTTGCGTCTTCCGCCTTCAGTCTTCCGTCTTGCGTCTTCCATCTACCGTCTTCCGCCTTCAGTCTTCCGACTTCCACCTTCAGTCTTCCGTCTTCCATCTTCCGTCTTGCGTCTTCCGCCTTCAGTCTTCCGTCTTCCGCCTTCAGTCTTCCGTCTTGCATCTTCCGCCTTCAGTCTTCCGTCTTGCGTCTTCCGTCTTGCGTTTTCCGTCTTGCGTCTTCCGCCTTCAGTCTTCCGTCTTGCGTCTTCCATCTACCGTCTTCCGCCTTCAGTCTTCCGACTTCCACCTTCAGTCTTCCGTCTTCCATCTTCCGTCTTCCGTCTTCCGCCTTCAGTCTTCCGTCTTGCGTCTTCCGCCTTCAGTCTTCCGTCTTGCTTCTTCCGTCTTGCGTTTTCCGTCTTGCGTCTTCCGCCTTCTGTCTTCCGTCTTGCTTCTTCCGTCTTGCATCTTCCGCCTTCAGTCTTCCGTCTTGCGTCTTGCGTCTTCCGCCTTCAGTCTTGCGTCTTCCGTCTTGCGTCTTCCGCCTTCAGTCTTGCGTCTTCCATCTTGCGTCTTCCATCTTCCGCCTTCAGTCTTGCGTCTTGCGTCTTCCGCCTTCAGTCTTCCGTCTTCCGCCTTCAGTCTTGCGTCTTCCGTCTTGCGTCTTCCGTCTTGCGTCTTCCGTCTTGCGTCTTCCATCTTGCGTCTTCCATCTTCCGCCTTCAGTCTTGCGTCTTCCGCCTTCAGTCTTCCGTCTTGCATCTTCCGTCTTCCCCCTTCAGTCTTGCGGCTTCCGTCTTGCGTCTTCCATCTTGCGTCTTCTGTCTTCTGTCTTCCGCCTTCAGTCTTCTGTCTTCTGTCTTCCGTCTTCTGTCTTCCGACTTCAGCCTTCTTTCTTCTGTCTTTAGATTTCAGCCTTCCGTCTGGCGCTCTATTAATCAAAACTTTTAATCTTCCTTAAAGAGACTCTCCACCTCTTCCCGACCGCGTCACGCTGATAGGCGTGGCCGTGGTGGCAGCCCCAGGACCACCTAACGCTGATTGGCGTAAAGTCCTGGGGCTCTGTTTTGCAGTAGATCGCGTGCAGGCTGCACGCTCATCTCCTGCTCAGTGGGCGGAGCGGAGCTCCGCTTTCAGTCTCTGAGTTGCTGCTCGGGAGGCTAAGACGGCGAAACCGCCGTCTAATTCCATTGTACAGCGCTGCGATCAGCAGCAGCGCTGTACTGGGGACAGCCATGTGACACGGCTGTCCCCTCCTGAGGCACAGAAGTGAAGCCTATGACAGCTGATCACAGGGGTTGGCTGGCGGGGGGAGGGAGGGAGAGGGGTTTACAGTAATAAATAAAAAAAACTTTTTTATAAAAAAAAACCCAGATAAACACAAATAATATCAAACAAACATCTGTGGGGCGATCAGATCCCACCAACAGAGAGCTCTGTTGGTGGGGAGAAAAAAAAGGGGGGGGGGATCACTAGTGTGCTGTGTTGTGCGGTCCTGTAGCTTGGCCTTAAAGCTGCAGTGGCACATTTTACATAAAATGGCCTGGTCATTACGGGGGGGTTTAACACTGAGGTCCTCAAGAGGTTAAGGGAATGAACTAACATATGATTACTATAAAGCACCTTACATAGTGCTAAACCGCAGCTATTCCGCGGCAAAAAGAGTTCAGGGCCCATTTAAGAGCCCTTTTCCACGAGCAGTTGAAAAGGGTCATAAAGGAAACCTATGGCAAAAAACAAAAAAAAAGGAAACTGTTTCACTTCCCTGGGGCTTCTGCCAGCCCCTGCAGCTGTCCTGTGCTTGTGCCGTGATCCAGCCATGCTCCAGTCCCCCGCAGCCCCTCTATTTCAGCTGGATGCACAGCCCCGGTCTACGCACCTCCTGATCGCACCCCCGTGGACATGAGCTCTCTGCACATGTGTAGTGCGGAAAAATCTATACTTCATATGCACAGCACACTCCCGGCAACGGAATGCTATCGAGGATGTGAGCGGCCGGCACCGGGCATGCGCAGGGGCAACTGACTCGCTAGGTTGTCTGACTGAAACAGGGGCATGCAGGTCACTGGAGCATCGCACAATCACAGTGCGGGCACACGGCGGCTGCAGGGGGCCGGTTGAAGCCCCAGGTAAGTTAAACTTTTTTTTATTTTTGCTTTAGGTTCACTTTAAACCGCTATATTATGTACCTATATTCTCAAAATCAAAATTTGCAAATACGTGATCATAAATGACATAACTCAGCAACATGTCCACAAATGTCATAATTAAAGGACAACTAAAGTGAGAGGGATTTAGAGGCTGCCATATTTATTTCCTTTAAACAATACCAGTTGCCTGGCAGCCCTGCTGGTCTATTTGGCTGCAGTAGTGTCTGAATCAAGTCAGAAACAAGCATGCAGCCAATCTGTTAGATCTGACAATAATGTCAGAAATACCTGATCTGCTGCATGCTTGCTCAGGGTCTATGGCTAAAAGTATTAGAGGCAGAGGATCAGCTGGACAGCCAGGCAACTGGTATTGCTTAAAAGGAAATAAATAAATATAGCAGCCTCCAATTCCCTCTTAGGCCTGGAACCCACTGCAAAATGCTATCGCTAATCGCAAGCGCTAGCATTTTGTATGAGCAGTTTGTCAGCGGTTTCATGAGCGTTTTAGGAAGTGAATTTACAAAGTGTATCATTTTGCCAGTGATTGTGTAGCGATTAGCGATTAGCATTTTAAAGTCTGATTGGTCCTTTCAATTCATTTTAATTTTGTTACAGTGTATGGTAACGTTAAAACGCTAGCAAAATCGCTCCATGCAGGTTTTAATGAGCGATTAAGCCAGCGTTTATATACTTTACATTGAAGCGCTAACGCTCCCAAAATGCTGCATGTCCTGCGTTTGCGATTTGAGGAATCGCAAACGCTCCAGTGGAAGTTGCCCCATCCATTAACATTAGCTGAGCGTTTTGGCAAAACGCTTGCATTTTGAATCGCTCCAGAAATGCTCACAAAACCGCTCTTGTGGGTTCCAGCCCTTACTGCAGTTCTTCTATAATTACGCCAGCGATTCCCAAAAACTTTGCCAATGTATCTAAATAGGGCTGAACTTACTAGTGCGATTGTGATTAGGGTTAATCGCAATCGCAGGGCATGCAGCATTTTGATTGTGTTTGCGTTCAATGCTAAGTATAGAAACACTGCAAAATCGCTTTGAAAGTCAATTTTGTAGCAATTTGGGGGCGAGCATTTGTAAATTTAAATAAAAGGCTTTCGTCCGTAGCCCTGCCCCCTAATGGAAGAGGTCATAGGTGTTTCTCTAGGACCAATCAGAGAAGCTTCTGTGACCTCTTCTGCTAGGGGGCGGGGCTATGGGAAGAAACCGGACATCGAGACACCCGGTAAGTATAATTAGCTTTATTTAAAATTCAAAACGCTCAGCCCCCAAATCACTGCAAAATTGCTTTTTGAAAACGGTTTTGCAGCACTTCTATACATGGCATTGGGTGCCCAAAATGCTGCATGTCATGCGATTGTGATTAACCCTAATCGCAATCGCACTAGTGGGTTCCCCACTATTTAAATACATTGGCAAAGAGTTTTTTCTTTTAAATCGCCGGTGATCCAAAAACATTGCCAAAATCCTAGCTTTGTGCACACACCTAATTTTCAATTAACTATTCACCTCTAATAGGATTAGCACTGTCCAAAGATCTCATTGAGGGTTGGGAACACACTAGGCAACGCGTGAAAGGTTGCGTTTTGTTGCATGTGTTAATGCGTTTTATTAGCATTTTGAGTGCGTTTTATTTGCATTAGCGTTTACATTTTGCACATGAGTTTTTTTTGCATTTTACTTTGCTTACATAGAAAAGCGCGTAACTTGAACTGCAGGTGGTCCTGTGAAGTAGTGTTACCGCGATACTTCACTTGCGGCCGCTACTATGTTCATTTACATAGTTGTAACTATGTAAGTTAACATAGTAGCAGCTGCAAGTGAAGTATCACGATAACGTTACTTCACAGGACCACCTGCAATTAGTTATGCGCGGTAGGCAAAGCGGGCGCTCTTTCACATTAAGCTGCGCTGCTAAGGAGCGCAGCTTGATGAATCAGGCCCAAGGGTACACAGAGCTTGTGCCAAAGTAAGTGCTTAGCTTCCGATTGGAGGAAGCTAGCGGAGGCAGGGAGAGTGGCGGGGGGAGCCTGTAATGGAGGAGAACGATCATTGACAAGCTACAGGAAAATGCAGGTCCTATTAAGATTTAATAATTCTGCCTCGGGTTCTCTTTAAAATTGGATTTTGAAAATGTAGTTTCACTTTCATGCTTTCCCCTGCACTGGCTGATATAAGTGACGCGGTTGCTATAGGCTGCATCTCTGCACTGACTAATAAAACTGATGCGGTTGCTATGGGCAGCATCTCTGCACTAGCACTGACTGATGCGGTTGCTATGGGCACCATCTCTGCACTGGCACTGACTGATACTGCGCCACCCACATGCATCATGTTACCATATGGTAGATTAGATAAAGTAGTACCAGACAGTATGAGCTGCTGGCCAGCGGGGAGAGCACGCCGGTCTGCTCACTGGGAGGGCCCTGCAGCCATACTACAGAGGCAGTATCAGGAAGCTTGGGAGGCTCCTATCACCTGTAGTGTTGGGGGTTGGTATGAGCAGCACAGGCAGCCTGCTGTGGACAGTACTTCTTCCCTGCAGTGACCCACCCCACCAACACAGGCCTACCCTGCAGTCACTGATGTGCCCAGCAGTCACCTTGCTTTGATGAGTAAACCCCCTATTGCACTATGTTTACCTAAGCAGCCTGCCATGTGCAGCAGCAGCGCCCCTGATGGTGTGCAGCTCAGTCTGCAGCCACCTGCATCCATTTACAGCAGCCCTGTCCCTTCCAGCAGCCCTGTCCCTTCCAGCAGCCCTGTCCTTTCCAGCAGCCTAGCCACCTGCATCCATTTACAGCAGCCTTGTCCCTTCCAGGAGCCTAACTACGGGATTCCCCAGACCACCAATATACACACACAGGTTCTCACAGCCCTCCCATAGAACTGGCTCCTAACCGCATCTATTTACATCAAGACATTCTATAGCGGCCACACGGGGGAGCTCCACACACAAGTGCAATGGACATTTTACAGTACCGGCCACAAGAGGGAGCTCCGCACACAATGCTGCCGGCTTACGTACGGGCTCCTGGATCCTGGCTGCTCAGTGTGATGCTTCCAGAGAGCGGACTCTCTTCCTCCTCAGCTGTGCAGAGCGGAGATTCCTCCACCTCCTCCGGCTGGCAATCGCTCGAGCGTGCTGTGTGTCCGCGGAGGTCTGTGACTGTGTCCGGTCCCGCTGCTGCTGTAGATGCCTCGCGCTGGTGACGTAGAGTTGTGCATCGCGCTCTCCTGGCTATATGTAATGTATACAATAACATTGCGTACTACAGTATACTGTAATCGATGCTATATACTAGGCATAGCATACAGTATATTGCCTGTCTGTGTAAATGGGAAGCAAAGCTTTTTATTTGTTTCTGCAATTAGGTGTACAATACTTTTACGCTGTTACTGGGGACTTCTTATTCTGCTGGACTATCCTAACACTGATAACACAGTCCACTTCAGCTTATAGGAGGGCTATCTAACTCTGAGCACACCTACATCTCTACTGGGCTTTTATTTTGCCTGTTCCCCAGTTATCAATGCTGGTTCAGCTGTACCACAAAGCAGCCCTCGGATCCCATTTGTATAGCTGCTGAGCTATAAGATATCAGCAATTCTTCTTAGCAAGGAGTGATATGCTGGGGACAGGGGCGTCTAGCCATTTTTGTCACTCCAGGCAAGAAAACCTGTGGCACCCCTCCCCCCCCCCCAAAAAAAAAAACTTTTACCATAAAATCATACAATCATAACGCAGCAATGATTCACCATAAAATAATTATAGCGGCACAATGATTCACCATAAAAAATCGTAATGTGGGCAGCCTTCACCATAAAAAAATTGTAATGTGGCCAGCGTTCACCAGAAAATAATCGTCTGTGGCCAGTGTTCACCAGAAAATAATCGTCTGTGGCCAGCGTTCACCAGTAAATAATAGTCTGTGGCCCAGCGCTCACCAGAAAATAATAGTCTGTGGCCAGCGCTCACCAGAAAATAGTCTGTGGCCAGCGTTCACCAGAAAATAGTCTGTGGCCAGCGTTCACCAGAAAATAATCGTAATGTGGCTAGCGTTCACCAGAAAATAATCGTCTGTGGCCAGCGTTCACCAGAAAATAATCGTCTGTGGCCAGCGTTCACCAGAAAATAATCGTCTGTGGCCAGCGTTCACCAGAAAATAATCGTAATGTGGCCAGCGTTCACCAGAAAATAATCGTAATGTGGCCAGCGTTCACCAGAAAATAATCGTAATGTGGCCAGCGTTCACCAGAAAATAATCGTAATTTGGCCAGCGTTCACCAGAAAATATTTGTAATGTGGCCAGCGTTCACCGGAAAATAATCTGTGGCCAGTGTTCACGAGAAAATAAGCTGTGGCCAGTGTTCACGAGAAAATAATCTTATGTGGCCAGCGTTCATGAGAAAATAATGTTCTGTGGTCAGCGTTCCCCAGAAAATAATCGTAATGTGGCCAGCGTTCACCAGAAAATAATCCTAATGTGGCCAGCGTTCACCAGAAAATTATCCTAATGCGGGCAGCGTTTCACTAAAAATGTATAATTGCCTGTAGAAAGAAAAGCATTTACTCACTTGTAGAAGACTCCTCTCCCTGGGTGAAGCTCCCCCGACGATCTTCCTGCAGCAGCGCAGCCAGCCTCCGAAAGTTCCGCGCTGACGGGCAGAGCAGGGCTACAAGAAGATGGCGTCCGAAGCCCTGTACTGGAGACACAAATAATCTCCAGTACAGGGCTTCAGACGCCATCTTCCCGTAGCCCTGCCTGCCGGAAGACTATGCAGGCTGTAACAGTGAGCTGCGGGCTGCGGGGATGAACTGGTGCGTAGTCTAGTAGACGCCGCAGCCAGTTCACCACAGGAGTCGCACAGTCTGGCGGGGGAAGGTGGGCACTTCCCCTCGTCCCCCACCTCCCCACCTGCGGCAGTGCCCCTCCCCCACCCGGCGCTCCAGGCCACCGTTTGTCCTTGCCTGGTGGCTGGGATGCCTCTGGCTGGGGATATTCTGTTTAAAGAATACCAGAGCCCAAGAGAAGATGAGAAACAGGGAGGGGGGTGGAAGCTGGTGAGGTTGGTGAAATTGGATGTGTGTATGCACCCTTATTAGGCCTGTATTTCACAGGCGGCTGAAGTTCTCATTTGTCGCACAGTTCAGCCTCCTGGCTGCTGGATACAAGTGCCATTTGGTTGCAATTACATGCAGTTGGATGGAAGCGTTTGTGAACGCCGCACACGCCACATTTGACATGCGATGGTGTTACCGGTCAGCCAAAATCCATCTCATTTCACCACCACCACCATGCTTATATGCGACTCCATGGGGTGCACCTCGACATGCAGTAGGTGGCACAGAGGGGGACACTGCGGTTAAAGGGGGCACAGGGGACAGAGGGGGAACAGTGTTTCGACTTAAGTATGGGTTCAGGTTAAAAATTAAGGTGTGGGTCCTAATGAAGCACATAGATGGAAATAGTCTAAAATGTAGACTAGGGATGGTCAATGAGGTGCAATAATTGCTAGTTGATGTAGGCTTATGCAAAGTGTGAATCAATTGTAAATGTATGCAGCTTGAAAATGGGCCAATCCAATCTCATGAAGGTGGAATTTGATTGGTCCACTTTCAAGCACCATGCACCTGCCCTGCCAGCACATTCATCCTTCTCCTGTCCAGTCACTGCACCATGGCAATGCTCCCAGAATGCACCTGCCTTGCCAGTGCATTCATCTTTCTTCCTGTCCAGTCACTGCACCATGGCAATGCTCCCAGCATGCACCTGCCCTGCCAGCATATTAATCCTTCTTCCTGTCCAGTCACTGCACCATGGCAATGCTGCCAGCATGTAACATTGATTTCAACATGCCAATGGGAAATAATTATGTTGTGTCATCTCATTACAGCTGGAAATATCGGGAGGCTCAAACACAGGACTGAACAAGTCCAGCACACTCCGCCTGCTGTTTACTTTGCAATGACTGGAAGAACTTCATTCTCAAGGGGCAAATGACTTCTTACTTCTAAGGCACGTGACTACCGAACTCGGCTACTTAGATGTGGTATCAGGTGGGTATGTGGATACCTAAATACTGCATCTGGGGCACATAGTTCCTTCATTCTGATACCTGGCAGCACATGGCTAGTTAATTTTGGTGTCTGGGGACTGGCAAACAAAGCTGCTCAATTGTAATGTCCGGGATGTATGGCTGCTGTATTCTGGTATTGTGGGGTGTATAGCTACCTCATTCTAGTATCTGGCAGCACATGGCTGCATATATTGTGAAAAAGGGGAAAACACTGTTTACATTGGGGGCTGCTTTCCCTTTTTCCTCTTCTTTTTTTTTTTTTTTTTTTTCCTGCTGCATAGTTAATACTAAACATTTGTTAAAACTGTGCATTCAGGAACATCTCCAATATTACTTATATTTTTGGTTTTCAGCACCGGAACAATTAGGTGAAAAAAATGATATATTTACTAGGAGTACTCCATAATTATGAAATAATACTTTTCTATCATTCTCCCAGTCTTAGGCCCAGTGCACACCGAGCGGTTTTTGGAGCGATCCGCCGGCCGCATCCGCCTCTAAAAACGCTTGTCTAATGTATTGCAATAGGATGGTGCACACCGGCGGTTTTTGTTTTTTGCCAAGCCGCAAACGCGCCTCCTGCTGCGCGTTTGCGGTTTTTCGGAAGCGTTTCGTCCTCAATGTAAAGTATAGGAAAACCGCAAACCGCTCTGAAAAACGCTAGTTCAGAGCGGTTTGCCAGGCATTTTTGTTACAGTAGCTGTTCTGTAACAGCTTTTACTGTAACAATATGTGTAATCTGCTACACAAAAACGCACGCAAAACCGCTAGGTATGTTTAGAAAACCTCTCTAAACATACCTAGAATCGCTCTGAAATCAGCTCCCAAAACCGCTAGCGTATTGCGGATCTGCTAGCGGTTTTGGTGTGCACTGGGCCTAAGACTGTTTCTGGCATTGCTTGATGATTTTTAATTCACTATTAATAATTGTTCAGATGTATTTGTATATTATCATTTTTAAGCCTCACAAATTCTTATACTGTACACCCGGGGGTACACGTACCACATGTTCAGAACCTAACAGCTATTGGGTTCTTAAAAGTTCTGCAACATTTATCTGGGTCATATCAGATCAGTTAGTATTGCTAAAGGATGAATGAAATGGCATGTGTGCAGTTGCTGCAGCATACCGTACATGTAATGGCATCACTGACACTTTGTAAAAATGTACTGCAGGTACTGTATATGGCTACAGTTACAAGCAGGGGCATAGCAATAGGGGTAGCAGAGGTAGCCACCGCATCGAGGCCCTTGGGCCAGAGGGGCCCTCCCTCAACTACAGTATTTGCTCTTTATTGGCCCTGTGCTGGTAATAATTATTTCTATAGATACTTTGAATAGTAGTGATAACTAACAAATAGTTCTCCATCCCCTTCTTGCTCCTCTGACACTGTAGTTGTCCTTGGCAGGTTTTGGTGCACTGTATCAATTGTTATGTATAGAGTGCTTGGGGGGCCCCATTGTTAAACTTGCATCGAGGCCCACAGCTCCTCCTTAGCTACACCACTGGTTACAAGACTGCTATATGACAAAACATCACTGCAACCTCAACCATTATTATAATTTCTGATTATCTTCCACCCTTATTTTTTGCTCAAGTTGGAAAAAAAATGCCTAGCACCACTAGAGATGCTAAGTAGGGCCCTGCCCAGCCATGATGGTTAGAGGCTAGCAGGCATAGTGACCTGTGAGGGATTACACCCCCCCCCACACACACACACACACCTCCTCACTAACCAATCCACATGTTAATGATTCTGGGAATGATGAGGTGCTTTGCAAGAGATGCTAGGAAAATCTACCCCTTCCTTGAGCATGACTTAAGGTGCGTACACACATGCGACTATAGTCGTTTGAAACGATCGTTCCCCGATCATTTCAAACGACGATTGTTTGAAAAAAAGCAGCCAACGACCATGAAGTTGAACGACGGACGAGCTAGATCGTTCAAAACGAACGATCTACCTTGGCGGATTTTTCCCAACGACGATCGTTAGCAAAAGGGGTACATCGTTGGAAACAATCGTTTGTACCAGGCTGGACATGCGCATTTCACTTTTTCTCCATGGAACTTTGCAATTTTATGCACAGGCGCATTAAGTGCTTTTACGTGGTGTAACGTTCGTTCTAACGATGTGATCGTTACACATCTTTTATAACTAACTTTACTTTATAACTAACTTTCTCTCATTCAGTCCACAGCACCCAAGACTCATGCAACTAATGGAAATAGCTGCAAAAACAGCCTAACACCCTGGACTGACTTCAAAAGTATTAGTGAGGAAGAGATCTCAGACATCCTCTGTCGTCTCCGCCAGACAACCTGCGACCTGGACCCTGGACCAACTAAACATATGCTGAAATGTCCTGACCTGCTTGGTCCAGCATTTCACAAAATAGTAAATTGCTCTCTGCAAGCAGGGAGGTTTCCTACCTCTCTAAAAGAAGGAATCATCAAGCCCCTTCTTAAAAAACCTTCCACGGATCCAGATGCTATGAGCAGCTACAGACCTGTCTCCAACCTCCCCTTCTTAGGTAAAGTTATTGAAAAGGCTGTCTATCTGCAACTTGAAACCAGGCTGTCAGTAAACAACATCCTGGACCCTCTACAATCTGGCTTTAAGAAACACCACAGCTGTGAAACAGCCCTCATCCAAGTCTGCAACGATCTGCTCATGGCAAGGGACAGAGGGGAATGCTCCATCCTAATCCTGTTGGATCTCTCAGCTGCTTTTGATACAGTTGACCATGAAATCCTGCTTAACAGACTGCAGGAGTACTGTGGCATCAGTGGATCAGTCCTCCAGTGGTTCAGATCATTCCTGACTGACAGAACACAGAGAGTATGCCTAGGACCTATAATGTCCAAACCTGCACCTCTACAATTCGGAGTGCCACAAGGATCAATCCTATCCCCTCTGCTGTTTGCAATCTACATGTTGCCACTCGGTACACTTATCCAACAACATGGCCTGACGTACCACTGCTACGCCGATGACACACAGCTATACCTGTCCTTCAAACCTGGTGGAAGAGACCCTACCCCAAAAATAAACTCTTGCTTAGCTGAGCTTCAGGCATGGATGAATGATAACTGGTTGAAACTGAATGCTGACAAAACTGAGGTCCTGTTTGTCCAAAGCCAGTGCCCGCCATCAAAACAGCTCTATCCTAAAGCAACACCAATCAGGATTGGGAAATTAGACATAAACAGCTCCAACCTTGTGCGCAGCCTTGGCGTACTAATCGATGGGGAATTGAGTTTCAGAAACCAAATTTCATCTGTAGTTAAATCTTCCTTCTTTCATCTGAAGAACATTGCAAAGATTAAACATCTGATTCCCCCAGAGGATCTTCAAACCCTAGTCCACGCCTTCATCACATCACGGCTGGACTACTGCAATGCCCTTTATGCTGGCCTCCCCAAAAAGGACCTGCGTCGCCTGCAATTAGTGCAGAATGCTGCTGCCAGATTGCTAACAAACCAGCCTCGCCACTGTCACATTACACCGATCCTTCGCTCACTGCACTGGCTACCAGTAGAATGGAGAATACTCTTCAAGATTGGACTGCTGACATTCAAATCCCTGCACAATCTGGGCCCTGGATACATGAAGGACTTGCTGAAGCTGCACCACACCTCTCACAACCTCAGATCAGCAAGTTCTATAAACTTGGTCACTCCCAGAGTGCACCTCAAAAAATCTGGAGACAGAGCCTTCTGTCATGCTGCCCCTACTCTTTGGAACTCCCTACCACACCCAGTAAAGACAGCACCATCCCTGGAGCTATTCAAATCCAGACTGAAAAGCCACCTGTTTAGCCTGGCATTTCCAGATTTATAAAATTCTTCCTCTGTACCACGATGGTCGGAGCCATGCTTATGCGCTTTGAGTCCCACGGGAGAAAAGCGCTTTACAAATGTTATTTGTTGTTGTTGTTGTTGTTTACTTAGGTCGTTCTTTCGTCAATTAAAAGATCGTTCGTCGTTGACAACGAACGATCGTTGTCGCATGTGTGTACGTAGCATTAGGGCCTGTTTCCACTAGAGCAAATCTACATGCAGATTGCATTCCCAATAATAGTCAATGAGCCTGTTTCCATTTGTCAGGAAATCTATGTGGTGGACCGTGCAGAAAAAAACCTGCACAGCAGAGCCATTAGAATTCGCACACCGCAAGGCTAGTGTGCGATTCGCCTGTAATGTAATTACAGGCGAATCGCCTGTAATTATGTAGCATTAGGGCCTGTTTCCACTAGAGCAAATCTGCATGCGGTTTCTGCATGCAGATTGCATTCCGAATAATAGTCAATGGGCCTGTTTCCATTTGTCAGGAAATCTATGTGGTGGACCGTGCAGAAAAAAACCTGCACAGCAGAGCCATTAGAATTCGCACACCGCAAGGCTAGTGTGCGATTCGCCTGTAATGTAATTAATAGGAAAACCGCATGCGTTTTCGCTTACGTTTTCGCATAAAATTAATGTAAAAGCACACAGGCACTGACATAGTTTAAATTGTATACTTACAAACCGATGCAAATTTTAACACGTTTTTGCGTTAAAATTTGCATACAAACGCGTATGAATTTGCATCCGCATGCAAATTCGTTTTCACGCTTTCCACAATGGAATCGCACCGCACTAGTGGAAACTTAGACTTTGGGCCCGTTTCCACTAGCACGAATTCGCATGCATTTTCTGCATGCAGATTCGCATAACTAATACAAGTAAATGGGCCTGTTTCCGCTTGTCTGGAAAACTGAGCGTTTTGCTGTGCAGGAAAAATCTGCACAGCAAAGCCATCAGAATTTGCACACCGCACACCAACTTGTGATTTGCATGTAATGTATTTAATAGGAATTCGTATTGTGTTTTCGCTATGCCAATTTTCCAGATGAATTCACTTAAGTTTTCATGTAAAATCGCACAGGTACTGACATGGTTAAGATCGCATACTTACAAAAATACACGAAAACGCATGCGACTTTGCATGAAAAATTGCAAACTCATACGAATTTGCATCTGTATGCAAATTCATTTATGCATTTTTCACAAAGAAATCGCACCGCACCAGTGGAAACTGGCCCTAAAGGACAAGATGATCCTAAAAAGTACCGCACCACTCACGAATATCTAATTAGAACACGAATCGGTCTTTATTAATACAAACAAAAGCACATAAAAACGCTTAAAAGCCAGGTACATGAAAAGTAGCACTCAAAACGAGTATCAACAAATATTGATAATATTGATCATTCCAATAAATACAGATAAATGTGATACATGGTCCTATGACTCCATGGTAGCCAACATATGGTTCAAACCCTATTGAAATGCAAAGGGCAGCACGGTGGCGTAGTGGTTAGCGTTCTTGCCTTGCAGCGCTGGGTCCCCGGTTTGAATCCCAGCCAGGTCAACATCTGCAAGGAGCTTGTATGTTCTCCCCGTGTCTGTGTGGGTTTCCTCCGGGCACTCCGGTTTCCTCCCACATCCCAAAAATACAGATAAGTTAATTGGCTTCCCCCTAAATTGGTTCTAGACTACAATACATACACTACACAATACATACATAGACATATGTCTATGGTAGGGACTAGATTGTGAGCTCCTCCGAGGGACAGTTAATGACGAACACACACACACACTTTTTTTTACTATGTACAGCGCTGCGGAAGATGTCGGCGCTATATAAATAATAATAATACTGTATATGCATAATTTATGCCAGCAACTTCCATATAAAGTGCAATGTGCTAAGAATATATATATATAGGATGAGAATTAATCCCAAAAGTATAAGTGAAATATAAATGGCAAGAAAACAAACGAAGGATCCAAAAGGGACATGAATAGTGAAGAGTGTGGGCAACAGTGAGGGAAGTGAAGGAAACAAGGCGCTCACAAGCACCGTGAGAGCAGAGCACAGGCACCGCCACCAGATGTAGAAAAGGGGAGGTAGAAGCTGGCTGGAGGTGTGAGGGAGCTTATAGAGGAGAGCTGGGCGAGGCTCCTGACCGCCACACAAGGGCAATGTAAGTCTATGGGGACTTGCACACTATAGCGACACGATGCAGTGCGACGGAAGTAGCTAAATCGATACAAGGCTGCCGCAAACTCTGCAGTGCATTGCCGCATGATCCGTGCTTACCGCATGGATTAAGCAACAGTGCAAGTCTATGGTGACGTGGTAAGTGTGAATCCGATTGCAGCAGCGGTGCGGCACATAGGCAGAGCGATGACATTTCAGTGATGTACTTCCTGTCCAGCAGGAAGTACATCACTGCGCAGGGGAAGCACTACACATATTACCCTGTTGGTGCACTTTGCCGCAGTATTATATACCTGGGGAAATGGTGCACCCTGAGCTCTCCTGCTGCAGGATGACTGCACTGCACAATGGCCTTGATTCACTAAAGCTACTGCCCACAAACAGCGCGGGTTATTAGCACACAGGTCCTACGCGCAGTCCTGTCAGCAAAGCGCGTGTGCGCTTAACTTACGCGAGATGCTTGTAACTGCCACGCGATGTGCTTGTAGTGTGACTGCGATACTCTGCTAGTGCGGCTGCTACAGTGGATTATGGCGGTTGTGCTACAAGCACATCGTGCAGAAGTTAAAAGCATTGCACATAAGTTTGAGAACGCACGCTACGCTGACAGGACCTCGTGCTAATATTAACTGGGGCTGTTTGTCTGCGGTAGCTTTAGTGAATCAAGGCCTGTATGTCAAATTGGCCTTAAAGGGTCCCTGAGATGGGGGCTAGAAGAAATCCATACATACCTGGGGCCTTCTCCAGCCACCCTTCGGCCTGATCCGTCCCTCGCTGCCATCCTCCGCCTTCTGGATTTACAGTGAAGGCTCCCATAAGTTCGGCCAGTTTGGCCGCTCACACACCCCTGTCGCGCTCATATAGCTGGGAGCGTTCTGTGCCTTACTATGCAGTCGCAGAACACTCTCAGCCACGAGAGTGCAATGGGGGAGCACATGCAACCACACTGCACATGCGCAACTGGCCGTACTTACGGAAGCACTTACAGAGGATCCAGAAAACGTAGGATGGCGGAGAGGGAGCGATCACGTTTAAGAGGGCTGGAGGAAGCCCCAGGTATGTATGAATGTTCTCTATCCCCCGGTCTCAGGTACGCTTTAAGGAACTATCTTCTAAACTGTACAGTTTCAATACTGTGTAAGTACTCAGTGGGCCTGATTTGTCAAGACCAGCACAAGGAAAACTGATGCAAAAGTGTTGCAGTTGTCCTGAGCAATCAGCCAGAATTTCTATTTTATTTGACAGTTAATACCTGATTGGTTGCTCTCGGCGGCATAATTACTCTACTTTATACTGCATTTGTGTAATAAATCAGCCTTAATACCGTCCTACACAACACTTCATAGGTCAGGTGCATACAATTCATTAAGCAGTAGAAGTATACATCAGAGCCCATAAGAAGGTGCCCAGGTGTATTATAGCTTTGGCTATGCCACCAGTCATGTAGGTATAAATATAACTTTTGTTGTGTGAATACTTCATCCTACTACCAATTACTGAATCTGAGAGAGCCTAAGCACTTTGAGTCATATGGGAGAAAAGCGCTATGGAAATGTCATTATATTGTATTATACGTTACCTGTCCTGTAGCAGCCTCTGCGCGGTGTCCGTAACCTTCCGTGTGGCCTCTGTCAGATGCTATGCACCAGTTGCGTGTACGGAGAGCCTCCCAGGGGTTACAGACATCGCGCGGAGGCTGCTACAGGACAGGTATGTATAAATGCACACACGGGGGGGGGGGGGCGCTTCACATTTATATATTAGGGGGGCAGCGGCGGGCACAGACGATTCCCTTAAAAGGACTACTGTAGGAGACAAAAAGTTGAACTTACCTGGGGCTTCTAATGGTCCACCGCAGACATCCTGTGACTGCACAGCCACTCACCGATGCTCCGGTCCCCGCCGCCGGTTCACTTCCAGAATTTGCAACTTTAAAGTCGGAAAACCACTGCGCCTGCATGGCCGCATCCTCGCTCCTGCTGACATCACCGGGAGTGTAATGCGGAGGCCCAGTACTGTCTGCATCTGTGCAGTACACTCTCGGTGGCGGGAGCCAGGACGGGACTGCGCAGGCGCAGTGGTTTTCCGACTTTAAAGTCGTACATTCTGGAAGTGAACCGGAGGTAAGGCCCAGAGCATCGGTGAGTGGCTGCGCGGGCACAGGATGTCTGCGGGGGACCATCAGAAGCCCCAGGTAAGTTCAAGTCTCTTTCTGCCTACTCCCCTACAGTAGTCCTTTAAGATTTCATGCTGAAATCGGACGGGAATTGTCCTGCAGTATATGGGCAGCTTCAATGAACAGACAAATTTATCTCTAATCAGATTTGATTAGAGTTAAATTTGTCTTTGTCGAATCTGCCCATGATCTCCTGATGTATGGGCACCTTAACAGGTTTTTTTCCAGTCAGGACCCAGTGAGACTACTGATAAGGAATTACAGCCATAAACTACTTTACTCTAGGAAGCCCAGTTCTCTGCCAGGAGAGGATAGATATAAAAAAGGGCAATAGTTCATATACTGTATTCTAGAACTCTGAAGGTGCGTACACACGCACTACCACCGGTAACGACGGGTCCGCCGGACCCTCCCGCTGGGCGGACGTTCCAGCGACAGTAGTGCATGTGTACAGTCTGTCAGGCAGACTGATATGGAGGTTACTGAACGATGCTGTCTGCTGAACATCCGCCCAGCGGGAGGGTCCGGCGGACCCGTCGTTGCCAGCGGTAGTGCGTATGTAGACACCTTGAGACACAGAGACAGACTGTTACAGTCAGCTGAGACTAAACAATAATTCTGCCTTTTTAAGCCTAAAATAAAACTGGGATATCGAAGTCATTTTTTTTTAGGAGGATATATACATTTGTTTACCTCTTCACTTAACCACCCTGGCGTTCTGATTAAATCGCCAGGGTGGCTGCGGGAGGGTTTTTTTTAAGTAAAAAAAAAACTATTTCATGCAGCCAACTGAAAGTTGGCTGCATGAAAGCCCACTAGAGGGCGCTCCGGAGGCAATCTTCCGATCGCCTCCGGCGCCCAGAATAAACAAGGAAGGCCGCAATGAGCGGCCTTCCTTGTTTTGCTTATATCGTCGCCATAGCGACGAGCGGAGTGACGTCATCGACGTCAGCCGACGTCGTGACGTCAGCCGCCTCCGATCCAGCCCTTAGCGCTGGCCGGAACTTTTTGTTCCGGCTGCGCAGGGCTCAGGCGGCTAGGGGGGCCCTCTTTCGCCGCTGCTCGCGGCGAATCGCCGCAGAGCGGCGGCGATCAGGCAGCACACGCGGCTGGCAAAGTGCCGGCTGCGTGTGCTGCTTTTTATTTCATCAAAATCGGCCCAGCAGGGCCTGAGCGGCAGCCGCTGGCGGTGTTGGACGAGCTGAGCTCGTCCAGACCGCTCAGCTGGTTAAAGAGGAACTCCAGTGAAAATAATGTAATAAAAAAAAGTGCTTCATTTTTACAATAATTATGTATAAATGTCATTCAGTGTTTGCCCATTGTAAAATCTTTCCTCTCCCTGATTTTACATTCTGACATTTATCACATGGTGACATTTTTACTGCTGGCAGGTGATGTCACTGGGAGTAGCTGCTGTTTGCTTTTTTGGCAGTTGGAAACAGCTGTAAACAGGTATTTACCACAATGCAGCGAGGTTCACAGACAGGAAACTGCCAGGACCATGGTCCTCAGTTTCCTGTGGGAGGAGTTTCATCACAATATCAGCCATACAGAGCCCACTGATGATCCGCTTGTGAAAAGGAAAAGATTTCTCATGGGAAAGTGGGTATCAGCTACTGATTGGGATGATGATGATCAATTTTTGGTCACAGTTTCTCACTTTAAATGACAGGCAGAATATCCCCCAAATAACATCAGTATGTCCTCCAAATCAGGTGATTAAAGCGGACCTGAACTCAGAAGTCCTCTCTGCTCTAAAGCCCAATCTACACGATACGATTCTTTGTACGATTCGAATAAATCCGACATGTCCGATCGAGATTCGATTCCATTCAATTTGATTTACCATTGCAAAACAATGGCAAATCAAATTGAATCGAATCCTGATCGGACATGTTGGATTTAATCGGATCGTAAATAGAATCGTAATCCATTCGCACAAAGAATCGTATCGTGTAGATGGGGCTTAAAAGATACACAACAGCATAATAACCTTTAAACATAAAAACATTTTTCTTACAGCTGATACAAATCTTAAAATAAATCTGCATTGTTTCTACTTCCTGATTCATGGAGGCAGACATATTGTTAAGCCCCATACGCACGCACAATAGCGGATTTTTTTATGCAGTGCTGCATAAAAGACCACTGTTCAGCATGTGTATGGGGCTTTAACATCCAGGGCTTTCAAATGGGCTTATCTGCAATCTCTGCTAATAGGCAGTCATGTGACACAGGGAGGAGATCAGACTACACCTTGTGATTATACACAGATGAGGGTGGAATTAGACAGGCTAAACTCTCTAAATACATACAGGGTGCATTTCTCTCCGTTTTCCTTCTGTCCTGTGCAAGAGTTCAGGGCCCATTTAAGGGCCTTTTCTACGAGCAGTTGATAGGCTGTGAAAAGGCTGTCAAACTCTCACAACTGCATGCCGCTGTGTGCTGCTGCCTGGCAACTGCTTACTAGCTGCCTGGTAACTGCTCACTGCTACTGGGTAACTGCTTACTGAGCGCACAGTTCAACCGCCTGTGGAAAAGGGCCCTAAAGAAAACCTAAGGCAAAAAAAAGTTTCACTTCCCTGGGGATTTAGAGAGATTTAGAGGCTGGCTCATTTGGGTCCAGTCTGGGTCTTCTGCGCATGCGCGGACCTCCCATACATACGTAGTAGACCCGGACTGACGCGACTGAGACAGTTACCGGGGCTGATAGCTGCTGAATGGCAGACCGCGGGAGGATGGCAAGGGCCTCAGACGACCTTATGGGGCTGGAGGAAGCCCTGGGTAAGTATCTAATCTTTAGAATGTGACGTCTCTGGTTTACTTTAAACACTCTCTCTCAAAACTCACTTCTTCCGTCAAGCATATGCTCTACCTTAGGCCATTTCACCTTTCGTCCACCTTTTGTACTTCCTACAAGATAACCTAAAACACACTGCCTCTAGGTATGATTATTGTATACTACCGCATCTCTTGATTCCCCCCCCCCCCCCTATTCCTTTAGATTATAAGCTCGGAAGGGCAGGGCTCTCTCAACCTTTTGGATTTTGTTACTCATTTATTCAGATTAATTTTGTCACTGTAATTACCAATTCTGTACTTTGTACCAACTCTGTATTTTATATATTGGTGCATACCATTGTCTGTATTATTTTGTACCCCGTTTGTTTCTTACTTTGTACAGTGCCACTGAATATGTTGGCACTTTATAAATCAATAGTGTAACAACTGTGACGCTATAGATTTTATACTTTTCTGTGCTAACTTATCCAACTGTTGTACTTGAAACTGTACTTCAATAAAAACATAAAACAAGAAAAATGATGTGCCGTGTATTCAAATCAAGCCTAAACTAGGGCTTTAACAACTTTATTTGTGAACTTAAGAGACCCTTTATGTACTGCATGTTTAATAGATTTAGAACCGTTCAGTTTGGGGAAAAAAAATAATGTACATTAAAGGGAAGGTTCAGGGGCTATGAAAAAAAAAAAATCCTTATTCCCCTTACCTGGGGCTTCCTCCAGCCCGTGGCTAGAACTACTGAGCCTGCGCAGTACAGCCCGGAGGACGTCCGATGACGTCAGTGCGCCGGCGTGGAACGCACAATGGAGCACAGAAGAGGCCTGACCTGGCCGCCGGCCTGGCCAGGTCGGGTCGGCCACCGGGAGCGGCGCCGAGGGCACCTCCTGCCCGCCACGGGCTGGAGGAAGCCCCAGGTAAGTGGATAAGGATTTTAATTTTTTTTTCATAGTCCCTGAACCTTACCCTTTTAACAACAGGCAAATACTTTTCACAGCACTATGTATAAAAGATAACTATACTGAGGAGGAAACAGCACATATAATAAAGTCTTATTAAAATGTAAATTAGTCTCTTTTACTGTCCATGTGATTGATGCAATCATTTTGTGACAAGTGGAGCAGATGCTCTTTATTTTGTCTGTTCAATACTTATGCACACCGGATTTGAAAGTGATGTGTCATGATTCAATCTTTTCTGTAAATGCTGCACATGGGAGCAGTACTTCACATACAGTAAGGGGCTCGGTTCTCTAAAGCATGATAACTGCTATCACAGCAGTTATCACGCGAGCCGCCAGGTGCAAGCTTTACTTCGCGTGATAAGCGAAGGTTTGTGTGCGATTACATTTGCTTTTCACGTGAAAAGCGCACGTGATCGTGCGCAAACCTTTGCTTATCACGCGAAGTAATGATGTTCGCATGCAAACCTTTGTGCATTGGTCAAAATACTGTACCAGATTTACAGTATGGGTGTATGGTCACTGATGACATTTAACCTGATTCATTATTTAAATTAATTCTCAATTTCACTTATTTGACACAGTTGTATAAAACTAAAGCATTTAAATGCGAACGGCTCAAATATCGTAGCCCAGATCAACATAAGTCAAAGTAGTATACAAAGGTGAATAGCTAATTAGGACCATTAGCGCATTACTACACATTAGGGCCGGTGGTTGCTTCCTGCCCGTTTTGCATCCGCTTGCAACAAATTTCCTTGTCCGCTCCTTCATCAATCAAGTCTGCAGTGCCGTTCACCTGTCCCGAAGCCAATCGGTCCATCCATATTCAGTCTGGTGGCCGGCAGGAGTATGGGGCTCTCCATAGGCTGCATTAGGCCAATTCTCCCTAGCAACAGGGAGAATTTTCAGTGGTCCTCCATGAACCAATGAGAGTTCTCTGTTGCTTAGAATTCCCATTGGTCTTCTACAGCCCGATGAAGATTCCCATGCTTAAGCCGGCCACCAGGCTGTATAGGAGGGACCAAGCGGTGGCGGGACCAGAGTATTACGCAGGGCAGCCATCAGGGGGGGACAACTGACACTGCAGTGAGGGGCCCAGGGCCCCCCAAAGCGCTGGAAGGGCCACATGTGCTGGCTGCGGGCCTGTGGCTAACTAACCAGCACACCGTGTTCCAGCACTGAGAGTGACATCAGCGCTTGAACGTGGGGAACAGCGAACTTTCTATACTGGGGAACCACCTATATCTGGCTACAGGCTACCTGCACTGGGCCACCACCTATACCTGGCTACCTATACTGGGCTGGAACCACCTATACCTAGCTATCTATACTGGGACACCACCTATACCTGGCTACCTATACTTAGGGAACCACCTGTACTTAGCTACATATACTGAGGGCACCACCTGTACCTGGCTAACCTATACTGGTGTACCACCCATACCTATACTGGGGCAACTATACCAGGCTATCTATACCGGGGCATCACCTATAGTTGAATACATATACTGGGGCACCTGTATCTTGCTGACCTATACTGGGGCCCCAGCTATACCAGTCTACCTACACCAGGGGCGTCAACGTGAGACTACCTATACTGGGGCACCACCTATAGCTGTCTACTTATACTGGGGGAACATATACCTGGCTACCTATACTGGGGGCACCAATGCCTGGATACCTATACTGGGGGAACCTATACCTGGCTACCTATACTGGGGCACCACCTATAGCTGGCTAGTTATACTGGGGACACCTATGCCTGGATACCTATAGTGGGGGCACCTATACATGGCTAGGGCATGGGGACGAGCTGAGGCAGGAGACAAGAGGTAACACGGGGAGATAAAAGAGGCACAGGGGGAACAGAGGCGGACAAAAGAGGCACAGGGAGAAAAGAGGGGGACAAAAGAGGATGGATAAAGGATAAGACCGGAGCTACAAGCCCCTATCTCATTTATCAACTGGAGACTACCTGTATTTTGCTAGTATTTGGCTCCACCCACAACATCCCATGGCAATGCCCACTTTTTTCTTCAGTGTCCGAGCCATGCACATTTTTTGCAACAGTGCACTTCTCACATGGACACGGGGGTGGGGTGGTTAGTGGGCAGGCACAGCAACCAGTGGGTGGCCCAGGCCTGATGATGTGTGAGGGGCCCCAAAATTTGTGATGGCGCCCCTGGTATTACGAAATGGGCGAAGCGGACACAGCAGCTAGCCTAGTAAGATAGGTTTTCATTGTCGGGTTGCCGCAGTATAGTGGTATGACGGTTTGAATGTGCATGGTAATCATATCCTGCACAATCATGGTTTACCGTTATTTTGGGGGTGGGGCGACATCGTAGTGGGGATGCGACGTAGTGGCGGGCACATAAACAAACTGGCACATAATACTCACTTGCCGGCCGGGTTCTGCACACGTTTACTGGCTTTTTCTTCCTGTTCTTGGGTCCCATTTTCCTGAAACAGCGCCCCCTGGGCGCTGTTACAAGGAGGTGAAACGCAAGAACAGGAAGAGGAATGAAACCAGTACATGTGTGCAGAACCCGCAAGTGTGTATTTGTACCCCCGCCGCTGCGACCCCCCCCCCCCCCCCAGCTCTCTATACGGTGGGCACCTATCCTGGCTACCTATGCTGCGGCCCCCTACTGGCTACACCTATCCCTGGCTACCTATGCTGAAGCCACCTACTACTGGCTACACCTATCCCTGGCTACCTATGCTGCAGCCACGTACTACTGGCTACACCTATCCCTAGCTACCTATGCTGCGGCCACCTACTACAGCGCTTTGAGTCCCCAGGGAGAAAAGCGCTATATAAATGTTATTGTTATTGTTACTGGCTACGCCTATCCCTGGTTACCTATGCTGCAGCCACATACTACTGGCTACACCTATCCCTAGCTACCTATGCTGCGGCCACCTACTACTGGCTACCTATGCTACGGCAACCTATTACTGGCTACACCTATCCCTAGCTACCTATGCTGCGGCCACCTACTACTGGCTACAACTATCCCTGGCTATCTATGCTGTGGCCACCTACTACTGGCTACCTATGCTATGGCCACCTATTACTGGCTACACCTATCTCTAGCTACCTATGCTGCGGCCACCTACTACTGGCTACACCTATCCCTGGCTACCTATGCTGCAGCCACATACTACTGGCTACACATATCCCTAGCTACCTATGCTGCGGCCACCTACTACTGGCTACCTATGCTACAGCAAATTATTACTGGCTACACCTATCCCTAGCTACCTATGCTGCGGCCACCTACTACTGGCTACAACTATCCCTGGCTATCTATGCTGCGGCCATCTACTACTGACTACACCTATTCCTGGCTACCTATGCTGCGGCTACCTATTACTGGCTACACCTATCCCTGGCTATCTATGCTGCAGCCACCTACTACTGGCTACCTATGCTATGGCCACCTATTACTGGCTACACCTATCTCTAGCTACCTATGCTGCGGCCACCTACTACTGGCTACACCTATCCCTGGCTACCTATGCTGCGGCCACCTACTACTGGCTACCTATGCTGCGGCCACCTATTACTGACTACACCTATCCCTGGCTATCTATGCTGCGGCCACCTACTACTGGCTACCTATGCTGAGGCCATCTATTACTGGCTACACCTATCTCTAACACCACAAGGACTTTTGCAGGAGCAGGGTGAGCCTTTTTACAGTTTTAACCGGTGCCCCAAATCTCCCGGCAGCTTAATCATATGTATGCCGAGGGAGTGGGGCACCCCACACTGGGGTGGAGGGGCCCTGGGTCCAAATAATTGTATAATACTGTAATACAGTGGCATTTTTTAGACGGTTATCATACCATGGAATTTCATACCATTTCAACCCAATTTCATAGCATACATTTTCCCATCCGGTTAAATGTGCCAAGTTAGGACTCAGCGTTCCTCTTAGCCCAGTGATCTGCAAACTTGGCTCTCCTGCTGTTAAGGAACTAGTCCAACAATGCATTTCCCTTTATGAATCATGACTCTGGCTGTCAGACTTCTGCAATGCATTGTGGGATTTGAAGTTCCTTAAACTATAACTACAGGAGAACTGTAGTTGAAGGTATATAGAAGCTGCCATATTTACTTCCTTTTAATAAATTCTAGTTGCCTGGCTTCCCTGCTGATCCTCTGCCTCCTAATACTTTTAGCCATAGACCCTGAACAAGCATGCAGCAGATCAGTTGTTTCTGTCAAACCTGACAAGATTAGCTGCTTGCTTGTTTCTGGCCCAATTTAGACACGACTACAGCCAAATAGAGCAGCAGAGTTACCAGGAAACTGGTATTGTTTAAAAGGAAATAAATAAGGCAGCCTCCATATACCTCTCACTACAGCTGCCCTTTAACAGCTGGTGAGCCAAGTTTGCAGGTCACTGGCTTAGTACAACGAGCCAAATGGATACGTTTAACAAGTTGAGACGGATCCTGTTTTTACCATTAGGATCCGTGTCCTGCGCCAAGCGCAGCTTAAAAGAAATGTTCCGAATGGGTACGTTTTTTAAGCAGGTGTGAACCAACCAACCCTTACTTTAATGTAAATAAATATGGCATTCTTCATATCCATAGTGCTACAGGGTCACTAATAATTTAGGAATAGATGCAAATCATGCAAAGCTTAAAGGGAAGGTTCACGCAGGAGCTAAAAAAAAAAAAAAATCCAAATTCACTTACCTGGGGCTTCCTCCAGCCCGTGGCAGGCATGACCTGCCCTCGCGCGGCTCCACAGGCCCCCTGGTCTTCGGTGGCGCACCCAACCTGGCCAGGCCACGCTCCAACGTGCGTGTCACTGGTACGCACTGATGTCATCGGACGTCCTCTGGGCTGTACTGCGCAGGCGCAGTAGTTCTGTGCCTGCTCAGTACAGCCTGGAGGACGTCCGATGACGTCAGCGCACCCCCGTGAGGCGCATTTTGGAGTGCAGAACAGCCTGACCTGGCAGCCTGGCCAGGTTGGGTGCGCCACCGAAGACCGGGAGCCTGCGGAGCCACGGCGAGGGCACGTCCTGCCTGCCACGGGCTGGAGGAAGCCCCAGGTAAGTGAATTTGGATTTTTATTTTTTTAGGTCCTGCGTGAACCTTCCCTTTAAAAAGACAACTGAAGTGAGAAGAATATGGAGGCTGCCATATTATTATTTTTTAAATACCAGTTGCCTGGCAGCCCTTCTGATCTGTTTGACTGCAGTAGTCAAACACCTCAACATTAGACTAGCTGATAAAAGTGCAATTAGAGGGCAGGCAAGCTGGTAAATATACACAGCATGATGCAGAGCTTGCCTGGAGGGTCTATGGTCAAAAATCTGTCTAGTCTCTCCCCATTGTTATGACTGCATGTGTGGATAAGGTGTTAAACAAGTTGAAAAGTTTTAGACAGTCCCTAGACTCCAGGAGGGCTGCTTTCTGACTTGCGCGTGAGACTGGCAGTGACAGGAGTCCGATTACAGGCAAGTAGTCTCTGTCTGATGTGGGACTGCAATACAGATAGGGCTTGAGTCACAAAAGAGTGCTAACTGTTAGCACGGCCGTTTTCGCGCGATTTTTCGCGTTTGCGCGTGATCGTGAATTTTCACACGCAAACGCAAATTTTCACGTGAAATTGTTAGCGGTTCCGCGTGCAAATTACGATTTTGTGTGAAAATTTGTGCGAAAACGGCCGTGCTAACAGTTAGCACTCTTTTGTGAATCAAGCCCATAAGCTCTCTGTTCCATCTCAGGCTATTCTCAGTCTCTCTCCACTCCTCCTCTCTCTGGGCTAGTGCAATGCCAAAATCGCAATAGCGATCGCTAGCAATTTGTGAGTGCGATTTTGTGAAGCGATTTCAGAGCGATTTTTGAATGAATTGCTCTGAAAAATGCTTCATGCAGCGTGTTTGCGATTCTGAAAAAAAAATCACAATGCTGCTGTGAGAACACCCTCATAGGGTAGCATTAGCCAAGCGCTTTTCAAATCGCTCTTGGTGTGCACCAGCCCTCCCTCATTCACCTTTGTTTCCCTCTTCCCCTAGTGCTGGGTGTCTGTCTGTGTCTTCTTGTGTCATACAGGAAAGCTAAATAAAAGTGCAATCCTGGTGAGGCAAATATCTTGTTCCCTCTTTCAGCGTTTCTCCCCTTCTCTGCATAAGGGCTCAGACACACGTAACAATAGGGGAAGCAGCCCCTGCCCCCGCGGGGTGGCCCGGGGCCCGCTCATGGCGGTTTTGGGGGGGGGCAGGAGGGGTCGCAGAATGAAGGGAGAGCTTTGCACATCAGCGGGGAGGGGAGACAGTCCCCCCCTCCCTCACCTCGGGCTCTCCCCTCTGCGCTCCCCCTCCTGCAAGTGTTAGCAGCGGCTGCGGCAGCAGCTATTATTACCTCCATTCACCACAGAGGTTGCCGATCTGCAAGGGCAACAGGAAGTAATGTGAAGCACTTGCAGATCGGAGACCTCCGGTGGTGAATGGAGGTAATTATAGCTTCTGCTGCCACCGCCGCTGCTGACACTTAGTTGCAGGAGGGGAGCGCAGAGGGGAGAGCCCGAGGTGAGGGAGGGGGGGGACTGTCCCCCCTCCCCGCTGATGTGCAAAGCTTTCCCCTCATGCTGCAACCCCTCCTGCCCCCCCAAAACAGCCATTAACGAGCCCCAGGGTGGGGGTGGCCCACTCAAATTCTTGCAGGGGGGCCCAGGGACTTATAGTTAAGCCCCTGATATGCACATTTCTGAGTGATTTTACCGCGATTGCAATTTTACCATGATTTTAATGTAAATCAATGGGAGCGTTTTTAAAAAAGCTTAAAGTGCTCAGAAAAGCGCGTATAGCGTATCTGAGCCCTTAGTATTTGTACGCTGCGGGTGAGTTGGGCACCAGGAGCGCCGAATGACGGCTCTTCCTGTTGCCACTAAACTCCCTGGTGGTGCTCCCTAACGTTCTGGACGAGCTGAGCTCGTCCAGAGATGCCGGAGGTCACCGCTCAGGCCCCGCTAGGCCAATTTGAATAATTTTTTTTTTCTAAACCTACCTAGAGTCCTACCCGCTTGCCACCGATCCGCCGCGATACAGGCCCCCCCCCCCCCAGACCCCGTGCGCTGCCTGGCCAATCGGTCCCAGGCAACGCTAAGGGGTGGATCGGGACTCCATGTGATGTCATGACGTCACTCCGTTCGTCGCCATGGCGACGGGGGAAGCCCTGAAGGAAATCCTGTTCAGAACGGGATTTCCGGATGGGTCTTCGCGCCGCCGGCGATCGGAGGGATGGGAGAGAGGAAGCAGGGAGGGGGGGGGGGGAATCATGTAGCTAGCACAAAAAACGTTCAGAACACCAGGCAGGTTAAATACTATTCCCCCTCTGAGTCGTAACTCGAAGGAGGTGTAATTTGGGGTACGCTGATCACCTGAGCCCCGAATTACCCTTACGTGCCCCGCGCAGCTTATTATTGCTGCTATGGGGCTCCTGGTTTGGGTAACCGCTGCTGAGCGATGTGTTCAAAACCACCTGCTTTGCCTTCTCTTTGTATTCTTGTTATTAGAAACCATAACGCTGGCCATACATACATCAATTGTTACTGACAGATTCTTTCACTGAGATGCACTACACACCCACCAATAAAAAGCAGGTAAGCAAGGCATGAATGTTGGGGGGGGGGGGGGGAGGAGGGGAGTGAGAAAAAGTGATAGAAGGAGGGGTACTTTGGAAATTAGCATTAGCGAGGCAGGGAATATGGTGCCAGGAGGGAGGTCAGTAAAGATGTTACCTGACTGAGGGAGGTGGTGGTCTGGTAGAGGGGGAGGGGACATCCGGGATGGAAGAGGGGCTTGTTTGAGGGATTAGTAGAGATTTTGGCGAAAGGAAGGACATAAGTGTGGGGGGAGGGAGGAATGAGCCTTGGGGAATTAAAGTGGCCATACATCTGTTGACTTGACAGACGATCAACGGTTTGATATTATCGAATCGGAAAAAAAAGGTTGGTGAAAATTGGTTGAATGTATCGATCTGATAGGTTAGGAAATTTTGGGCCAATGTGGTTGTCAGGTACGATAATCACGGCATGCGAAAACCACGAATCTTAGACACGACGTGAACCCCGGCCGTTGTTCCTCAAAATGTAACCCGTCACACTGTCCCTACGTATTTCCGCATTGGCGCTCCACGTGTCTACAGGCATATACGACGTGGGGTGTGTGTGTGTGACGTCATTTGGGCTGGGGCTGCCATGATAATGGGCCTCTAGTTTGTTTTTGCCCCAGGCCAAAAGGTCCCAGTCCTCCCCTGCAACCGTCCCTCATTTGGAGGGACAGTCCCTCTTTGGGAGCCCTGTCCCTCGGTCCCTCTTTCTACCTCATTTGTCCCTCTTTCAGGACTTTGTCCCTCTTTCCATGTACATATTTATATTTCTTTACTAAAAAATGTGTTTGACTGACTAAACTTTATTCCCATTCTTTAAATTGATATATTACTAAATTTAAAATGTTAATATGAAGGTAAATGAACCAGCATAGAAAGGACCAGTGTGGTTTGAATTCTAAAACATATTTTTCTTATGAAATCTTTATGGTATGCGTGATTAGGGGTGTGATGGGGCGTGGCTTAAGTGTCCCTCTTTCTCATTTCAAAAAGTTGGGAGGTATTTAAGCGTATCGGTCACAATCAGCAAATTTATTTTGTATATAAAATCATATAAAAGATCACAGGAACAGGTACTCACATAAGGGCCCTTTTGACAGGGACCCATGCGATAATAACAGCGTTTCACTATTTGCAGGGCACTAGGGCTGAACGATTTTTTGCCCAGATCCTTCCCCTCTGTGAACCCAAATACCCACCCCCCTAATATTACCCACCCCACACCCGCACCATAGGAGACAATCTTTCTCCTCTCTCTGCCAACATACAGCAGGAGAAAGATAATCAGATTTATCCCCTATTTTACACATTGGCAATATACCATCAGGAAGATCTATGCGCATAATTAACTCTATGCCCACCCGGGGTACACACACTTGTGTGTGCATATACAGTGGGTTTGCAAAAGTATTCGGCCCCCTTGAAGTTTTCTACATTTTGTCATATTACTGCCACAAACATGAATCAATTTTATTGGAATTCCACGTGAAAGACCAATACAAAGTGGTGTACACGTGAGAAGTGGAACGAAAATCATACATGATTCCAAACATTTTTTACAAAGAAATAACTGCAAAGTGGGGTGTGCGTAATTATTTAGCCCCCCAAGTCAATAGTTTGTAGAACCACCTTTTGCTGCAATTACAGCTGCCAGTCTTTTAGGGTATGTCTCTACCAGCTTTGCACATCTAGAGATTGAAATCCTTGCCCATTCTTCTTTGCAAAACAGCTCCAGTTCATTCAGATTAGATGGACAGCGTTTGAGAACAGCAGTTTTCAGATCTTGCCACAGATTCTCGATTGGATTTAGATCTGGACTTTGACTGGGCCATTCTAAGTTCTAACACATGGATATGTTTTGTTTTAAACCATTCCATTGTTGCCCTAGCTTTATGTTTAGGGTTGTTGTGCTGCTGGAAGGTGAACCTCCGCTCCAGTCTCAAGTCTTTTGCAGACTCCCAGAGGTTTTCTTCTGAGATTGCCCTGTATTTGGCTCCATCCATCTTCCCATCAACTCTGACAAGCTTCCCTGTCCCTGCTGAAGAGAAGCACCCCCAGAGCATATTTGGCAGTGGGGATGGTGTGTTCAGAGTGATGTGCAGTGTTAGTTTTCCGCAGGGCTGTGGAGTCGGAGTCGTGGAGTCGGAGTCGTGGAGTCGGGCAATTTTGGGTGCCTGGAGTCGGAGTCGGGAAAAAATGCACCGACTCCGACTCCTAATGAATTTGTAACTGTAATTAAAATAGAAAATATGATAAAATGTTCTATTTCTCAGATAATAGTCATTAAAAATAATGTATATATACAGTAATAGCTATGCTTAGTCCACAAAAATAAAACAAACCAATCAAAATTAGTTACTTGTGCTGCTTCAATAAAGCAGTCCCCGTGTTTTTAAGGTCAGATATACATATCTGATTGTGACTGTATATATGATGTGTACACAGGAATCTCTTATATATACTAAATAACATCTATGCTGTAAGAATAAAGACTGATGTGTAGCTGTGTCACTAATAGAGATGGTCAACGAGATGGAAATAATTCTGCATTGATGCTGATTTATGCAAATGTATGCACTCCCTTTGCTGATGAAATCAAATAATTTGATGTGTTATTAAAATTTGGTTTGGTGACTACAAATTAAAGGGTAACTGAGACGGATGAAAAGTAAAGTTTTATACATACCTGGGGCTTCCTCCAGCCCCCTTCAGGCTAATCAGTGCCTCGCTGTCCTCCACCACCCGGATCTTCTGCTATGAGTCCTGGTAATTCAGCCAGTCAGCGCTGTCCGGCCGCATGCCGCTCCCACAGCCAGGAGCATTCTGCACCTGCGCAATAGTGCTGCACAGGTGTAGTATGCTCCTGGCGGCGGAGTGTGTGCATGCGCACTACGCCTGACTGGCTCAAGTACCTGGACTCATAGCAGAAGATCCAGGTGGTGGAGGAGGACAACGAGGGACTGATTATCCTGAAGGCAGCTGGAGGAAGCCCCGGGTATGTATAAAACTTTAATTTCATCTGTCTCAGGTTTACTTTGTTACACAGTAGTACTATACTCTACATATGCACTCCCCACAGAGCTACAGGGAATCCACTGAGAATGCTGTGCACATTGAACACAGAGGTGTTGTCTGTTTACAATCTCCTCATTCCCCTGCAGAGTACCTGCACATCATTCTTACATGTACCCACACTTACATTGCCTAGGGCCTGATAGATGTTCTTTGTTCCGGTTTGTACCTTTTACAAGTACTCTTACCAAGGACTAGTTTTAGTCTAAAGGGAATAAATATAGTAGTCTACATATCCTTCTCACTTCAGTTGTCTTGTAAAATTCCTAAGCGTTGGCAGTTAAGAGACGAATTTCATGTTACATACTTTTAATCAACAAAATTGTAATATGCAAATTAGAGGAGTCGGAGTCGTGGAGTCGGTGGAATCCTAAACTGAGGAGTCGGAGTCGGTGGATTTTTGGACCGACTCCACAGCCCTGGTTTTCCGCCACACATAGAGTTTTGCATTTTGGCCAAAAAGTTCCATTTTGGTCCCATCTGACCAGAGCACCTTCTTCCACATGTTTGCTGTGTCCCCCACATGGCTTGTGGCAAACTGCAAACGGGACTTCTTATGCTTTTCTGTTAACAATGGCTTTCTTCTTCCCACTCTTCCATAAAAGCCAACTTTGTGCAGTGCATGACTAATAGTTGTCCTATGGACAGATTCCCCCACCTGAGCTGTAGATCTCTGCAGCTCGTCCAGAGTCACCATGGGCCTCTTGACTGCATTTCTGATCAGCGCTTTCCTTGTTCGGCCTGTGAGTTTAGGTGGACGGCCTTGTCTTGGTAGGTTTACAGTTGTGCCATACTCCTTCCATTTCTGAATGATCGCTTGAACAGTGCTCCGTGGGATGTCCAAGGCTTTTGAAATCTTTTTGTAGCCTAAGTCTGCTTTAAATTTCTCAACAACTTTATCCCTGACCTGTCTGGTGTGTTCTTTGGACTTCATGGTGTTGTTGCTCCCAAAATTCTCTTAGACAACCTCTGAGGCCGTCACAGAGCAGCTGTATTTGTACTGACATAAGATTACACACAGGTGCACTCTATTTAGTCATTAGCACTCATCAGGCAATGTCTATGGGCAACTAACTGCACTCAGACCAAAGGGGGCTGAATAATTACGCACACCCCACTCTGCAGTTATTTATTTGTACAAAATGTTTGGAAGCATGTATGATTTTCGTTCCACTTCGCACGTGTACACCACTTTGTATTGGTCTTTCATGTGGAATTCCAATAAAATTGATTCATGTTTGTGGCAGTAATGTGACAAAATGTGGAAAACTTCAAGGGGGCCGAACACTTTTGCAAGCCACTGTACATATATGCATTGAGCTCCTACACCCCCTTTTTCTTTCTTGGGGGGGGATGTGTGTGCGTGTGTGTGTGTGTGTGTGTGGGGGGGGGGGGGGGGTACGCGCACACGTACAATGGCTTTCTTCTTGCCAGGTTCAACATTGGGATCGCAAAAGGCAAATCACAATCGCCTATGGAGTGTGATTGCATTTTTACCAAACAAATGTGGCTCCATGTTGCAGTGATTGCATTTTTCGAGTCTCATTCCAGAGAATGAGAATGGCATTGTAACTGCCACCAACATGTTGCATGCAGTGCACCTTTGCGACATATGCACACCGCAGGCACTGCAAGGATTTACCACAGTGCTTTGTTGAATATTGGCTATCAGCAAAGAGCAGAAACGCGCCCCACCATAAGCACACCAAGTGTGAACTGGCCCTTGAGAGAATTTGATTAGGCATTACAAATTGTTGCAACCTGCAGTGTAGAACTCAGGGGCATATTTAAAATGATTTAAATATACCCCCAATTTCTGCTTATGGCCTCCTCCTCCCCACAGCCATACCAATCCTCACCAAAAAGTTACAACGCATAGAAGCGCAAATAAAACAAAAAAGATGCAGGCCGACAATCATAATTCTGGAAAATACTAATTGCACTAGCAAAAACCCGGCAATGCAATTTACATGTTCATCGCTGTGCTGTTGCTATTGGCAAAATGGGCACGATACAATTTGAATCGTAACGTGCCTAATACAAAAGGGCTCTAATTAGTTGATCTCCCTCTAAGATGTTTTATTATATTCTCTTTTTGCAGAGTACTTTGGCTAATCCAATTGGCTAAAAGTAAATCACATTTTGGCAAATGGGATTGTAAACCGGCCCACCATGGCAAGGTAGACTCTTAGGGCGGGTTGGGGGAAGGGAGTGAGGGAGGTATAGGGGATGGCAGTTTTGAAGAGGGATAATAGGGATAATGGGGATAGGTGGTCATCATGGGTACCACTCTTACACCCTCAAGTGTAAAGTCTGGAAACACGACGACCACCTGATAAATAATTGGGATCCAGTTGGTCCCTCTTAGGCCTGGTTCAACATTGGGATCGCAAAAGGCAAATCACAATCGCCTATGGCGTGTGATTACATTTTTCCTAAGCAATTGTGGCTCCATGTTGCAGTGATTACGTTTTTCGAGTCTCATTCCAGAGAATGAGAATGGCATTGTAACTGCCACCGAAATGTTGCATGCAGTGCACCTTTGCGACATATGCACACCGCAGGCACTGCAAGGATTTACCACATTGCTTTGCTGAATACCGGTTATCAGCAAAGAGCAGAAACGCTCCCCACCAAAATATGCACACCGCAGGCACTGCAAGGATTTACCACAGTGCTTTGTTGAATATTGGCTATCAGCAAAGAGCAGAAACGCGCCCCACCATAAGCACACCAAGTGTGAACTGGCCCTTGAGAGAATTTGATTAGGCATTACAAATTGTTGCAACCTGCAGTGTAGAACTCAGGGGCATATTTAAAATGATTTAAATATACCCCCAATTTCTACTTATGGCCTCCTTCTCCCCACAGCCATACCAATCCTCACCTAAGCAATTGTGGCTCCATGTTGCAGTGATTGCGTTTTTCGAGTCTCATTCCAGAGAATGAGAATGGCATTGTAACTGCCACCGAAATGTTGCATGCAGTGCACCTTTGCGACATATGCACACCGCAGGCACTGCAAGGATTTACCACATTGCTTTGCTGAATATAGGTTATCAGCAAAGAGCAGAAACGCTCCCCACCAAAATATGCACACCGCAGGCACTGCAAGGATTTACCACAGTGCTTTGTTGAATATTGGCTATCAGCAAAGAGCAGAAACGCGCCCCACCATAAGCACACCAAGTGTGAACTGGCCCTTGAGAGAATTTGATTAGGCATTACAAATTGTTGCAACCTGCAGTGTAGAACTCAGGGGCATATTTAAAATGATTTAAATATACCCCCAATTTCTACTTATGGCCTCCTCCTCCCCACAGCCATACCAATCCTCACCTAAGCAATTGTGGCTCCATGTTGCAGTGATTGCGTTTTTCGAGTCTCATTCCAGAGAATGAGAATGGCATTGTAACTGCCACCGAAATGTTGCATGCAGTGCACCTTTGCGACATATGCACACCGCAGGCACTGCAAGGATTTACCACATTGCTTTGCTGAATACCGGTTATCAGCAAAGAGCAGAAACGCTCCCCACCAAAAGCACACCAAGTGTGAACTGGCCCTTGAGAGAATTTAATTGGTGATTACAAATTGTTGCAACCTGCAGTGTAGAACTCAGGGGCATATACTCCCATGTTCTACTTATGGCTTCCTCCTCCCCACAGCCATACCAATCCTCACCAAAAAGTTACAAAGCATAGAAGCGCAAACAAAACAAAAAAGATGCAGGTCGAAAATCGTAATGCTGGAAAATACCAATTGCACTAGCAAAAACGCGGCAATGCAATTTACATGTTCATCGCCGTGCTGTTGCTATTTGCAAAATGGGAACAAAATGTTTGTATCGAAACGTGCCTAATACAAAAGGGTCCTAATTAGTTTATCTCCCTCTAAGATAGTTTATTATATTCGGTTTTTGCAGAGTACTTTGGCTAATCCAATTGGCTAAAAGTAAATCACATTGTAAGCCGGCCCACCATGGCAAGGTAGACTCTTAGGGCAGGTTGGGGGAAAGGAGTGAGAGGTATAGGGGATGGCCATTTTGAAAAGGAATAAGGGGGATAGGTGGTCATAATGGGTACCACTCTTACACCCTCAAATGTAAAGTCTGGAAACACGACGACCACCTGATAAATAATTGCGATCCATTTGGTCCCTCTTAGGCCTGGTTCAACATTGGGATCGCAAAAGGCAAATCACAATCGCCAATGGAGTGTGATTGCATTTTTACCAAGCAAATGTGGCTCCATGTTGCAGTGATTGCATTTTTCGAGTCTCATTCCAGAGAATGAGAATGGCATTCTAACTGCCACCGAAATGTTGCATGCAGTGCACCTTTGCGACATATGCACACCACAGGCACTGCAAGGATTCACCACATTGCTTTGCTGAATATTGGTTATCAGCAAAGAGCAGAAACGCTCCCCACCAAAAGCACACCAAGTGTGAACTGGCCCTTGAGAGAATTTGGTGATTACAAATTGTTGCGACCTGCAGTGTAGAACTCAGGGGCATATTTAAAATGATTTAAATATACCCCCAAGTTCTACTTATGGCCTCCTCCTCCCCACAGCCATACCAATCCTCACCAAAAAGTTACAAAGCATAGAAGCGCAAACAAAACAAAAAAGATGCGGGCCGACAACCGTAATTCTGGAAAATACCAGTTGCACTAGCAAAAGCCCGGCAATGCAATTTACATGTTCATCGCCGTGCTGTTGCTATTTGCAAAATAGGCACAAAATGTTTGAATCGAAATGTGCCTAATACAAAAGGGCCCTAATTAGTTTATCTCCCTCTAAGATAGTTTATTATATTCTTTTTTGGCAGAGTACTTTGGCTAATCCATGGGGTGTATTGTAATACAGAAAAATGTATATACCAAATATAAACGCACTGGCTCAAAATTCAGACTTGGTAGACAAAGTTATTACAGTGACAAATGTTACATGATGAATAAAACGTATAACACATTTCAAGACGCAACATGTTGAGAGAGCCTTGTCCTTGTGAGCTTACAATCTATGAGAATTGGGGGGATGGGGTAGTAAACAACATGTATAGCATACTAGAACAGCAGTGAAAAGCACCACCTGAGAGGGCGTGTGCCAGAGGCTCCCAGCATCCTCTATCTATACCCAGCTGAGTATTGTGAGGTCATCAGGTAATCCTGACCAGGGCCGTTTCTAGGCAAAAATACACCCCCCCCCCCATTTAAATCCATAAAAATGGCTGCAGTTCCCATAGAGGATGTTAGGCCTAGCGCTAGATGAATTTGGAGTGCACTCCTATTATTCAAGCATAAACCACAGTTACCAATAGCGTATTTGTTCGGGGCCCACTTTATGTAAACTCAGGATGCTATTAATCCTTGTGATGTTCTCTATAGGTATCTGGGTCATGTGCCATATGTCATGGATAGCATATGATGAGTAGACTTCAGCCTCTTACTTTAGCTCCCCTTTTTATATGCAGAACATACCCAGCAATTTTTCTAAGCAGACCGGCACTCGCCGGGACTCACCTGTCCTTTTGTATAAGCGTATTACGCTATAATGGTGGGTACTTCCGGCATTAGCAACGTCCATATGCCAGGTTCCCTGCCACCGTCCGTTTATGTGCACCGGCTACTTCTGCCGTTTCGGGCGTTTTCAAGCAGGAACCAGGATGCTGGGGGGAGAGAGCGAGGCCGTACACAGAGATCCGTCACATGATCGCAGCCTCACGTGACGCGTTTCACCCAGCGTCGGGTAGGTACCTGCAATATAGGTTAGATAGGTAGCTGCCCCCAGTATAGGTTAGATAGGTAGGTACCAGCAATATAGGTTAGATAGGAAGCTGACCCCAGTATAGGTTAGATAGGTACCGTAGGTACCTGCAATATAGGTTAGATAGGTAGTAGAGATGGCCCGAACGGTTCACCGGCGAACGGTTCCAGGCGAACTTTCGGTGGTTCGTGTTTGCCAGCAAAGGCGAACTTTTGCGGAAGTTCAGTTAGCCCCCATAGTGCGCCATTAGGGTCAACTTTGACCCTCTACATCACAGTCAGCAGGCACATTGTAGCCAATTAGGCTACACTCTCTCCTGGAGCCACTCCCCCCCCCTTATAAAAGGCAGGCAAGTAATTAGTGAAGGGACAGCTGCTGGCAGACTCTCATAGGGAAAGATTAGTTAGGCTCTTGTAGGCTTGTTAGCTTGCTCCTGGCTGATTGTTATTGCTAAAATAGCACCCCTCAACAGCTCTTTTGAGAGCTAATGTTCTGATGTGTGTTGTTTTTTTTTGTGTTGCCCACTGACACTGCATTATACAGCCCTATCTGTTGCAGCTGGACCTTAGTAATTGCTATTACTGTGCCAGCCAGCCCTGCCTAACTATCTATACTGGGACACCTACCTATGCCTACCTAACTACTGGGGCACCTACTTACCTATACGGGGACACCTACCTATGCCTACCAACCTACCTATACTAGGGCACCTACCTATGCCTACCTACCTATACTGGGACACCTACCTATGCCTAGCTACCTATACTGGGACTCCTACCTATGCCTAGCTACCTATACTGGGACTCCTACCTATGCCTAGCTAACTACTGGGACACCTACCTATGTCTACCTACCTATACTGGGACTCCTACCTATGCCTAGCTAACTACCTATACTGGGACACCTACCTATGCCTACCTATCTATACTAGGGCACCTACCTATGCCTACCTACCTACACTGGGACACCTACCTATGCCTACCTACCTATACTGGGACTCCTACCTATGCCTAGCTAACTACTGGGGCACCTACCTATGCCTATCTACCTATACTGGGACACCTACCTATGCCTACCTACATACAAGAAGATAATAAGGTCGCTGCTTCATTGTGGACAGACCAATTTGATCAGCTGGACAGTCACTGTTGTTCTATCATTGAGCTACCACAGCCCGGCGACCATATGGGCTTGAACACCGCCATGGCCTACACTCTCGCCACGGTGCGCACCAGTCCAGCACGGCCGTCACTACGCAAACAGCTGTTTGCGGTGCGTTACACAGTGAGTTTGGTGTGTCAGTGTGAAACAGTACTCTAATTACACTCCCTGATTGATGTATACACATGCAAGATGTTTGAAAGCACTTTAGGCCTGCAATTTAACATTCAATGTGATTTCTGCCCTTAAAACGCTGCTTTGCGTCCAATCCAGATTTTTCCCCTGGACTTTTGGCGTCTATCCCACCCACCCATGCCCCCCTCCAGGTGTTAGACCCCTTGAAACATCTTTTCCGTCACTTTTTTGGCCAGCATAAATGTTTCTAGTTTTCAAAGTTCGCATCCCCATTGAAGTCTATTGCGATTCGCGAGAGTTCGGGCGAACCAAACCTTTTGCGGAAGTTCGCGAACCGAAAATCGGTGGTTCAAACCATCTCTAATAGGTAGCTGCCCCCAGTATAGGTTAGATAGATATCAGCAATATAGGTTAGATAGGTAGCTGACCCCAGTATAGGTTAGATAGGTAGGTACCAGCAATATAGGTTAGATAGGTAGCTGCCCCCAGTATAGGTTAGATAGGTAGGTACTCCCAGCATAGGTTAGATAGGTAGGTACCCCCAGTATAGGCTAGATAGGTAGGTACCCCCAGTATAGGCTAGATAGGCAGGTACCCCCAGTATAGGCTAGATAGGTAGGTGCCCCCAGTATAGGTTACAGTGGTTTGCAAAAGTATTCGGCCCCCTTGAAGTTTTCCACATTTTGGCACATTACTTCCACAAACATGAATCAATTTTATTGGAATTCCACGTGAAAGACCAATACAAAGTGGTGTACACGTGAGAAATGGAACGAAAATCATACATGATTCCAAACATTTTTTACAAATCAATAACTGCAAAGTTGGGTGTGCGTAATTATTCAGCCCCCTTTGGTCTGAGTGTAGTCAGTTGCCCATAGACATTGCCTGATGAGTGCTAATGACTAAATAGAGTGCACCTGTGTGTAATCTAATGTCAGTACAAATACAGCTGCTCTGTGACGGCCTCAGAGGTTGTCTAAGAGAATCTTGGGAGCAACAACACCATGAAGTCCAAAGAACACACCAGACAGGTCAGGGATAAAGTTATTGAAAAATTTAAAGCAGGCTTAGGCTACAAAAAGATTTCCAAAGCCTTGAACATCCCCCGGAGCACTGTTCAAGCGATCATTCAGAAATGGAAAAAAGATATTGCAGTTTTAGAGCAGGTGCAGAGAAGAGCAACAAAATTGATACGTGGGGTGGAAGGTCTCACTTACAAAGAAAGGTTAGATAAACTGGGTTTATTTAGTCTAGAGAAAAGACGCCTTAGAGGTGATCTAATTAACATGTATAAATACATCAGAGGGCAATATAATAACTTGGCGGATGAGCTTTTTGTCCCTAGGCCTTCTCAAAGGACTAGAGGACACGATCTGCGCATGGAGGAAAAACGTTTTAGCCATTTATTTAGGAAACCTGTTCCTAGTGTGTGGCACATCAGATAGATTCCTGTCAGATTGAACTTGCCAGGCATCTGCCAGAAAGCTATCTGATGGTCAAATCTGCTGCAAATCTATAAGTGTATGGCCACCTTTACACTCAGCTCATACTCAGTGCTTAAAACTGACTGAGGCTGGGTGCACACATAACAGAGCGTGAAAGGTTGCGTTTTCTGTCATGTGTGGGGTTTTTTTGTGTGTTTTTAGTACGTTTGCGGTTTTCCCTTGCAGATGCGTTTTTCAAGCGTTTGTGTGCGTTTTTATGCATTTGTGTTTCACATATACAAAACCCATATGCGTTTTGTATGTGCTTTTCAATTGCGTTTTATGCTAATTCTTAGGAAGACAACAGGAAGTGGAAATACATCAGAAAATTTTTATTAAATAAAAACACATATAAAAACGCATGTAAAACGCAAACATAAAAATTGCATACCATTGCGTTCCCATTGACTTTCATTATGTGCGTTTTTTTAATATTATGCAACAAAACATGCATTTTAAAAACGCATGTTTGTAAACGCATATGCGTTTTTATATGCATTTTTTCCTGCGGCCCATCGACTTCCATTAGCGACAAAAACGTTTGTAATGCAACGTTAGCGTTTCTGCTAAGTGTGCACCTAGCCTGTATGTTCTCTAGTCCATATACTTATTCCTCCTATATGCATCCTCTATGTATAACCAGCTGAGTATTGTGAGGTCATCAAGTAATCCCCGCATCCTCTATACCCAGCTGAGTATTGTGAGGTCATCAAGTAATCCCCGCATCCTCTATACCCAGCTGAGTATTGTGAGGTCATCAGGTAATCCCAGCATCCTCTATACCCAGCTGAGTATTGTGAGGTCATCAAGTAATCCCAGCATCCTCTATACCCATCTGAGTATTGTGAGGTCATTAGGTAATCCCAGCATCCTCTATTTGTACCCAGCTGAGTATTGTGAGGTCATCAGGTGGGAAAAAAAACAGCTGTAACTGATCAGTCAAGTGTTCATCTGGAAAGACAATTTACAGCATGTCAGGACTATTCGCATCATCGCATGTAATTGATAATGTATTCTGTACTAGGGATTTGATTATATTAACTTCTTTTCATAATTCACACTGATGTAATGCTTCCTGAGTGAGGTTTGTTGGCTTTTTAGTGTATATGGACTTTGCTTACCTTTTCAATAAAACAAAAAATACATACATACATACATATTTGACAGGTATATATAGCCATCATTTCTGATATCATTTGGTATATCTGCTTACATTACTTTTTCTCTGGCTACTAATATATATATATATATATATATATATATATATATATATATATATATATATATATATATATGTATATATATATATATATCTTTCATTACCATAATTGCTGTATTGAAATCCTCATGTGACTATGATTGTTGTTTAAATAAAAAAAAAGAATAATTAGTAAAACATTCCTTCCTTCGGTTTGCTCCATCGGAGCTGCGATCAGCTGCAGAGGCGCCCTGCTCGGCTCGGCGGTCTCTAGGCGAACGCCTCGCTCCCACACCGGGGCTGCCTTATAAAGCCACAGAGCGGACCACGTTGAGAACAGACACAGCCCGCGCATGCCGCAGCGCCACACTTGTGCTTCTTCTCCCGCCTCTTCGCGGGGTTTTCAGGCGATCGGCGACCCCGAAACCCGGGACCACCCGCATATCTCCAGCTCCGGACTCCCCCCCGAAGACCTGAACAGGAATGCCGCCGCTTTCATGTGGAAATCCCCCGATCCATGGGCGCCCCCTGGCGGTCAAGGCGCTAGCGGCGGGGAGACAGCTGTTCGGGGGCAGATTGCGGGGGTGAGAGAGAGCAGAGAGGGGAGATCGCTGCTGGGGGTGGACGAGGGGTCTCTGGCAGACACGTGTAATGTTATTTGGGGCCTCCAGGGGGCGGTGATGGGGAGCTATGAGCAGTGTAGTATGATTGAAGAAGGACAGGCTGTCACGTGACCCTGGAGCTGTCGGCACTGGAGGTTCAGATGCGGCTCCTCACGTGCAGAGGGGAGGGGCTCTGGCACCCCCCCAATGCCTTTGTTACATACAGCAAAGGTGGCTGCAAGAAGCCACGCCCCCGGCGCTGAGAAGCTCCGCCCCCGTCCGCGAGAAGCTTTGCCCCCCAATCTGGGACACAGCACTTTTGGAGAGGCAGCCCTGACAGGAATTTGGGAGCAGGTGAGAATGTGCATCCCCCAAAGCAGCACCCACACTGATCTCCGCCCCCCCCCCAATCACTCTCACTGACCCCTCCCCAGCACCCACAGTAACTTCTCCTTCATCCACACACCCACACTGACCTCTTCCCCAATCACCCACGCTGACCCCTCCCCCCAGCACCCACAGTAACTTCTTCCTCACCCACCCACACTGACCTCTCCCTCCACCAATCACCCACACTGACCCTTCCCCCCCCCCCCCCCCAGCACCCACAGTAACTTCTCCTTCATCCACACACCCACACTGACCTCTTCCCCAATCACCCACACTGACCCCTCCCCCCAGCACCCACAGTAACTTCTTCCTCACACACCCACTCACCCCCCCCCCCCCGAAACACACACACACTGACCTCTCCTTCCACCAATCAACCCACGCTGATCCCTCACCCCCCCCCCCCCCCCCAGAACCCACAGTAACTTCTCCCTCATCCCCCCCTCCCCACACACACACACACACACACACTGACCTCTCCCTCCACCAATCACCAACCCCTCCCCCCCTCCCAGAACCCACAGTAACTTCTCCTTCATCCACACACCCACACTGACCTCTTCCCCAATCACCCACACTGACCCCTCCCCCCAGCACCCACAGTAACTTCTTACTCACACACTCACACTGACCTCTCCCTCCACCAATCACCCACACTGACCCCCCCTCCCCAGCACCCACAGTAACTTCTCCTTCATCCACACACCCACACTGACCCCTCCCCCCAGCACTCACAGTAACTTCTTCCTCACACACCCACGCTGACCTCTCCCTTCACCAATCACCCACACTGATCACTCACTCCCCCCCCCCCCCAGAACCCACAGTAACTTCCCCCTCACCCCCCCAAACACACACTGACCTCTCCTTCCACCAATCAACCCACGCTGATCCCTCACCCCCCCCCCCCCGAACCCACAGTAACTTCTCCTTCATCCACACACCCACACTGACCTCTTCCCCGATCACCCACACTGACCCCTCCCCCCAGCACCCACAGTAACTTCTTCCTCACACACCCACACTGACCTCTCCCTCCACCAATCACCGACACTGACCCCCCCCCCCTTCCAGAACCCATAGTAACTTCTTCATCCACACACCCACACTGACCTCTTCCCCAATCACCCACACTGACCCCTCCCCCCAGCACCCACAGTAACTTCTTCCTCACACACCCACACTGACCTCTCCCTCCACCAATCACCCACACTGACCCCCCCCCCCCCCCAAACACACACACACACACTGACCTCTCCTTCCACCAATCAACCCACGCTGATCCCTCACCCCCCCCCCCCCCCCCCGAGCCCACAGTAACTTTTCCCTCATCCCCCCCCCCCACACACACACACACACTGACCTCTCCCTCCACCAATTACCAACACTGACCCCTCCCCTTTTCTGAATTTGATCCCCAGTCACCCAATGACTAACTGTACCAGGTTTGAGGCTTGCGCCATTAACAGTGCAAGAATGGCAGCAATGAAATCTTCCCTGTGAAAATCAATAGGTGAATTTTGATTGGCTTTTGTAGGCTCCACCCACTTTTCTGAATATTAATCCCAGTCACCCAGTGACCAACTGTGCAAAGTTTGAGAACCCTACTATTAACAGTGTAAAAATGGCTGCAGTTTACATTTCCCAGTGAAATTTGTATTTGTCTCCGCCCACTTTTTGGTTATGGGGATAAAAAGTATCCTATATGTTATTCCAGGTAATGTACTATGTGTGTGCCAAATTTCATTCAAATTCCTTCAGCCATTTTTGCGTGATCGAGTAACAAACATCCGCACTTCCCCTTTTATAATATTAGTAGGATATGCTGCATTTTATATATGGACTGCATTTTCTGTATGGGCTAATATGCTCATTTTATGTGTGGGCTAATCTTCTTATTTTCTATATGGGCGAATGTACTTCATTTTCTGTATGGGCTAATGTGCTGCAATTCATATATAGGCTGCTGTTTCTATATAGATTAACATGCTTATTTTCTATATGGGCTAACATGCTGCATTTTATTAATGGACTGCATTTTGTATATGGGCTAATGTGCTGCATTTTATATATGGACTGCATTTTCTACATGGGCTAATGTGCTGCATTTTATATATGGACTGCATTTTCTACATGGGCCAATGTGCTCCATTTTATTAATGGACTGCATTTTGTATATGGGCTAATGTGCTGCTTTTTATATATGGACTGCATTTTCTACATGGGCTAAAGTGCTGCATTTTCCATATGGGCTAAAGTGCTGCATTTTCCATATGGGCTAACGTGCTGCATTTTCTATATGGGCTAACGTGCTGCATTTTCCATATAGGCCAATGTGATGCATTTTATGTATAAACTGCATTTGGAGCAGTGCTTTTCAGCGCTGCTAGATTTGGGCGCAGCCGGCGCCACCATAGACTATTATAGGAAGCACATCACACAGCGCTCAGTGAGTAAAGTTGGCTCCGTCAGAAGACGAAGCCGAAGTTGCTTAAAAAAACACAATAAATCGGCCTCCAGCAATCGCTGGAAGCCAAATTATATAATTCCCCAGTATCCATGGCGGCCTGGAGGGGGAATAGTAATTAACATGGCCCGGACTTGTGCAGAAGCAGGATCAGCCATGTACTGGCTGTGTCCTGCGCCCAAGTCTACCGGTGCCCATTTCACATGTATGCACTGCATTTTCTATACTGGCTAACATGCTGCATTTTCTGATATGTGGGATGGGCCCCTGTATTGGTGTGTGTGTGTGTGTGTGTGTGTGTGTGGGGGGGGGGGGGGTTAGAAGCTGTGCACCCACAGCTCTGGAATCCCCTGCAGTCACTGGGGTTGCTCTCTGTTGTTACACCTCTGGTGAACAGTGTGTCCTTTAGCCTTTGCCACCATAAACAAACACTAGTAACAGAGTATGGTATAGATATTGTGGGGACTGCTTGAGTGTCCTGAACGTAGCTACACTTATAAAGCATATACAGTATTTTAGAATCGTGCTGCTTAAATAAATTGTTCAAGTAGTCTGAAGTGTGTGTCCAGGTGCCCCAAATGTTCCTGGCATTCCCTTCAGCCATTGCACACACTTTAGATCAGCATTGTCTGACAGTTATCTTCTATTGTTCTTCCTACACCTCCAGCTCACCCCTTTTCCCCTTCCCTTTCCATACAACTGAACAGGCTGCTCAGCAGATAGCCCGCTAGCCTGTCTATACAGAAATCATTCCTAAATTACCACAAAACAAGTGCGCTTACCAGATTCTATCAGACCTTAATTACAGGGTCTGAAACAGGACATCATACGACCAGCGGCCAGTATCTTCCCAGCTGGTCTTCTAATTACTGGGCTAAGATGTCCACGCTCACTCAAATAGTAGTACCCACGGTGGTTGCATGCAAAGAATATATGAGAACTCATCTAAGCAAATCTCTCTTAAAAGCATTTATTTCAGTAAAACTACCAATAAAGCATTTATTTCAATAAAACTCTACCCGACCGGTTTCACTGTTAAGTTTCATCAGGGGCTAAAAGAGCAAATGGCTGAAACGGCATATTTATACCTTCTAAAACTCATGCCGGTCGGGTGAGGCGGACATTTGGCTGAACGGCGTCCTGTGAGTTTATATGCTGTATATCGTTTGGGTCCCTGTCACAAGGGCCCTGATGTGAGTGATTGTTCATTAATGTTTTTTATTGGGAGTTTTATTGAAATAAATGCTTTTAAGAGAGATACGCTTAGATGAGTTCTCATATATTCTTTGCATGCAATCACAGTGGGTACTATTATTTGAGTGAGCGTGGACATCTTAGCCCAGTAATTAGAAGACCAGCTGGGAAGATACTGGCCGCTGGTCGCATGATGCCCTGTTTCAGACCCTGTAATTAAGGTCTGATAGAATCTGGTAAGCGCACTTGTTTTGTGGTGCAATATTGGTGGAGGAATTTGAGACTAGCGCCGAAGTTATACATCTTATTTATTGGAAGGACACTGAACTGAAGTGTTTTGAACTGTGGCAGCTTATCTCAATGAGAATTTTCTAACTGTTCAGTTTATTTATATGATTGCGCTGATATAGTTTATATATTCCTAAATTACCACCTTGAACTAATGTTTTTATGTGAATGGAGTAATTCATATTTTAATATTAATAAACATTTATAACAGTATTTAACAGTATTTATAAATTAAATGTACTGTTTCCATAACTCCACAGGCCTTTGTCGAATAAGTTCTGGATCGGTGGGATCAAGGAGGATTGAGAAGACTCTGAACTCTCCAGAGGCTTCCCGCTACTGAGGTAAGTATTCAATGATCTTTTTTCGTTTCAGGTACCCTTGAAAGGATACATGAGGTGACATGATGAGATACAGTGGCTTGCAAAAGTATTCGGCCCCCTTGACGGTTTCCACATTTTGTCACATTACTGCCAGAAACATGAATCAATTTTATTGGAAATTCACATGAAAGACAAATACAAAGTTCTGTACACGTGAGAAGTGGAATGAAAATCATATATGATTCCAAACATTTATTACAAATAAATAACTGCAAAGTGCGTAATTATTCAACCCCTTTTGGTCTGAGTGCAGTCAGTTGCCCATAGACATTGCCTGATGAGTGCTAATGACTAAATAGAGTGCACCTGTGTGTAATCTAATGTCAGTACAAATACAGCTGCTCTGTGACGGCCTCAGAGTTTGTCTAAGAGAATCTTGGGAGCAACAACACCATGAAGTCCAAAGAACACACCAGACAGGTCAGGGATAAAGTTATTGAGAAATTTAAAGTAGGCTTAGGCTACAAAAAGATTTCCAAAGCCTTGAACATCCCACGGAGCACTGTTCAAGCGATCATTCAGAAATGGAAGGAGTATGGCCTATGTGTGGCAGAAAACTAACACTGCACATCACTCTGAACACACCATCCCCACTGTCAAATATGGTGGTGGCAGCATCATGCTCGGGGGGTGCATCTCTTCAGCAGGGACAGGGAAGCTGGTCAGAGTTGATGGGAAGTTGGATGGAGCCAAATACAGGGAAATCATGAAAGAAAACCTCTTGGAGTCTGCAAAAGACTTGAGACTGGGGTGGAGGTTCACCTTCCAGCAGGACAACGACCCTAAACATAAGCCAGGGCAACAATGGAAGGTTTTAAAACAAAACATATCCTTGTCTGGTGAAATGTTTGCCCGCATTGCGTTTCTTGTCTGGTGAAATGTTTGCCCGCATTGCGTTTCTTGTCTGGTGAAATGTTTGCCCGCAGTGCGTTTCTTTTCTGGTGAAATATTTGCCCGCAGTGCGTTTCTTTTCTGGTGAAATGTTTGCCCGCAGTGCGTTTCTTTTCTGGTGAAATGTTTGCCCGCAGTGCGTTTCTTGTCTGGTGAAATGTTTGCCCGCATTGCGTTTATTTTCTGGTTAAATGTTTGCCCCCATTGCGTTTTTTCAGGTGAAATGTTTGCCCGCAGTGCGTTTCTTTTCTGGTGAAATGTTTGCCCGCATTGCGTTTCTTTTCTGGTGAAATGTTTACCCGCATTGCGTTTCTTTTCTGGTGAAATGTTTGCCCGCATTGCGTTTCTTTTCTGGTGAAATGTTTGCCCGCATTGCGTTTCTTGTCTGGTGAAATGTTTGCCCGCATTGCGTTTCTTGTCTGGTGAAATGTTTGCCCGCAGTGCGTTTGTTTTCTGGTGAAATGTTTGCCCGCAGTGCGTTTCTTGCCTGGTGAAATGTTTGCCCGCAGTGCGTTTCTTGTCTGGTGAAATGTTTGCCCGCATTGCGTTTATTTTGTACTGACATGTTGCCCGCATTGCGTTTATTTTGTACTGACATGTTGCCCGCATTGCGTTTTTTATTGTACTGACATGTTTGCCCGCATTGCATTTATTGTCTGGTGACATGTTTGCCCACATTGCGTTTATTGTCTGGTGAAATGTTTGCCCGCATTGCGTTTATTGTCTGGTGAAATGTTTGCCCACATTGCGTTTATTTTCTGGTGAAATGTTTGCCCGCATTGCGTTTATTGTCTGGTGAAATGTTTGCCCACATTGCGTTTATTTTCTGGTGAAATGTTTGCCCGCATTGCGTTTATTGTCTGGTGAAATGTTTGCCCACATTGCGTTTATTGTCTGGTGAAATGTTTGCCCGCATTGCGTTTATTGTCTGGTGAAATGTTTGCCCACATTGCGTTTATTTTCTGGTGAAATGTTTGCCCGCATTGCGTTTATTGTCTGGTGAAATGTTTGCCCACATTGCGTTTATTGTCTGGTGAAATGTTTGCCCGCGTTGCGTTTATTTTGTACTGACATGTTGCCCGCATTGCGTTTATTTTGTATTGACATGTTTGCCCGCATTGCATTTATTTTATACTGACATGTTTGCCCGCATTGCATTTATTTTATACTGATATGTTGCCCGCATTGCGGTTATTTTGTGCTGACATGTTGCCTATTGCGTTTATTTTCTGGTGTCCGGGGTAACTGTTACTGCATTTATTATTTAATGGTCATAGATGGCTATGTTTGCTGCTTTGTGGTTACGGTATACTATTAGCATCACACAGTTTCTGCACACCCATGATGCAAAGTCTCGTTTGTCCACATCATGGCGTAAACACTGCTTTCTTATGCCTCGCTGTTACATCATTACGTTAGCTCCACCCATACAATGTCATGACCACGCCCGTTTTTCGCTGCGGCACGCTGCGCGCGCCTCAGCCCCCCGGTCTTCGCCACTGCGCGCTCCTCAGTCCACCCCACCTTTTCACCACGGCGCGCTGCGCGCGACGCCCCCCTCCTCGTCCCAGGTTGGACCCACAAAAATCTGGTCACTCTAGTAGAGCACACATACTGGCTATAACGTGCTGCTGATTACAGGCTGTCTGTTCCGTAGTTGTGCACAGTGAACACATTGGAAGCTTTTGGTTCAGCTCAGCACAGCTCAGTAACTTTGCAGGCACTGTGATTGCTGTGCAATATGATCCTCCTAAACAGCTGCACTTCACTTCTGGGAATGCTTTGGGGAATGCTTTCTTTCACTGTGCGACGTTTGCATTCAAAGTACACAGATGAGCATATAGGTGAAATACATGTAAAGCTAGAGTGACCATATTTTTGTGGGTCCAACCTGGGACGGGGGGGGGGGGGCGTGGGGGGGGGGGGGGCGAAAAGTGGGAAGGAGTGAGGAGCACGCAGCGGCGAAGACTGGGGGAGCACCGAAAAATGGGCGTGGCCATGACATTGTATGGGCGGAGCTAACGTAATGATGTAACAGCGAGGCATAAGAAAGCAGTATTTACGCCATGATGTGGACAAACGAGACTTTGTATCATGGGTGTGCAGAAACTGTGTGATGCTAATAGTATACCGTAACCACAAAGCAGCAAACATAGCCATCTATGACCATTAAATAATAAATGCAGTAACAGTTACCCCGGACACCAGAAAATAAACGCAATAGGCAACATGTCAGTATAAAATAAATGCAATGCGGGCAAACATGTCAGTACAAAATAAACGCAATGCGGGCAACATGTCAGTACAAAATAAACGCACTGCGGGCAAACATTTCACCAGAAAAGAAACGCACTGCGGCCAAACATTTCACCAGAAAAGAAACGCACTGCGGGCAAACATTTCACCAGAAAAGAAACGCACTGCGGCCAAACATTTCACCAGAAAAGAAACGCAATGCGGGCAAACATTTCGCCAGAAAAGAAACGCACTGCGGGCAAACATTTCGCCAGAAAAGAAACGCAATGCGGGCAAACATTTCGCCAGAAAAGAAACGCACTGCGGGCAAACATTTCACCAGAAAAGAAACGCACTGCGGCCAAACATTTCACCAGAAAAGAAACGCAATGCGGCAAACATTTCGCCAGAAAAGAAACGCACTGCGGGCAAACATTTCGCCAGAAAAGAAACGCACTGCAGGCAAACATTTCGCCAGAAAAGAAACAATGCGGGCAAACAATAACATTTCACTAGAAAAGAAACAATGCGGGCAAACATTTCACCAGAAAAGAAACAATGCGGGCAAACATTTCACCAGAAAAGAAACAATGCGGGCAAACATTTCACCTGGAAAAGAAACAATGCGGGCAAACATTTCACCAGAAAAGAAACAATGCGGGCAAACATTTCACCTGGAAAAGAAACAATGCGGGCAAACATTTCACCAGAAAAGAAACAATGCGGGCAAACATTTCACCTGGAAAAGAAACAATGCGGGCAAACATTTCACCTGGAAAAGAAACAATGCGGGCAAACATTTCACCTGGAAAAGAAACAATGCGGGCAAACATTTCACCTGGAAAAGAAAGCATTTACTCACCTGGCAGAAGTGTCCGGCCTCTGGCGCGCTGCTCCGTCCCGGGACCGTCTTCCTCCTCCTGCTCTTCTCTCCCGCGCTGACAGGGCTACGGCAAGATGGCGCCCGAAGCCCTGTACTAGTGACACAAATAGGTCTCCAGTACAGGGCTTCGGCAGCCATCTTGCCGTAGCCCTGCTCGCCTGCCGGTGTCGGAAACAGACACCGGAAGAGGAGGCTGGAGCGGGGCTGCGGGCAATGAACTGGCACGGCGTCTATAGACGCCGCTGCCAGTTCATTGAGGAGAGAGTGGCCAGAGTCCCGAGGCCGGGACGTCCCGCTGCTGAAAGCGGGACGTTTCCCGGGACCTCATTAAGCCTGGGACAGCGGACCCCGAATCCGGGACGTGTCCCGGGCAATCCGGGACGTCTGGTCACTCTAGTAAAGCATATGATTGCAGCATGTGGGTATTGTGTGCAAGCAAACATTTCTGTTCTCTGCTCGTCCCTCCTCCCTTCTCTGTCCACTCCCTGCCCTCTGTCCATCTTCTTCCCTTCTCTATGTGTCCACCCCCCTCCCCTTCTCCTGTCCACAGCAGGGGAAGACCTGTCCTGCTATTCATTTCACCCCCCGAATGCTTCGGTAGTAAAATGATCCGAGATTCGGATCAAAGATCCGGATCTTTTCAATGATCCGATTCGAATCATCCGGATCATTGAAAAGATCTGAACTTCCCATCTCTAGTTCTCACCGCTTTCTGCAACTTGTTTACCTACAGTATTACATCACTTCCGGACGAGGTGAGCTCGCCATCTTGTGTTGAATAGGCTAACTGCAGCCATTGTTTGTGACATCACCTGCACTCAGCCGTCAAATATTATTGTTATTATTTTTATTACTGCACATAATCCTCACCTTTAGAGATGTGGTATTGTGTCTCAAAGACTACCTGATAAAAGAAAAGATTTGGTATGAGGGGCATCGTATCCAAATATGCCAAGATATTTCTCTAATTACCCAGTGAGAAAGTAACTGGCAGCTGAATTCCCAGATAATGTATGGACCTGCGTGCCACTGAAGTGGCAAGGAGGCTTGTAGCTGTAATACACGAGACGCCAACAACACATTCAAAGCACAGGATATAGAGAAAATAATCTTGTAATGAGAAAGGAAGCTATAATAGGCCATCTTTTCCATTAAAATGGGGAGTGCAACAGTGGGATTTGTAAAAAATAAATAAAAGGTTGTCAGCAAATACTGACACCTTATGCTCTGCACCTTCCATTCTGACACCCTGTATGTCCTGTTCTGAACGTACCAATCTAAAAACAGTTCCAGAACCGGAATACAAATTAAATGGGAAAGTGGGGATCCCAGCCGCGTACCAATAGCCAAGTCAAAAGGCTGCAAAAGAAAGCCATTCGCCTTAACTTTAGCAGATGGGTTTTAATACACCAGGGATACCCACTGTAACATTGTATTACCCAAATCCTTATGCTATAAAGAAGCCCCAAGGAGGGCCTTCACAATCCTACACTATTCAAAAAAAAAAGAAAGAAGAAAATTCAAATGCTCACCACATCAATAGATGAAGCAATAAATCAAATAGGGAAAGTCAATCTTTTTCTCAACCTAAGAAAGAATTGATTGCAATACATATAAGGGTAGAAGACCGAGAGCCCAATATGGTGTAGTATGTTTAAGAGGGGAGGGAAAGTAGTATGAGAAGTAAGTATAATACTCACAAACCAGGGTTACCTCCAAGGCAACCACTGTAAAGGCAGGTGGGGAGAACAAGCCTGTCCCCACTCAGGATTAAAACGTCGCTCTCTGTAGATAGGAGGAGATAGCAGGGTATGTCACCCTTCCACCAAGGGTGGACTTCTAGATGCGCTGAGGTGTACAGAGGCGCCGGTAGGATAAAAGACAATAAAAAGTTTAAAAATGTTTCGGTTGTGGTGGTGGACCAGCCAACCAAAAATAGACACATGTACTTGTAATTATACAAATCGTATACAATTTATTCGTTTGCTCCTAATAACAGTCGCAACGCGTTTCACGGGCGAGAACCCGCTTCTTCAGGCAATAAAAAGACAGGAGCAATACACAACATGTACTCGATGAGTGGCGTGGCAGAAGCGGGTTCTCGCCCGTGAAACGCGTTGCAACTGTTATTAGGAGCAAACGAATAAATTGTATACGATTTGTATAATTACAAGTACATGTGTCTATTTTTGGTTGGCTGGTCCACCACCACAACCGAAACATTTTTAAACTTTTTATTGTCTTTTATCCTACCGGCGCCTCTGTACACCTCAGCGCATGATTGCAATACATGCATCACTTTTCCCCTGCAATTTCCAGAAGATTTGATTACTCTGATTAAATCTGCCAAGAATCTATTCCCCAAAATATCCAACCGATCTAATTTCGAACAATTTTGACCAAAAATTGATGGAACGTATTGATCAGACATGACAGAAGATTTCTATCAATTGGGGTGGGGCAGGGGCAGCGGTCAGACAATGGACCCTAGCATTGCACTGCATCAAACAGTGTAACATTGCAGTTCGACTAATTTTTAATAGATTCCATGCTTGAATCAGAATCTGATCAGATTCTCATCAGAGAGTGATCAATTGGATAGGCACATTGGGGTTGATTCATGAGATAACAGTAATATAACCTAACAAGCTACAAGACTACTGTGGCATATATGGCTTAGTTCTCCATTGGTTCTTCCTGGCTGGCAGAACACAAAGGGTGGCCTTGGGCCTGTCCTCTCCAACTCTGCACCACTAAAATATGGTGTACCCCAGGACACAATACTATCCCCTTTTGCTGTGCATCATATACATGCTGCCACTTGGAAAAATCATACAAAAACATGGCCTGACATCATTGCTATGCTGATGACACCCAACTATATTTAATTGGTAGAAAGTAACTGGCGCAGTACTATAGTAGTGCGACCGTTACTATGGTAATGTTCATTCGAAAGAACTGCACACCTGTAGAGGTTGGATGCTGGTGCTGGATTCCTAGGCAATAGTAAATCCACAATCTAAAGGAGGGATCCACAAACAGACTTGCTGGAACTTCAAGTAACTTTTTGTGTCCCATCACACACAAGTAATACATCTGATGGTATAACAGACGATGGTTTTGAGACCAATAAGGTCCCGTTTGTCAAGGCATGGGGCAGACAAACATGTACTGTACACCAAAACTGTGCAAACTGTAGAATATATAGCCACAATAATTAAATCATTAAGCTCAATTAGCAGCAGGCTCTGCCCCTAACAGATGGGAAAACTAGTAAATAATCACAAAACCGTTGGTGCTGTCACTTTAACCACTTCGCATCCAGACCTTGTTTTCAACTTATTGACCAGAGCAGTTTTGACAGTTTAGCTATGTCCCTATTTAATCAGAAATAACTTTATCCCTACTTATGACACAGAAATGAAATATATATTGTTTTTTTCAAGACAAACTAGGCTTTCATTGTATGCCATTTTTTCCCTCAAACAATTTTGTTTTCTATGAATTTTAATGGGAAAAAAATAGAAAAAACATGTATTTCTCAGTTTTACCGATTCCAGTTTAAAAATAAAAAGTGCTACTGTCGATAAAAAACACACATTTTGTTTGGCTATTCTTACTGCTTATCACAAAACTTCGATTATGTTCCGGTCACAATTTATGGTGAAGATATTTGATTCTGAAATAGTGCTACAAAGTGTGTTTTTCACTATGAAATGAGAAAATAAAGTACCTTTAATAGTAAAAATCAATCTCATTAGCTCAGGAAACTTATATTCCCATTCACCAATTAGTCCTGCATCAGATAGTGCCAGAAATATGCACAGGAGCAAGCCCAATCCTGCACAGCACTGCTTCTGCTACAAGACGTATATCTACTGACCTGTGGCTTAGATGAAGTCCCAGAGGACGTATATCTACTGACCTGTGGACGAAGTGGTTAAATATATTGGCAATGGCACACATCATTCACTGTCCCTTCTCATAGGCAAACGCAGGGGCGGATTACAGCTGCCCAGAATCCCCCCTCAGAACAGGGCCGGTACAGTGTCTGGGAACTGGCACAAGTTGAGACACCAGAATATCTGCAGGTATCCTGCAGCTGAGCTCACAGCACTGCCCCCTTTCTTTCCCTGCTACGGTTGACTTTGGATGGAGCCTCAGCGTTTGTACAGAGCCTGGAGCAGCTCTAGGGAATTTATCAGATTGAGGTATATGAGCACAGCCCTGTGCCCTGCTATTTGAGGCCTCTTGCACACTGCAAGCAATTCCGATTCAGATAACGCTTTTTAATCTGTTTTTACATCCGATTCAGATTCTGATTTGCAGTGTGCAGGGAGCAAACTGCAAATCTGAATCTGAATCGGATGTAAAAACTGATTAAAAAGCAGAATCGGAATCGCTTGCAGTGTGCAAGAGGCCTGAATGCTTCACTTTCCTCTTCAATAGCAATGTTAGCTGTCCTCATATAATTGTCAGATCCTGTCAGTGGGACAGGAAATTGCATTATGTGTACCCAGCATGATGTCCTACCATATTATTATACTGTGTTGTGCGTGGCTGTGGAAGACCTTTCAGGAACCCCCCCCCCCCTTGAAAATTCTGGGTTTGCCCCTGCTTCTCACCTCAAGTGTCAGGGAGTCATCCATTACTGCTCAATGCCTAATCTGTTGGCTGGCTCAGCAGGGCAGTGTGGATGCTGTGTGGGGAAATGGTCTAACAGGACTCTCCTATTTTACCCCATTCACAACAATTGCAACTCAGTGGCATCAGGGCCGGTTCTAGACTTTTTGCCGCCTGAGGAAAACTTCTGAGGATGCCACCTCCCTCTCCTCTTTCCACCCTATAGGAAGCCTGGAGGGGCTAGCAGCCAGGAAGGGGGTAAAAGCGTGCACAGCTGTGGGGAGGGGGGTCAGACGTCCACCTCCCTCACCTGGGGCTCCCCTGTCCACGCTCCCCATCCAGCTATGATCGCTAAATGTAGAGCTGGCAGCGAGTGGGGAAGCAAAGTACCGAGAAGCTCCCTGCGTTCATCAGCGCACTCACATGGATAGAAGACTCAAAGTGCCTATCAGAATATGACCAGTGGTGTCCACTCTGCTTTTATGGGTCAGGCGTCCCCTCACCATACAGAATATGTACTCGGGTTGCCTCAAATGATCCAACTGGCTGGCTCCTGCTGCCTCTGGATGACATCAGATGCACCTGGCTCTGCGGAGCCAGCTGGTGTTGGATCATTTGAGGGAACCCGCATGGTGTAACCTGTATGGTGAGGGGACACCTGACCCATAACAGCAGAGCAGACACCTCTGGGTATATTATAGACCCACCTGACGTGTGTCTCACTGGTGGTGTGCTATGATTGTAACTGCAGTAATGTACTATGTGGAGCATTTTCTTATAGGCATCTAAATATACAAGTGGAGGAGCGTTGTCATACTTCTATACTTGATATATATATGATTTTTTCCTGGAACATTTGATAGCGATCACACAACGGACATTGACTTTCATCATTTACAACAATTACTTGGACATTGAGCTATTGGTTGGTGCAGATATTATATATATATATATATATATATATATATATATATATATATATATATATATATATATATATATATATATATATATATATATATATAGTGAAAATATTGCATGAAAGGACCCTTACGAATTATCCTTGAAGCCAGTTTCACACTGCCAACCTGTGTTGCTGGTGTGATGCAATTAGATGATTGAATTACACCGCAATGCTAAAAAAAGGCCTTTTGGGGATTTCCGAATACACGGTAATGCCCTTTCTGGCTGTTAGCCAAGCAGGAAGTGAGGCTCTGTAGCACTCACTTCCTGTGGCAGAAATAAGAATAGCGCAGAAGCGTATTGAAAAAAATACACACTTCTGTTCATGCGCACTGTAACACAAAATCTTTTTAAAAAACTATGCTTCTCAGTAGACTTACATGACTTTAGGTCCAACACACATCACTGTGCAAGCCGGCTTCCAACGCGCTGTTTCCTTCTCGTCTGCAGTGCGGCAAAAACTGTCACTTATGGTTCATCGCATCACACTGGACGAATGTGAAAGACCCCATAGACTTCATTGCCTTAGCATTACCGCAGGGTAACGCAATGCAATGAAAATGCCCCAGTGTGAAAGGGGCCTCAAGGTTTAATCACAGGATACTTTGCTGCATATTAAATTAATTTCCCCTTTCTATATTTATATACATTGTATTGCATCTTGTACTATTAATTATGCTGTCCTGACTCTCCATTTGTGTTAGTATTTTGAGCAATTGTTAAACTGTTTTATGTGCTTTGTCAACATACCGTAATCAAAACAAAGTATTACATTTACAGTATATTGAAATATGTCACTAATGGTGCTCTCTTATTGCAAATGCTTTCCTTTTCTTCAACACAAACACTTTTATCTAGCTGAGCAACACACTCCTGATAAGGAGAGGGTTAAAAAGGTAATTATTTGTTTTTGCTGTGAGTTGAATGAACCATATTTTATGTCACACTGATATGACTGCAGCACACAACTAAGAGTCAGAATTTAAGGCTATGTTCACAGTGGACATTTGTATAATGCATACATTAAAATGTGTGTGAACCACAATGGAGACTGAAAATAGACTTTAATGCAAAGCCTGCATGCAAAGAGTTAGAGTAGCGTGACCCTTTACAACAAGTACTGTGAACAGGCCCATAGAATTGTATGGGTAGTGAGTTCTCATGCAAAATTATTCTGCAATACAACTGATCACTGTGAACTATGCCTGACACATTAAAGTTAAAGTAAGAATGTGGGACTCAAGGAAAGTTCTATATACAGGGTGGGCCATTTATATGGATACACCTTATCTATGGATACACCCCATATACCACACCATACTATCATTTTTTTTGTTCCAACAGTCTTGGAGGGACCTATCTAATGTGGGTTAGTGTCAGACCAAAAGCGGTGGTTTTGTTTGTTAACTTCACCATTCACATAAAATGGTGTATCCATATAAATGGTTACAACACATACAATTTATTATCTAGCTAGTGACTAGACTAGTGTAAATAAACTTATGGACGCGGCTGCCGACAGCTCCAGGCAGCCGCGCACTTCCGCTCTGTCTGGCGGCATTCACGGCTCCCCTGTGGCTGTGAGCCGACACCGCGCATGCTCCCAAGTCCCAAGACCCTGGGCAAATGCGCACGACCCGAGAAGACGGGTGTGAGGCTGGATAGCTGACACAGCGGTCAGCTGACTTGGAGCAGGATTATGATTCGCTGGTAGTTTGTGGGTGTGCTGCACTTTCCCTGTGTATTTAAGTCCTGGTCTGTCAATTCCACGCTCTCCGTTATAGCAATCAGGTCACTGATCGCTGGACCTTGCTCTGCTTCTGAGTCTAGTTAGAGTTCTGTTGAGATAGATATATATGCAGTGCTTGCGATATACAGTATATCTATCCTTAGTTAGTATTGTATATTGTATTATTGTGATTGTGTTTCTGTGTATGACCCGGCAAGCCCTCCACTTTGATTTAAGTCTCATCCCTCTGTATTACAGTCATCTGATCCTTGATATGACCTCGGCTAGCCCTACGACCTTTTCTCTGTCTCATCCTTAACTGTACCTCAGCCATCTGACCTATGTGTATGACTTCAGCCTGTTAAACGTTCTTGTACCAGTCTTTGCCCACTGTCCTTTAGCCATCACATTACCAGTGTATGATTCTAGCCTGTTATTGACCTTGCAACGTCTAAAGTCCCTTTGTATCGCATATCTCTGACTTCACGTGTATGACCTCAGCTGACGATCTGACTTCGATTTACAGTATTTTCAGAGTATACTTACAGCCAGCGTTACAACTAGTTAAAGATCTTGAGGGGGCTACAGACACAACAGAGGGGACCTGGAGGACCCTGAGGGCCCTCAAAGACTACAGGGGGCTGCAAGAAACCCCACATAAGTAAAAGTAAACTTTTTTTTCCCACCTTCAGTTTCCTATAAAGCAAATCTAAGAGGAAGGTTTTATACATACCCGGGGCTTCCTCTAGCCCCCTTCACTCTGATTTGTCCCTCACCACCGTCCTTCCCCGCCTCATTCCTCCGCAATCTGCCCCAGTAACTTTGGTAGTCGGGGCTTACTGCACATGTGTGGCCTGGGCACACAGATGCACCCGTTCATCCTAACATCGCCGGGAGAGTTCTGTGCCTGTGCCCGTGGGAGCACAGGACCTGTGCCAACTGACTAAATTAACGGGCCAGATTGCGGAGGAATGAGGTGGGGAGGGACAGATCAGCATGGGGGCTAGAGGAAGCCCCAGGTAAGTATAAAACTTTTATTATCCTTTGTCTCAGGTACACTTTAAGGGTCATATAAGCAAACTGGGAAAACGATTCTGGGGACTTCAACCACAATCAGACCCATGATCACCAGTGACTTTCCAGATTCTCTGCTAGCTCTGGTCTCCCCGAGATAAAGAGAAGCAGATAATGCAACATCTGGTGATGTATTGTTGTATTGTGATCTTTTTTTTTTCTTTGTTACTAACCTTATATTTTTAAATTACCTGCACTGTAATATGATTGTAACAACTATAATTGTTCTATTAAAGTTATATTTCTTACATTTTGTCCTTGGGGGAGTCCACGCGGTGCCCTGGTGAGAGACACTTGAGTTTGGGAAAAAGAGCAGTACATATGAGAACTGAAGAGCTGAGTGTGGGAAATGGTTGAAGCATTAATCACATTTGGAGCCACATCAGATATCTTGAATTTGAGCCTGCCTGCCTGAATGCGTGTCCACTACCACGTAACACTCTGTGCCTCACTGTGTGTCCACTACCACGAACCAGTCTGTGCCTCACTGTGTGTCCACTACCACAAACCAGTCTGAGCCTCACTGTGTGTCTGCTACCATGTACCAGTCTGTGCCTTACTGTGTGTCCACTACCACGTACCAGTCTGTACCTCACTGTGTGTCCACTACCACGTACCAGTCTGTACCTCACTGTGTGTCCGCTACCACGAACCAGTCTGAGCCTCACTGTGTGTCCACAACCACGTACCAGTCTGTGCCTCACTGTGTGTCCACTACCACGTACCAGTCTGTGCCTCACTGTGTGTCCACTACCACGTACCAGTCTGTGCCTTACTGTGTGTCCACTACCACAAACCAGTTTGAGCCTCACTGTGTGTCCACTACCACGTACCAGTCTGTGCCTGTGTGTCCACTACCACGTACCAGTCTGTGCCTCACTGTGTGTCCGCTACCACGTACCAGTCTGTGCCTCACTGCGTGTCCGTTACCACGTACTAGTCTGTACCTCACTGTGTGTCCGCTACCACGTACCAGTCTGTGCCTTACTGTGTGTCCACTACCACATACCAGTCTGAGCCTCACTGTGTGTCCGCTACCACGTACCAGTCTGTGCCTCGCTGTGTGTCTACTACCACATACCAGTCTGTGCCTGACTGTGTGTCCATTACCATGTACCAGTCTGTACATCACTGTGTGTCCACTACCACAAATCAGTCTGTGCCTGACTGCATGTCCACTACCACGTACCAGTCTGTGCCTCACTGTGTGTCCATTACCATGTACCAGTCTGTACCTCACTGTGCGCCCGCTATTACGTACCAGTCTGTGCCTCACTGTGTGTCCACTACAACGTACCAGTCTGTGCCTCACTGTGTATCCATTACCGTGTACCAGTCTGTACCTCACTGTGTCTCCACTACCACATACCAGTCTGTGCATCACTGTGTGTCCACTACCACGTACCAGTCTGTACCTCACTGTGCTCCCGCTACCACGTACCAGTCTGTGCCAGACTGTGTGTCCGCTACCACATACCAGCCTGTGCCTCACTCTGTGTCCACTACCACAAACCAGTCTGAGCCTCACTGTGTGTCTGCTACCACGTACCAGTCTGTGCCTTACTGTGTGTCCACTACCACATACCAGTCTGTACATCACTGTGTGTCCACTACCACATACCAGTCTGTACCTCACTGTGCGCCCGCTACCACATACCAGTCTGTACCTCACTGTGTCTCCACTACCACGTTCCAGTCTGTGCCTCACTGTGTGTCCACTACCACATACCAGTCTGTGCATCACTGTGTGTCCACTACCACATACCAGTCTGTGCCACATTGTGTGTCCGCTACCACGTACCAGTCTGTGCCTCACTGTGTATCCACTACTAGGTACCAGTCTGTGCCACATTGTGTGTCCGCTACCACGTACCAATCTGTACCTCATTGTGTGTCCACTTCCACATACCAGTCTGTGCTACATTGTGTGTCCGCTACCACATACCAGTCTGTGCCAGACTGTGTGTCCGCTACCACGTACCAGTCTGTGCCTCACTGTGTGTCCACTACCACTTACCAATCTGTGCCACATTGTGTGTCCGCTACCACATACCAGTCTGTGTCTCACTGTGTGTCCACTACCACGTACCAGTCTGTGCCACATTGTGTGTCCGCTACCACGTACCAATCTGTACCTCATTGTGTGTCCACTTCCACATACCAGTCTGTGCTACATTGTGTGTCCGCTACCACATACCAGTCTGTGCCTCACTGTGTGTCCACTACCACGTACCAGTCTGTACCTCATAGTGTGTCCACTACCATGTACCAGTCTGTGCCTCACTGTGTGTCCACTACCACGTACCAGTCTGTGCCTCACTGTGTGTCCACTACTACGTACCAGTCTGTGCCTCACTGTGTGTCCACTACTACGTACCAGTCTGTGCCACATTGTGTGTCCGCTACCATGTACCAGTCTGTACCTCACTGTGCGCCCGCTACCACATACCAGTCTGTGCCAGACTGTGTGTCCGCTACCACGTACCAGTCTGTGCCACATTGTGTGTCTGCTACCATGCACCAGTCTGTACCTCATTGTGTGTCCACTTCCACATACCAGTCTGTGCTACATTGTGTGTCCGCTACCACATACCAGTCTGTGTCTCACTGTGTGTCCACTACCACGTACCAGTCTGTGCCACATTGTGTGTCCGCTACCACGTACCAGTCTGTACCTCATTGTGTGTCCACTTCCACATACCAGTCTGTGCTACATTGTGTGTCCGCTACCACATACCAGTCTGTGCCTCACTGTGTGTCCACTACCACATACCAATCTGTGCCTCCCTGTATGTTTGCTACCACGTACCATGTACTAGTCTGTGCCAGACTGTGTGTCTACTACCACGTACCAGTCTGTGCCTCACTGTGTGTCCACTACCATGTACCAGTCTGGGCCTCACTGTGTGTCCACTACCACGTACCAGTCTGTGCCTCACTGTGTGTCCACTACCATGCACCAGTCTGGGCCTCACTGTGTGTCCACTACCACGTACCAGTCTGTGCCTCACTTTGTGTCTACTTCCACGTACCAGTCTGTGCTTCACTGTGTGTCCACTACCACATACCAGTCTGTGCCACATTGTGTGTCCGCTACCACCTACCAGTCTGTACCTCATAGTGTGTCCACTACCATGTACCAGTCTGTGCCTCACTGTGTGTCCACTACCACATACAAGTCTGTACCTCATAGTGTGTCCACTACCATGTACCAGTCTGTGCTTCACTGTGTGTCCACTACCACATACCAGTCTGTGTCTCACTATGTGTCCACTACCACGTAGCAGTCTGTACCTCATAGTGTGTCCACTACCATGTACCAGTCTGTGCCTAACTGTGTGTCCACTACCACATACCAGTCTGTGCCTCCCTGTATGTTTGATACCATGTACCAGTCTGTGCCTCACTGTGTGTCCACTACCATGTACCAATCTGGGCCTCACTGTGTGTCCACTACCACGTACCAGTCTGTGCCTCACTGTGTGTTCACTACCATGTACCAGTCTGGGCCTCACTGTGTGTCCACTACCACGTACCAGTCTGTGCCTCACTGTGTGTCTACTACCACGTACCAGTCTGTGCTTCACTGTGTGCCCACTACCACATACCAGTATGTGCCTCACTGTGTGTCCGCTGCCACATACCAGTGTGGGCCTCCCTGTATGTTTGCTACCACGTACCAGTCTGTGTGTCCACTACCACGTACTAGTCTGTGCCAGACTGTGTGTCTACTACCACGTACCAGTCTGTGCCTCACTGTGTGTCCACTACCATGTACCAATCTGGGCCTCACTGTGTGTCCACTACCAAGTACCAGTCTGTGCCTCACTGTGTGTCCATTACCATGTACCAGTCTGGGCCTCACTGTGTGTCTACTACCACGTACCAGTCTGTGCCTCACTGTGTGTCTACTACCACGTACCAGTCTGTGCTTCACTGTGTGCCCACTACCACATATCAGTATGTGCCTCACTGTGTGTCCGCTGCCACATACCAGTCTGTGTCTGACTGCATGTCCGATACCACATTGTGTGTCCGCTACCACCTACCAGTCTGTACCTCATAGTGTGTCCACTACCATGTACCAGTCTGTGCCTCACCAGTCCGTGCCTCCCTGTATGTTTGCTACCACGTACCAGTCTGTGCCTCACTGTGTGTCCACTACCACATACTAGTCTGTGCCTCATTGTGTGTCCGCTACCACGTACCAGTCTGTACCTCATTGTGTGTCCACTTCCACATACCAGTCTGTGCTACATTGTGTGTCCGCTACCACATACCAGTCTGTGCCTCACTGTGTGTCCACTACCACGTACCAGTCTATACCTCATAGTGTGTCCACTACCATGTACCAGTCTGTGCCTCACTGTGTGTCTATCCACTACCATGTACCAGTCTGGGCCTCACTGTGTGTCCACTACCACGTACCAGTCTGTGCCTCACTGTGTGTCCACTACCATGTACCAGTCTTGGCCTCACTGTGTGTCCACTACCACGTACCAGTCTGTGCTTCACTGTGTGCCCACTACCACATACCAGTATGTGCCTCACTGTGTGTCCGCTACCACATACCAGTCTGTGTCTGACTGCATGTCCGATACCACCTACTAGGCTGTGCCTTGCTGTGTGTCCACTACCACATACCAGTCTGTACCTCATAGTGTGTCCACTACCATGTACCAGTCTGTGCCTCACTGTGTGTCCACTACCACATACCAGTCCGTGCCTCCCTGTATGTTTGCTACCACGTACCAGTCTGTGCCTCACTGTGTGTCCACTACCACATACTAGTCTGTGCCACATTGTGTGTCCGCTACCACGTACCAGTCTGTACCTCATTGTGTGTCCACTTCCACATACCAGTCTGTACCTCATAGTGTGTCCACTACCATGTACCATTCTGTGCCTCACTGTGTGTCTGTCTACTACCACATACCAGTCTGTGCCTCCCTGTATGTTTGCTACCACGTACCAGTCTGTGCGTCACTGTGTGTCCACTACCACGTACCAGTCTGGGCCTCACTGTGTGTCCACTACCACGTACCAGTCTGTGCCTCACTGTGTGTCCACTACCATGTACCAGTCTGGGCCTCACTGTGTGTCCACTACCACGTACCAGTCTGTGCCTCACTGTGTGTCTACTACCACGTACCAGTCTGTGCTTCACTGTGTGCCCACTACCACATACCAGTATGTGCCTCACTGTGTGTCCGCTACCACATACCAGTCTGTGTCTGACTGCATGTCCGATACCACCTACTAGTCTGTGCCTCGCTGTGTGTCCACTACCACATACCAGTCTGTGCCTCCCTGTATGTTTGCTACCACGTACCAGTCTGTGCCTCACTGTGTGTCCACTACCACGTACTAGTCTGTGTCAGACTGTGTGTCTACTACCACGTACCAGTCTGTGCCTCACTGTGTGTCCACTACCATGTACCAGTCTGGGCCTCATTGTGTGTCCACTTCCACATACCAGTCTGTGCTACATTGTGTGTCCGCTACCACATACCAGTCTGTGTCTCACTGTGTGTCCACTACCACGTACCAGTCTGTGCCACATTGTGTGTCCGCTACCACGTACCAGTCTGTACCTCATTGTGTGTCCACTTCCACATACCAGTCTGTGCTACATTGTGTGTCCGCTACCACATACCAGTCTGTGCCTCACTGTGTGTCCACTACCACATACCAATCTGTGCCTCCCTGTATGTTTGCTACCACGTACCAGTCTGTGCCTCACTGTGTGTCCACTACCATGTACTAGTCTGTGCCAGACTGTGTGTCTACTACCACGTACCAGTCTGTGCCTCACTGTGTGTCCACTACCATGTACCAGTCTGGGCCTCACTGTGTGTCCACTACCACGTACCAGTCTGTGCCTCACTGTGTGTCCACTACCATGCACCAGTCTGGGCCTCACTGTGTGTCCACTACCACGTACCAGTCTGTGCCTCACTTTGTGTCTACTTCCACGTACCAGTCTGTGCTTCACTGTGTGTCCACTACCACATACCAGTCTGTGCCACATTGTGTGTCCGCTACCACCTACCAGTCTGTACCTCATAGTGTGTCCACTACCATGTACCAGTCTGTGCCTCACTGTGTGTCCACTACCACATACAAGTCTGTACCTCATAGTGTGTCCACTACCATGTACCAGTCTGTGCTTCACTGTGTGTCCACTACCACATACCAGTCTGTGTCTCACTGTGTGTCCACTACCACGTAGCAGTCTGTACCTCATAGTGTGTCCACTACCATGTACCAGTCTGTGCCTAACTGTGTGTCCACTACCACATACCAGTCTGTGCCTCCCTGTATGTTTGATACCATGTACCAGTCTGTGCCTCACTGTGTGTCCACTACCATGTACCAATCTGGGCCTCACTGTGTGTCCACTACCACGTACCAGTCTGTGCCTCACTGTGTGTTCACTACCATGTACCAGTCTGGGCCTCACTGTGTGTCCACTACCACGTACCAGTCTGTGCCTCACTGTGTGTCTACTACCACGTACCAGTCTGTGCTTCACTGTGTGCCCACTACCACATACCAGTATGTGCCTCACTGTGTGTCCGCTGCCACATACCAGTGTGGGCCTCCCTGTATGTTTGCTACCACGTACCAGTCTGTGTGTCCACTACCACGTACTAGTCTGTGCCAGACTGTGTGTCTACTACCACGTACCAGTCTGTGCCTCACTGTGTTTCCACTACCATGTACCAATCTGGGCCTCACTGTGTGTCCACTACCAAGTACCAGTCTGTGCCTCACTGTGTGTCCATTACCATGTACCAGTCTGGGCCTCACTGTGTGTCTACTACCACGTACCAGTCTGTGCCTCACTGTGTGTCTACTACCACGTACCAGTCTGTGCTTCACTGTGTGCCCACTACCACATATCAGTATGTGCCTCACTGTGTGTCCGCTGCCACATACCAGTCTGTGTCTGACTGCATGTCCGATACCACATTGTGTGTCCGCTACCACCTACCAGTCTGTACCTCATAGTGTGTCCACTACCATGTACCAGTCTGTGCCTCACCAGTCCGTGCCTCCCTGTATGTTTGCTACCACGTACCAGTCTGTGCCTCACTGTGTGTCCACTACCACATACTAGTCTGTGCCTCATTGTGTGTCCGCTACCACGTACCAGTCTGTACCTCATTGTGTGTCCACTTCCACATACCAGTCTGTGCTACATTGTGTGTCCGCTACCACATACCAGTCTGTGCCTCACTGTGTGTCCACTACCACGTACCAGTCTGTGCCTCACTGTGTGTCTATCCACTACCATGTACCAGTCTGGGCCTCACTGTGTGTCCACTACCACGTACCAGTCTGTGCCTCACTGTGTGTCTATCCACTACCATGTACCAGTCTGGGCCTCACTGTGTGTCCACTACCACGTACCAGTCTGTACCTCATTGTGTGTCCACTTCCACATACCAGTCTGTGCTACATTGTGTGTCCGCTACCACATACCAGTCTGTGCCTCATAGTGTGTCCACTACCATGTACCAGTCTGTGCCTCACTGTGTGTCTATCCACTACCATGTACCAGTCTGGGCCTCACTGTGTGTCCACTACCACGTACCAGTCTGTGCCTCACTGTGTGTCCACTACCATGTACCAGTCTTGGCCTCACTGTGTGTCCACTACCACGTACCAGTCTGTGCTTCACTGTGTGCCCACTACCACATACCAGTATGTGCCTCACTGTGTGTCCGCTACCACATACCAGTCTGTGTCTGACTGCATGTCCGATACCACCTACTAGGCTGTGCCTTGCTGTGTGTCCACTACCACATACCAGTCTGTACCTCATAGTGTGTCCACTACCATGTACCAGTCTGTGCCTCACTGTGTGTCCACTACCACATACCAGTCCGTGCCTCCCTGTATGTTTGCTACCACGTACCAGTCTGTGCCTCACTGTGTGTCCACTACCACATACTAGTCTGTGCCACATTGTGTGTCCGCTACCACGTACCAGTCTGTACCTCATTGTGTGTCCACTTCCACATACCAGTCTGTACCTCATAGTGTGTCCACTACCATGTACCATTCTGTGCCTCACTGTGTGTCTGTCTACTACCACATACCAGTCTGTGCCTCCCTGTATGTTTGCTACCACGTACCAGTCTGTGCGTCACTGTGTGTCCACTACCACGTACCAGTCTGGGCCTCACTGTGTGTCCACTACCACGTACCAGTCTGTGCCTCACTGTGTGTCCACTACCATGTACCAGTCTGGGCCTCACTGTGTGTCCACTACCACGTACCAGTCTGTGCCTCACTGTGTGTCTACTACCACGTACCAGTCTGTGCTTCACTGTGTGCCCACTACCACATACCAGTATGTGCCTCACTGTGTGTCCGCTACCACATACCAGTCTGTGTCTGACTGCATGTCCGATACCACCTACTAGTCTGTGCCTCGCTGTGTGTCCACTACCACATACCAGTCTGTGCCTCCCTGTATGTTTGCTACCACGTACCAGTCTGTGCCTCACTGTGTGTCCACTACCACGTACTAGTCTGTGTCAGACTGTGTGTCTACTACCACGTACCAGTCTGTGCCTCACTGTGTGTCCACTACCATGTACCAGTCTGGGCCTCACTGTGTGTCCACTACCACATACCAGTCTGTGCCTCACTGTGTGTCCACTACCATGTACCAGTCTGGGCCTCACTGTGTGTCCACCACCATGTACCAGTCTGAGCCTCACTGTGTGTCCACTACCACGTACCAGTCTGTGCCTCACTGTGTGTCCACTACCACATACCAATCTGTGCCTCACTGTGTGTCTACTACCACGTACCAGTCTGTGCCTCACTGTGTCCACTACCATGTACCAGTCTGTGCCTCACTGTGTGTCCACTACCATGTACCAGTCTGTGCCTCATTGTGTGTCCACTACCATGTACCAGTCTGTGCCTCATTGTGTGTCCACTACCATGTACCAGGCTATGCCTCTGCGGTCTTCAGCCAGCTTCAGCCTCAAGGTCACAAGGAGGATAGCTATACTGCCAAAGGAAAATGTATATACATGTTAAAGTATTGCTACTTTTTGCTGCTTTGTGTTGCTCCATATTTGACTTGTCGCTGCTCAACTTGATTCTAGCATACAGTTGATCTTAACCCTTTGTTCTTTCAAATACACTATTTTGCACTAAAGGCTCGTACATGCACATGATCAAAGTCATATGAGGCAATACCCACCTCAGCTGATAGTCATGTGTGTACAGGGGCTCCTGCCCCCCGCTCCGCAAGCGATCCTCCCAGTGAGTGACAGCCTACTCCATTGTGCACACTGCTCCCCTTTCTGCCTCGTGACGTCCCATATGCTTCATCGTCCCTCCGCCCCTCCCGCCCCCTTGCATAGCGTCAGAGTGAAAGAGTCTGTGCCTCACTGTGTGTCCACTACCACGTACTAGTCTGTGCCAGACTGTTTGTCTACTACCACATACCAGTCTGTGCCTCACTGTGTGTCCACTACCATGTACCAATCTGGGCCTCACTGTGTGTGTCCACTACCACGTACCAGTCTGTGCCTCACTGTGTGTCCACTACCATGTACCAGTCTGGGCCTCACTGTGTGTCCACTACCACGTACCAGTCTGGGCCTCACTGTGTGTCTACTACCACGTACCAGTCTGTGCCTCACTGTGTGTCCACTACCATGTACCAGTCTGAGCCTCACTGTGTGTCCACTACCACGTACCAGTCTGTGCCTCACTGTGTGTCCACTACCACGTACCAATCTGTGCCTCACTGTGTGTCTACTACCACGTACCAGTCTGTGCCTCACTGTGTCCACTACCATGTACCAGTCTGTGCCTCATTGTGTGTCCACTACCATGTACCAGGCTATGCCTCTGCGGTCTTCAGCCAGCTTCAGCCTCAAGGTCACAAGGAGGATAGCTATACTGCCAAAGGAAAATGTATATACATGTTAAAGTATTGCTACTTTTTGCTGCTTTGTGTTGCTCCATATTTGACTTGTCGCTGCTCAACTTGATTCTAGCATACAGTTGATCTTAACCCTTTGTTCTTTCAAATACACTATTTTGCACTAAAGGCTCGTACATGCACATGATCAAAGTCATATGAGGCAATGCCCACCTCGGCTGATAGTCATGTGTGTACAGGGGCTCCTGCCCCCCACTCCGCAAGCGATCCACCCAGTGAGTAACAGCCTACTCCATTGTGCACACTGCTCCCCTTTCTGCCTCGTGACGTCCCATATGCTCCTTCGTCCCTCCGCCCCTCCCGCCCCCTTGCATAGCGTCAGAGTGAAAGAGTCTGTGCCTCACTGTGTGTCCACTACCACATACCAGTCTGTGCCTCCCTGTATGTTTGCTACCACGCACCAGTCTGTGCCTCACTGTGTGTCCACTACCATGTACCAGTCTGGGCCTCACTGTGTGTCCACTACCACGTACCAGTCTGTGCCTCACTGTGCCCACTACCATGTACCAGTCTGGGCCTCACTGTGTGTCCACTACCACGTACCAGTCTGTGCCTCACTGTGTGTCTACTACCACGTACCAGTCTGTGCTTCACTGTGTGCCCACTACCACATACCAGTATGTGCCTCACTGTGTGTCCGCTACCACATACCAGTCTGTGTCTGACTGCATGTCCGATACCACCTACTAGTCTGTGTCTCGCTGTGTGTCCACTACCACATACCAGTCTGTGCCACATTGTGTGTCCACTACCACCTACCAGTCTGTACCTCATAGTGTGTCCACTACCATGCACCAGTCTGTGCCTCACTGTGTGTCCACTACCACATACCAGTCTGTGCCTCCCTGTATGTTTGCTACCACGTACCAGTCTGTGCCTCACTGTGTGTCCACTACCATGTACCAGTCTGGGCCTCACTGTGTGTCCACTACCACATACCAGTCTGTGCCTCACTGTGTTTCCACTACCATGTACCAGTCTGGGCCTCACTGTGTGTCCACTACCACGTACCAGTATGTGCCTCACTGTATGTCTACTACCACGTACCAGTCTGTGCCTCACTGTGTGTCCACTACCATGTACCAGTCTGAGCCTCACTGTGTGTCCACTACCACGTACCAGTCTGTGCCTCACTGTGTGTCCACTACCACATACCAATCTGTGCCTCACTGTGTGTCTACTACCACGTACCAGTCTGTGCCTCACTGTGTCCACTACCATGTACCAGTCTGTGCCTCACTGTGTGTCCACTACCATGTACCAGTCTGTCCCTCATTGTGTGTCCACTACCATGTACCAGTCTGTGCCTCATTGTGTGTCCATTACCATGTACCAGGCTGTGCCTCTGTGGTCTTCAGCCAGCTTCAGCCTCAAGGTCACAAGGAGGATAGCTATACTGCCAAAGGAAAATGTATATACATGTTAAAGTATTGCTACTTTTTGCTGCTTTGTGTTGCTCCATATTTGACTTGTCGCTGCTCAACTTGATTCTAGCATACAGTTGATCTTAACCCTTTGTTCTTTCAAATACACTATTTTGCACTAAAGGCTCGTACATGCACATGATCAAAGTCATATGAGGCAATGCCCACCTCAGCTGATAGTCATGTGTGTACAGGGGCTCCTGCCCCCCGCTCCGCAAGCGATCCACCCAGTTAGTGACAGCCTACTCCATTGTGCACACTGCTCCCCTTTCTGCCTCGTGACGTCCCATATGCTCCTTCGTCCCTCCGCCCCTCCCGCCCCCTTGCATAGCGTCAGAGTGAAAAGTCAACTACACAGCTGACTTTGTGTCTGTAAGTGTTGGCCCAGCAATCTTTCCCGAGGGATCGGGTGCCGGTCAGCAGTGTGTACAGGCCTTTATATTTGATTAATACCCAATATCTGTATGCCAGTTGTTACCTGATCAATACCTATAATCTGTAGACCAATTGATAGGTGATGGATACCTGATATCGGTACGCCATGTAAAACCTTAGCGATATTGTTACCCTTAATGATACCTGATTCATACCTCATATCAGTATGCCAATTGATACCTGGTTTATATTTGTATGCCAACTGATACTGGATTGATATTTGTATGCCAATACCGGATATCTGTACATCAACCAATACCTACTGTAAATGATACCGGATTTCTGTTCATTAATGTTAGGGGTTGATTCATGGATGCACAGCAATATTACCATTATGTAGGTGCAGCAGTACCACGAGGTACGCTAGTAGCGTGACCCGCAGTACTCTAGTGGCGCTCGTGTTACCATAGTAACGGTCGTGCTACTATTGTATCTCGCGGTACTTCCGCACGTAACTAATGGTAATATTGCCATGCGCTGTGCATACATATTACCGCTGATTGACAAATCAACCCCAATAACTGATATCGATAGGCCAATTGATACCTGATTTAAATCAATACCTTAATGATACCTCCAGAATATATTATCCCAGGTAGTAAGGGATCTGTATTCCAAGTTTAGTTGAAATAGGTCAAGGGGTTTTCGAGTGATTGCGGCACATACACACACACACACACACACACACACACACACACACACACACACACACACACACACACACACACACACACACACACACACACACACACACACACACACACACACACACACACACACACACACACACACACACACACACACACACACACACACACACACACTTTAATATATATAGATTTATATAGCACCATCTTCCACATTGTTGTACAGAGTATATTGTCTCTTAATTATCCCTCAAAGGGGCTCACACTCTATTCCCCTACCATTGTCATATGTCTATGTCATGTATCATAATTTAGGCCAAATTTTTAAGGGAGAAGCCAGCTTTTCTGTATGTTTTTGTGATGTGAGAGGAAAACCGAGTGCCCGGAGGAAACACATGCAGACACAGGGAGAACATACAAACTCCATGCAGATAATGCCCTGGCTGGGATTCGAAACGGCGAGCAAGAGCGCTAACCACTATGCTGCCATGCTGCTCATATAGCCACATAGCCCCTTACGCTAATCTTTTGCTTGCTGGCTTGACTGACTGATCGCATTTATCAATCAGTGAATAATGTGTAATGCCTGAGACCTGGCTGATTTGATGCTGAAGACATGACTACTGAGGCCTGACTGAAAATAATGAAGCAGTCTGCATATATATCTTTTTCCATGCTTAATATGATTGGCTGACTGTTTGGTTAATATTATTCATTAATTTACTGATTGGTACCTGATTGATAACAGTAAGGAAGCTTGAATATACTTGGCATATCCCTATATGCGGGGTATTTCATAGTTATGATCACTCATAACGATATCTGATTCCTGAATCAATACCTGACTGATACCAGCAACATACAGTAGCTTCCAAGCCAAAAGACTGATTGATACCAGATTGATATCTGGGCAATCGATGCTGTATGTCCACTTGACAAAGCCTGCATACTTCTACACAAATCTCTACTCATATTTAATTTATATTGGGTTGATGGTTTGGCAGGCTACCTGATGAAACTGATCTGTTAATAAACCGATACCTGATAAATAATAGTGGAGCAGCTCATATATACCCACATATCGTACATTCTCTAATTCTTGGTGCAAGGGTATTTTATGGAAATCTCCACAAAGCCCAGGAGCAAACATTCCCTAACAGTTAAAGGCGTATGTCTGGTACACACCATGCACGTTTTGTGTCGGAGCATGTCTGATCTGCTTCTGACTGAGAAAGGGACCAATCTCGTGCAGTACTGATCTCAAAATCAGTCTCTTTCTTGATCGGAAGCAGATCGATCCATCAATCTGACAGAATTGCATGGTGTGTAGACACTGAAGCGAAAAAAATGATATAATGAATTGGTTGTGTAGTAGGATAATTACTAGAACATTAGAAGCAAAGGAAATACTCTCATATTTTTATTTTCAGTTATATAGTGTTTTTTATATCATTGTATCATTCTCTAATATTTGCAGTTTTCACACTACTCATCATTCCAAATTATTTTAAAGAGCAGGAAAGTGAACTATTGACCTGCCCTCTGCAGGAAAAAGAAAATACAGTGACTGACTGAACACCAGTTCAACTGGAAAAAAGTTTATTAAATTTCACGGGTCATGGCCCGCTTCCTCAGGTCAATACAAAATGCCTTGATAGCATAGCGGATAGAGTTTAGGCACCTCAAATCTACACTCTATCCACCCTATGTTATCAAGGCATTTTGTATTGACCTGAGGAAGCCAGCCATGACCCATGAAACACGTTGTCAGATTGCTTTTTGGATAAAAACTTTTTTTCCTGTTGAACTGGTGACTATATCTTCTGGAGAGGTAAGCATTTACCTCTATTTTTTATTATTATTTTTTATTCATATTTTAAAACACTAAAATAGAACACACATTGGGCATGATTCACAATGCTTTTGCACCTGTTTTCATCTGTTTTCACCTTATCTATGTTACATTTTTAAGCTCTCAAAGAGCAAAAATATAATAGAATTAAGGTAAGAAAAGTAATATAGAAATGAAGTTAATCAGGAACAACTGACTGTGAGTGAATATTTTGCTTGTAAATGTGCTAAAAGGTTTTTTAAGTTGAACTGGTTTCTATATCTTCTGGAGATGTAAGCGATAACCTCTCTTTTTTATTTATATTTTAAAACACTAATAGATCACACATTGGGTGCCTCCATCCTACCGATAACTTCTTGTGTGGTTGGTCATGTTGTGCGGTTGGTTGAGCATTAAGTTGGATGTGTGTATGAGCCTTGTATGTGTCTGGTGCAGCTTTTTCACTCTGGTTTGCAATGATATACTCCTTTTTACTGCCTGATGAAGCAGGGTCATACCTGTGAAACGCGTTGCACAACACTTTGTGGAGTATGTCAATACATTTATTTCATTTTGAAATTGACAATGTTTGTGTCTGCTTTTAGGAGGTAAGTCCACCACTGCCTTCCTAGCATATTTTAACAATTTAATCTATTTATTCTTCTAGCGCCTCTGTTTACTCTATACATTTTAGAAAGGTTTGGTTTTATAAAAAGCTTATCTACCGTCCTCCCTGGGACAGCTTAGCTGGTGTGTTCGCATGGCACATATGTAGGTACTGGCAGCTCCCTTGCAGGATTATTTAGATGCACTATCTGTCCCAGGGAAGACGGTAAGGATAAGTGCTCCTTTTCCTTAGATAGGTTTTGATGCACTGAATGCGTGCATGTTTGTGCTATGCATGTTACAGGGCCAGAGTTAGGACACATACGACACCGGGCTACCTCTACGCGGTGTATGTGACTACGCAAGAGACTTTATTCTTGTAACGAAGATCCCAGCTTTTAACTTAGCTGTAGGGACAGCATTGATTGCTGCATGATTTTTATGAATGGTTCTGCATGAGGTTTTGCATGAGTGTGCGGAAGTTCGTTTGAATTTTTGCTGCTTTCCTTGCCACACCCCTTCCAGCACCACCCCATTAAATCTGCAAGTGTTTAAACGTCCTAGCTCGAAGTGAGGAGCCTGGATTTTGTGTTTTTTAAATTGTATTTGATCCTTTGTGGCCAGGATTTTATCTAGTGCTCTTGCTTTTCCCATATTAGCTATCTTTAAGGCCCATACACACGTCGGATTTTTGCGAACGACCCGTCGTTTGAACGTTCCGTCGTTCGCACGCGGAATCCGACGTGTGTACAGACTATCGTTCGCGTGATAAGACTGGTTTCCAGCGATCCGCCCTGGAAACCAGTCTTATCACGCGAACGATAGTCTGTACACACGTCGGATTCCGCGTGCGAACGACTGAACGACGGAACGTTCAAACGACCCGCCGTTCAGAAAAATCCGACGTGTGTATGGGCCTTAACACACACAGCTTAGCTGGTGTGTTTGCATGGTACATATGCAGGTACTAGCAACTCCCTTGCAGGATTAGTTAGATGCACTATCTGTCCCAGGGAGGATGGCAAGGGTATGTGCACCTATTCCTAAGATAGGTTTTGATGTGCTGAATGCTTACATGTTTGTGCTATGCATGTTACAGGGCCAGAGTTAGGACACATACGACACTGGGCTACCTCTACGTGGTGTATGTGGCTACGCAGGAGACTTTATTCTTGTAACGAAGATCCCAGCTTTTAACATAACTGTAGGGACAGCATTAATTGCTGCATGATTTTTGTGAATGGATTTGCATGAGTGTGCGGAAGTTCATTTGGATTGAATATTTTGTGTTATGTTAAGGAAGTATTTGCTATTGTATAATTGATGACTTTTATAGCTATCTCTTACACTGTGTTGAAAACCATTGTCTTTACTGCTTCTTGTAGTTATCCCATGTTATGTTTATTATGCAATAAACGTGATTTCCTTTACTTTACAAAAAGAGTTTATCGGCTACATCTGGAGCCGTTTACACATGAAATCACGTTAATTGGCTACATGCAGTGCCTTATTATGAAAAAATAAAGTTTATCAGCTATATCCAGCATCCTTTTATAACTGAAATTAAGTTTACCGACTACATTTGGCACCCTTTATCCAGGCATCCTTTTTACATGTATATTGTTGAGCCAGAAATAAGTTTGAGCCTTTTTTTCCCTTCAGGAGCACCGTGGCTGCATGCAGCTGCAGGTCCTGCCCTATTTATGTAGATAAGGCTAAGACTGGCTTATTAACACTTGCAATGAAAAAAATAAAAAGGATCACAGGCAAGGTATAATTAGCAGAAACAACAAACTATAAATGGGACTATATAAAAAAAATCCATATACCAGCATTTGCAAAAATACCAAATATGCATTTATTAGTAAGAATAAGTAAACAGTCATGAAAAAATGCACATTATGTGTGAAATAGACGTACATAAATATATACACTATAACTGCTATAAGGCTGACTCAACTTGTGAAGTAGGACAGAGCTCTCCCAAGGGCCCCATCATAAATTACAGTCTATCATTGAAATGGATCATATGCAACAGGAATATTGTAAGGCTTAAAGGTAATGTGAGGGATCTGGAGGCTGCCATTTTTATTTCTTTTTAAGCAATACCAGTTGCCTGGCTGTCCTGCTGATCCCCTGCCTCTAATACTTGTAGTCTAAAACCCTGAACAAGAATGCACCCGATCAGGTGTTTCTAACATTACTGTCAGAGCTGACAGAATTAGCTGCATGCTTGTTTCTGGTGTTATTAAGACACTACTGTAGCCAAATAGATCAGGAGGGATGCCAGGCAACTGGTACTGTTTAAAAGAAAATAAATATGGCTGCCTCCATACTCCTCTCACTTCAGTTGTCCTTTCAGGAAGTCCATAAAGGTGCAAATGCTCAACAACTGAATGAGACAGTTTCAAAGAAAGAAGTACTTGTCAACTGACATTGCAAATCCTTGGAAATTTTTAACACTTGGCTAGTGCAGTTTCCATAAGTGTAGAGGCCATGTCTTGTTTTCCATACCGGTCACCCAATCGCAGAGAATCATGGGAACTCAGTCCGGAGCAATACTACACTCAGTCGCAGTGCTAGAGCTCAATATGCATAGTAAACCATCCAATATGGATTGCAGAAGAAAATCCAATATGGACAGTATAGCAAGTATTAGGTCTCACCAACAGTGTTCATGAGCTTGTAATCCAGTAATGAGCTTGTAATCCAGTAATGAGCTTGTAATCTCTTTCACATCGTTCTAATTGAAACCATCCACCCCAACCAATCGGATGCTTTTGATCGTCTAAAAAACGGAAAATGTACTGGATACAAATACTAAAACCCCCCTCACTCCAGATTGCCTAAATGAGCAGTTGGAGAAAATGTACTAAACAAAACCATCCACTATTTAATTTACAAGTCGCCTCTTCTATCATGCTTTTTTTTATAGGTTTTATTTGTATATTTTATTTTTATTGTTTTCATGATGCTGTACTTCATACAATTGTATTGTTACATAGTGACATAGTTATTTGGGTTGAAAAAAGACATACGTCTATCCAGAAAACAAAGTACAACACCAGCCTGCTCCGTCTCATATCCCTGTTGATCCAGAGGAAGGCGAAAAACCCTTACAAGGCAAGGCAATTAGCCCCAAAAGGGAAAAAATTCCTTCCCGACTCCAGATGGCAATCAGATAAAATCCCTGGATCAACACACTACTGGGCATTACCTACTAATTATAGCCATGGATGTCTTTCAACGCAAGGAAAGCCTCTAAGCCCCCTTTAATGTAGGTATACAAATACAAATGTAGGTATAGAGTTTGCCATAACTACTTCCTGTGGCAATGCATTCCACTTCTTAATCACTCTTACTGTAAAGAACCCTTCCTAAATAAATAGCTAAAACGTTTTTCCTCCATGCGAAGATCATGTCCTCTAGTCCTTTGTGAAGACCTAGGGACAAAAAGCTGATCCGCCAAGCTTTTATATTGCCCTCTGATGTATTTATACATGTTAATTAGATCCCCTCTGAGGATAAGTGAGACCTTCCATCCCTCATATCAATTGTGTTGTTCGTCTCTGCACCTGCTCTAAAACTGCAATATCTTTCCTGTAATGTGGTGCCCAGAGCTGAATTCTATATTCCCGATGTTGCCTTACTAGAGAGTTAAACAGGGGAATTATTATGCTAGCAGCTCGAGTTTTTATTTCCCTTTTAATGCATCCCAAAATTTTATTAGCTTTTTATGATACTGTACTTGATCCTTATCTGTATTATTGATACATTTTATCATGATACTGAATGAGGCTTGCCCTTGGGGACATACTGTATCTAATTTTCCAAACTGATGCACTATTAGTATATAGAATAATCTACGCATGACCATTTTCATTTTTATCCTAATTTTTATTTGTATAATAATCTGGATCATATTTTGTATTTTTTAATGTATATTTATATATTTACATATGTATTTATTTTATGTTTATGTTTTTACTCTCAAATTTGCAATGTCCTAAACCAGACCCATCATCTACATGATTTTATTACACACCAATTTCTATCCAGGTGGTGGCTGGATAGTGTAATGGTTAAGGGCTCAAATCAAGCTCTTCCTATTCAGTCAGCCAGCACCTATTCAGTAAGGAGCTCTTTGGGGGAGAGTCCCTAACACTGTTACTGCCTACTGAGTGCGCTCTAGTGGCTGCCCCGCAAGCGCTTTGAGTCCGACAGGAGAAAAGCGATATATAAAAACAGGAATTATTATTATTATTGAAATTCATAACCATTGAAATATTTCATTAGGGACATTTCCTCATGTTGTCCACTAGATGCCACCAAAGTACTGTTTTAAGAGCAGTTCTACAGTAGGTGTAAAAATTCTAGCTAAGGCTGGTTTCACAGTGGGACGTTGCGTTTTAGGGGACGTTATGGTCGCATAACGTGCCCCTAACGCAACACCTGTTGGTGTTGGAGCAGGACGCTGCCAAGAGCCGCATTACAAGCAGCGCTTGGTGCGCCTGCTCTGTCGGAGGCACTGCGGAGACCACGTGAGCGGAGCTCTCCGCATCACATGGTCCCGCCAGCCAATCTGCGGCCGCTCCAGGATGTAAACACTGCAAGTGCAGTGAATAATAAGTAGCCATGTGCCTGGCTATGTAGCGGCCTCTCCCCGCCTCCTCTCCGCCCATAAAATGAAAAAAACAACCCCTACTGAGCATGTGCAAACCGTCTAACGCGGCTTAGCCGTGTGTAAAGTACTGCATGCAGTACGTTATGTAGACGTGCTGCGTTACAACGTAATGCAACGTGGGCACTGTGAACAGCCCTTGATTTTGCATTGCTGTGCGTTGAGGTGCGTTGGGGTGCGTTACAGGCTGCTCTAACGTGCGCATGTAACGTCCCACTGTGAAACCAGCCTTATACAAAAAACGCCAAATGTCAAATATATGAGTTATGACATCCAATAAATCCTCTCGTAATAATTTTGTTATATTCCTTAGCCTGTTTTAGGCCTGCCACTTAATTTACTGAATATACTACAGTGTGCAAGCGCTGCCCTTATACACAGCAAACCACGCCCTTAACAAATATGGATACGGCGGCCGCTTAGACACGACCACGCATAAACAACGCGGCCATAAGCATGCAAATGCGTGTGCACATGACATCACTAAATGGGACCTAAGGGTCGCAATGTTCGGCGGGATGGAAAAATGAATCTCTGCTCTCTCATTGGTTAATAGACATCGCTATCTGCTAATTGAAGCACTGATAAACAGCACCAAGATACAGAGGCGCCTGGTGCATCCCTGACCATTCACTGGTAAGTTCAATCGTTTCTTACCTTAATACTTTCTGGCTCTGTTTATCTTTTAATTTGTCTCTTAAACTCTGTTCATTTTAAACCTATTGCCAATTAGAAGGTATTCATACTCTGGGTTCTATTCCCTCTTCCCCTGTCACAATCAGAGAGTGTACTATCACTTGATCAATTTGTTTTTTCTTTCACTTAATCCTCAGTACCGTGTCAATACCCTAACCTAGGGTCACTAAATATCCCCACATACACTCTGCACAGCATGTTAGCTTTCTACAGCCATACTACAGCACAGCACTAACACTGAGGTCTATATAAAGGCTTACCACTCTATATTACAGTAATGGTATATATACAGCATATAAACCTGATGTACAATCGCGCAATATATGAAAAATATTATTATTATTGATAGTGGATGGATCTGATGCAACCCTTTTGTCTCTGGTTTTCAGTTATATGTTTCTTTTTTATTGCCTGAAGATGCAGGACTATACCTGTGAAACGCATTGCAACACTTTGTGGAGTATAAAGAAAACACACTGGAGGGCGCTGCCCAAAGAAAACGGTTAGGTAAATAACTGTTGTTAATGACCATCTACAGTATGAACTACCTCCTGCTGCAGCCACATGGGGTGGGGTTCTCCCCTATCCCCACCTAAAGAGAAGCAAATTTAAATATATTCAGGGGTGCGCTGGACATAAGTTAATACACGATTGTTGTTCTAATTACAAACTTTTTACTGTGAATAATATCACCAAGTACCATAAATCTCAACCATATATATTCTCATGCATTCATCCTTTCATACAAAGAGCAAGCTGGTTCTCTTTTTAGGGATAAAAAACCTCAACAGTTGTGAGCTACAAAAATGCCACAACGTCTGTCGCATAAAATTTCAAGATGTTAAAATATAAAAAATACAATGTGGGTATATTTTCCTAAGGGTTAGCTGATATGCCAGAATTATCTATACACTCCTAGGAATACTACACAGTTCTCATATAGAATTGCAGATCCTGGAACGGTGATTATATGTCCTAAGTGGTATAGACTCTAACTATATAGATGGCAGTCAATAGCCGTTATACATAGGATGCCTTGGCAGTTCCCACCACTCCTGCGATTATATCTCCAACATGTCCCAGAGGTTTCCCAGATAGGATGGTCCCAGTACCCACCAGGGGTCCTCCTCAGTAATATGGGGAGCCGCTTCAGTCACTCAGCGGGCAGCGCCGCTAGAGCGGCAAGCTGCTAGCAGAAAGCGTGACGCCGGATCGGCGACTTCCGGTCCTCCGGATCACCAACTTCAGGGGAGAGACGTCACTTCCTAGTGCGTCTCAACCCAAGCTGTGGCCACTTCCTTGCGTTCCAATCCTCTGTGGTTCCGTAATTCCTCCGTATAACCAGTTGTAGCAATGTTGGTGGAAGGAACGTGGGCCAATCTGTAATATAGCGGGGCGCCCCTATATCAATACAGTTCACAGCTACTCGATTAACATGTTTCGACGGCGCGGCCGGCTTCCTCAGAATCTATGAGTTGGTGTAGAAGTCGCCATCTTTTATATAGGGATGATTTTAACTCAGCCACTCCTCCCTTCAATCTGTTAAAGTGGCAGCTGCTTGTATAGTTCCATAGTGTATAAATAGCATAATGTTGCAATCATTCAACTTTTGAAGTTCTTCTTTTGTCAAGACTTCCTATCTGGCCCCATTGAGATTCACCCATACAGATATATGATTACAAATTAGATATAGAGAAACCAGCAGCTCAATAGAGAACCAGATTGCTCGCATAAAAATAATAATAAATTAAAATCAAATAAGGATCATGAATCCTAACTAGTATATATATGTACTACATCATAAAACCGAAGAGTTCCATTTCATCATTTAACCCCTTTGGCATTAAAGTATCTAAGTTAAAGATCCACCTACTCTCCTGCCTGGACATTTTGGCTAGATAGTCCCCTCCCCTTATATCCCTATATACCACCTCCAAACCAAAATATACCACATCCCATATACGACATTCATGAACGTCCCTAAAATGTTTGGACAGGGGATGCCCCTCCCAACCCTTCCCGATATTGTTTAGGTGTTCACATATCCTACTTGCCAGTGTTCTCTTGGTGCGTCCGATGTATTTCTTACCACATGGGCATATTAGGCAATAAATTACACCCTTAGTGTAATTTATTGCCTAATATGCCCATGTGGTAAGGGTGCAATAAATTACACCCTTAGTGTAATTTATTGCCTAATATGCCCATGTGGTAAGAAATACATCGGACGCACCAAGAGAACACTGGCAAGTAGGATAGGTGAACACCTAAACAATATCGGGAAGGGTTGGGAGGGGCATCCCCTGTCCAAACATTTTAGGGACGTTCATGAATGTCGTATATGGGATGTGGTATATTTTGGTTTGGAGGTGGTATATAGGGACATAAGGGGAGGGGACTATCTAGCCAAAATGTCCAGGCAGGAGAGTAGGTGGATCTTTAACTTAGATACTTTAATGCCAAAGGGGTTAAATGATGAAATGGGCCTCTTCGGTTTTATGATGTAGTACATATATATATATATATATATATACTAGTTAGGATTCATGATCCTTATTTGATTTTAATTTATTATTATTTTTATGCGAGCAATCTGGTTCTCTATTGAGCTGCTGGTTTCTCTATATCTAATTTGTAATCATATATCTGTATGGGTGAATCTCAATGGGGCCAGATAGGAAGTCTTGACAAAAGAAGAACTTCAAAAGTTGAATGATTGCAACATTATGCTATTTATACACTATGGAACTATACAAGCAGCTGCCACTTTAACAGATTGAAGGGAGGAGTGGCTGAGTTAAGATCATACCTATATAAAAGATGGCGACTTCTACACCAACTCATAGATTCTGAGGAAGACGGCCGCGCCGTCGAAACATGTTAATCGAGTAGCTGTGAACTGTATTGATATAGGGGCGCCCCGCTATATTACAGATTGGCCCACGTTCCTTCCACCAACATTGCTACAACTGGTTATACGGAGGAATTACGGAACCACAGAGGATTGGAACGCAAGGAAGTGGCCACAGCTTTGGTTGAGACACACTAGGAAGTGACGTCTCTCCCCTGAAGTTGGTGATCCGGAGGACCGGAAGTCGCCGATCCGGCGTCACGCTTTCTGCTAGCAGCTTGCCGCTCTAGCGGCGCTGCCCGCTGAGTGACTGAAGCGGCTCCCCACATTACTGAGGAGGACCCCTGGTGGGTACTGGGACCATCCTATCTGGGAACCCTCTGGGACATGTTGGAGGAATAATCGCAGGAGTGGTGAGAACTGCCAAGGCATCCTATGTATAACGGCTATTGACTGCCATCTATATAGTTAGAGTCTATACCACTTAGGACATATAATCACCGTTCCAGGATCTGCAATTCTATATGAGAACTGTGTAGTATTCCTAGGAGTGTATAGATAATTCTGGCATATCAGCTAACCCTTAGGAAAATATACCCACATTGTATTTTTTATATTTTAACATCTTGAAATTTTATGCGACAGACGTTGTGGCATTTTTGTAGCTCACAACTGTTGAGGTTTTTTATCCCTAAAAAGAGAACCAGCTTGCTCTGTGTATGAAAGGATGAATGCATGAGAATATATATGGTTGAGATTTATGGTACTTGGTGATATTATTCACAGTAAAAAGTTTGTAATTAGAACAACAATCGTGTATTAACTTATGTCCAGCGCACCCCTGAATATATTTAACTTTGTGGAGTATATCAATAAATGCATGTCTTTTGAAATTGATGGTTTTTGTGTCAGCTTTTAGGAGATGAGTCCACCGCTGCCTTCCAAGCATTTTTAACTATTTTAGCCTGTTTTATTCTTTTGGCGCCTCTGTTCATAGCGTAGAATACTTGTAATCCAGTAGTTATAGACTGCAGCAGGCTGGACCAATGAAATAGATGGGAGCCCATGTAGCAAGGGGCAAGGTTGGGCTCAGAGTCAGCCGAAGATATAGCGGATAAGCCGCAGTGCAGAGATCGACATGTTTTGCTGCATCCCGCAGCATTATGGAGACACATGCAGCACAGAATTAGGCTTAGTACTATATGTACCAATATTAATCTCATCATGTCAGCTCAGCTCAGGGACTTCAATGCTTTACAAACCAATGCACTGATCTGTGTAAATATGCTACCATATGCAACTAACAAAAAATGGTAAACAACACTTCTGACCAGAACATTCCCCATACCCAGTGCAATAATAGAGCTTCTCACCAGTGATGAGAGAGCGATAAGGGAAACTGAACCGGGATGTTATTGGCTGCTGTATCTGCACTGCTCCCCATCCTCCCTACTTCTGGCTATGTCAGGTAACTGGAGAGCAGTATGCTGTGGCCAGTGCAGGTTCTCTAAAGGTGAAGCTATATTTTGCTTTCCGTTACTTCTTATCAGTGTGAGATGTCTCATGTCTAGCCAGGCTTGTGTTACGACTAAAACATTTCCCACACTCAGCACATGAATAGGGCTTCTCGCTAGTGTGAGTTTTCTTATGATCGGCAAGATGTGATTTTTGTGTAAAACATTTCCCACACTCAGCACATGAATAGGGCTTCTCACCAGTGTGATATCTCTCATGTCTGGCAAGGTATAATTTCTGTAAAAAACATTTCCCACACTCCGCACATGAATAGGGATGCGTGTGAGTTTTCTTATGATTGGCAAGTTGTGATTGACGAGCAAAACATTTGCCACACTTAGCACATGAATAGGGCTTCTCACCAGTGTGATATCTCTCATGGTTGGCAAGGTATGATTTCTGTGCAAAACATTTCCCACACTCCGCACATGAATAGGGCTTGGTGTGAGTTGTCTTATGATTGGCAAGTTTTGATTGATGAGCAAAACATTTGCCACACTTAGCACATGAATAGGGCTTCTCACCAGTGTGATATGTCTCATGTGCGTCAAGGTGTGATTTCTGTGCAAAACGTTTCCCACACTCAATGCATGTATATGGCTTTTCACCAGTGTGAAGCCTTTTATGTGTAACAAGGCTTTCTTTAGCTACAAAACATTTCCCACACTCACTACATGGATATGGCTTCTCGCCTGTGTGAGATTTCTCATGTCTTCTAAGTGTGCATTTACCTCTAAAACATTTCCCACACTCAGCACATGAATATGGTTTCTCACCAGTGTGTACTCTCTCATGTAGGACAAGACTTGATTTCAGTCTAAAACATTTCCCACACACAGCACATGAATATGTCTTCTCACCAGTGTGTACACTCTTATGTATCACAAGACTTAAGTTCTGTCGAAAACATTTCCCACACTCAGCACATGAATATGGCTTCTTCACAGTATGAGATATCTTATGAATGGAAAGCTGTGATTTATATGCAAAACATTTCCCACATTCAGCACATGAATAAGGCATCTTACCAGTGTGAGACCTCTCATGCCTGATAAGGTATGATTTATGTGCAAAACATTCCTCACACTCAGCACATGAGTATGGTTTCTCACGAGTGTGTACTGTCTCATGTTCGACAAGACTTGATTTCCTTCCAAAACATTTCCCACACTCAGCACATAAATAGGGCTTCTTACCAGTGTGAGTTGTCTTGTGATCGGCAAGATTTGATTTACTTGTAAAACATTTCCCACACTCAGCACATGAAAAAGGCCTCTCACCAGTGTGAGACAATTCATGTCTTACAAGCTGTGATCTTTGTATAAAGCTTTTCCCACACTTAGGACATACAAATGGCTTCTCACCAGTGTGAAGCCTTTCATGTGTAACAAGGCTTCCTTTAGCTGCAAAACATTTCCCACACTCACTGCATGAATATGGCTTCTCACCAGTGTGGGTCCTCTCATGTCTGACAAGCGCTGATTTCTTCATAAAACAGTTACCACAATCAGAACATAAATGTGGTTTCTCACCAGTGTGATATCTTTCATGTTTGACAAGAACTGATTTCCTACCAAAACATTTCCCACACGTGGAGCATGAATAAGATCCTCCAGCAGGGGGATAGCTGTGCTGGGTATGAAGCCCCCCAGGGTTAGACAGGTGGGGAGAGCCTTGGGGAATATTCGGGATAACCAGGGTAGGTGCAGGAAACACTTGTCCAATGACAACACCAGTCGCCGAACAGTCTGTGGATACGGAGGGACGAGTCTCTGAGAGGTTCCTGATGCCGGGACTCCATGCTGCAAATAGAGAAACATCATCACTTCCTGTTAGAGAATTGCGAGGGGAGGAACAATTATCATTAGAGATGGTCAGTGAGCTGCTGATAATTCCAAGTTGATGCAAACTTTATGTAGCTTAGAAATGGACCAGATGCAGCAGCTACATGGCTTGGCATATAGTTATCATGCATTCTGCACCATCTCAGAGTTATTTGCATGCCACTGACTATCCCTATGCCTAAAGCATTGGCCATACATAGAATTACAGTAAATTGTACAGTTTGATGAGACAATGGAAGCAATGTTTTACTCTTGTGACAACAGACCTGTATAGCAAGACATCTGTGTTATGTGTATTCATTTGGTTTCATACATTCTTATTGCCATTGTATACTCTTGTTTCTCATATGTCCTTTGTAAATGTACCATTGTCTCACTCTTGTTTCCAATTGTGCAAATAAAGATATAGTGACAAGGGATGAAAGAGCGAGAATCTTGTTTGACCTTGCAGAGAATTGGGATTTCCCTGTGCCGTTCTCATGATAGTCAGAGCTAGTGAGAGCTTAGGGAGATAGCTGAGAATGATTCAGGGATGGATTCAGGGACAGTGTAGGAATGCTGTAGGCCAGTGTACTAGTCTGTGTCTGTGTGTGAGAGGGTTTTTTACAGCCTCCAGCACATTTGCTCTTATGTTCAGTACTGTCTGTGACAGAGTTTGTCTATTGATCCAGCACACTTACACAGTCACTTACACTGTGTGCACTGTACTGTGACACCAACTATACTATCCATCCAACAGACCTGCACTGTAACATTGTGTGTACTGTGACACAGGCTATACTATCCATCCAGCAGACTTGCACTATAACATTGTGTGTACTGTGACACAGGCTATACTATCTATCCAGCAGACCTGCACTGTAACATTGTGTGTACTGTGACACAGGCTATACTATCCATCCAGCAGACTTGCACTATAACATTGTGTGTACTGTGACACAGGCTATACTATCCATCCAGCAGACTTGCACTATAACATTGTGTGTACTGTGGCACAGGCTATACTATCCCATCCAGCAGACTTGCGCTGTAACATTGTGTGTACTGTGACACAGGCTATACTATCCCATCCAGCAGACTTGCGCTGTAACATTGTGTGTACTGTGACACAGGCTACACTATCTATCCAGCAGACTTGCACTGTAACATTGTGTGCACTGTGGCACAGGCTATACTATCCATCCAGCAGACTTGCACTGTAACATTGTGTGCACTGTGACACAGGCTATACTATCCATCCAGCAGACTTGCACTGTAACATTGTGTGTACTGTGACACAGGCTATACTATCCATCCAGCAGACTTGCACTGTAGCATTGTGTGTAATGTGACACAGGCTATACTATCCATCCAGCAGACTTGCACTGTAACATTGTGTGCACTGTGACACAGGCTATACTATCCATCCAGCAGACTTGCACTGTAACATTGTGTGCACTGTGACACAGGCTATACTATCCATCCTGCAGACTTGCACTGTACCATTGTGTGCACTGTGACACAGGCTATACTATCCCATCCAGCAGACTTGCACTGTAACATTGTGTGTACTGTGACACAGGCTATACTATCCAACCTGCAGACTTGCGCTGTAACATTGTGTGTACTGTGGCACAGGCTATACTATCCATCCAGTAGCCTTGCACTGTACCATTGTGTGCACTGTGACACAGGCTATACTATCCATCCAGCAGAGTTGCACTGTAACATTGCGTGCACTGTAACAGAGGCTATACTATCCATCCTGCAGACTTGCACTGTAACATTGTGTGCACTGTGACACAGGCTATACTATCCAGCCAGCAGATTTGCACTGTAACATTGTGTGTACTGTGACACAGGCTATACTATCCATCCAGCAGACTTGCACTGTAAAATTGTGTGTACTGTGACACAGGCTATACTATCCAATCTGCAGACTTGCGCTGTAACATTGTGTGCACTGTGGCACAGGCTATACTATCCATCCAGCAGACTTGCACTGTAACATTGTGTGCACTGTGACACAGGCTATACTATCCATCCAGTAGCCTTGCACTGTAACATTGTGTGTACTGTGACACAGGCTATACTATCCATCCAGCAGACTTGCACTGTAGCATCGTGTGTACTGTGACACAGGCTATACTATCCATCCAGCAGACTTGCACTGTAACATTGTTTATACTGTGGCACAGGCTATACTATCCCATCCAGCAGACTTGCACTGTAACATTGTGTGTACTGTGACACAGGCTATACTATCCATCCAGCAGACTTGCACTGTAACATTGTGTGTACTGTGACACAGGCTATACTATCCAACCTGCAGACTTGCACTGTAACATTGCGTGCACTGTGACAGAGGCTATACTATCCATCCAGCAGACTTGCACTGTAACATTGTGTGTACTGTGACACAGGCTATACTATCCCATCCAGCAGACTTGCACTGTAACATTGCGTGCACTGTGACAGAGGCTATACTATCCATCCAGCAGACTTGCACTGTAACATTACGTGCACTGTGACAGAGGCTATACTATCCATCCAGCAGACTTGCACTGTAACATTGTGTGTACTGTGACACAGGCTATACTATCCATCCAGCAGACTTGCACTGTAACATTGTGTGTACTGTGACACCGGCTATACTATCCATCCAGTAGCCTTGCACTGTAACATTGTGTGTACTGTGGCACAGGCTATACTATCCATCCAGCAGACTTGCACTGTAACATTGTGTGTACTCTGACACAGGCTATACTATCCATCCAGCAGACTTGCACTGTAGCATTGTGTGTACTGTGACACAGGCTATACTATCCATCCAGCGGACTTGCACTGTAACATTGTGTATACTGTGGCACAGGCTATACTATCCCATCCAGCAGACTTGCACTGTAACATTGTGTGTACTGTGACACAGGCTATACTATCCATCCAGCAGACTTGCACTGTAACATTGTGTGTACTGTGACACAGGCTATACTATCCAACCTGCAGACTTGCGCTGTAACATTGTGTGTACTGTGGCACAGGCTATACTATCCATCCAGTAGCCTTGCACTGTACCATTGTGTGCACTGTGACACAGGCTATACTATCCATCCAGCAGACTTGCACTGTAACATTGCGTACACTGTAACAGAGGCTATACTATCCATCCAGCAGACTTGCACTGTAACATTGTGTGCACTGTGACACAGGCTATACTATCCATCCAGCAGACTTGCACTGTAGCATTGTGTGTACTGTGACACAGGCTATACTATCCATCCTGCAGACTTGCACTGTAACATTGTGTGCACTGTGACACAGGCTATACTATCCATCCTGCAGACTTGCACTGTAACATTGTGTGTACTGTGACACAGGCTATACTATCCATCCAGCAGACTTGCCCTGTAACATTGTGTGTACTGTGACACAGGCTATACTATCCATCCTGCAGACTTGCACTGTAACATTGTGTGCACTGTGACACAGGCTATACTATCCATCCTGCAGACTTGCACTGTAACATTGTGTGTACTGTGACACAGGCTATACTATCCATCCAGCAGACTTGCACTGTAACATTGTGTGCACTGTGACACAGGCTATACTATCCATCCAGCAGACTTGCACTGTAACATTGTGTGCACTGTGACACAGGCTATACTATCCATCCAGCAGACTTGCACTGTAACATTGTGTGCACTGTGACACAGGCTATACTATCCATCCAGCAGACTTGCACTGTAACATTGTGTACACTGTGACACAGGCTATACTATCCCATCCAGCAGACTTGCACTGTAACATTACGTGCACTGTGACAGAGGCTATACTATCCATCCAGCAGACTTGCACTGTAACATTGCGTGTACTGTGACACAGGCTATACTATCCATCCAGCAGACTTGCACTATAACATTGTGTGAACTGTGACACAGGCTATACTATCCCATCCAGCAGACTTGCACTGTAACATTGCGTGCACTGTGACAGAGGCTATACTATCCATCCAGCAGACTTGCACTGTAACATTGCGTGTACTGTGACACAGGCTATACTATCCATCCAGCAGACTTGCACTATAACATTGTGTGTACTGTGACACAGGCTATACTATCTATCCAGCAGACCTGCACTGTAACATTGTGTGTACTGTGACACAGGCTATACTATCCATCCAGCAGACTTGCACTATAACATTGTGTGTACTGTGACACAGGCTATACTATCCATCCAGCAGACTTGCACTATAACATTGTGTGTACTGTGGCACAGGCTATACTATCCCATCCAGCAGACTTGCGCTGTAACATTGTGTGTACTGTGACACAGGCTATACTATCCCATCCAGCAGACTTGCGCTGTAACATTGTGTGTACTGTGACACAGGCTACACTATCTATCCAGCAGACTTGCACTGTAACATTGTGTGCACTGTGGCACAGGCTATACTATCCATCCAGCAGACTTGCACTGTAACATTGTGTGCACTGTGACACAGGCTATACTATCCATCCAGCAGACTTGCACTGTAACATTGTGTGTACTGTGACACAGGCTATACTATCCATCCAGCAGACTTGCACTGTAGCATTGTGTGTAATGTGACACAGGCTATACTATCCATCCAGCAGACTTGCACTGTAACATTGTGTGCACTGTGACACAGGCTATACTATCCATCCAGCAGACTTGCACTGTAACATTGTGTGCACTGTGACACAGGCTATACTATCCATCCTGCAGACTTGCACTGTACCATTGTGTGCACTGTGACACAGGCTATACTATCCCATCCAGCAGACTTGCACTGTAACATTGTGTGTACTGTGACACAGGCTATACTATCCAACCTGCAGACTTGCGCTGTAACATTGTGTGTACTGTGGCACAGGCTATACTATCCATCCAGTAGCCTTGCACTGTACCATTGTGTGCACTGTGACACAGGCTATACTATCCATCCAGCAGAGTTGCACTGTAACATTGCGTGCACTGTAACAGAGGCTATACTATCCATCCTGCAGACTTGCACTGTAACATTGTGTGCACTGTGACACAGGCTATACTATCCAGCCAGCAGATTTGCACTGTAACATTGTGTGTACTGTGACACAGGCTATACTATCCATCCAGCAGACTTGCACTGTAAAATTGTGTGTACTGTGACACAGGCTATACTATCCAATCTGCAGACTTGCGCTGTAACATTGTGTGCACTGTGGCACAGGCTATACTATCCATCCAGCAGACTTGCACTGTAACATTGTGTGCACTGTGACACAGGCTATACTATCCATCCAGTAGCCTTGCACTGTAACATTGTGTGTACTGTGACACAGGCTATACTATCCATCCAGCAGACTTGCACTGTAGCATCGTGTGTACTGTGACACAGGCTATACTATCCATCCAGCAGACTTGCACTGTAACATTGTTTATACTGTGGCACAGGCTATACTATCCCATCCAGCAGACTTGCACTGTAACATTGTGTGTACTGTGACACAGGCTATACTATCCATCCAGCAGACTTGCACTGTAACATTGTGTGTACTGTGACACAGGCTATACTATCCAACCTGCAGACTTGCACTGTAACATTGCGTGCACTGTGACAGAGGCTATACTATCCATCCAGCAGACTTGCACTGTAACATTGTGTGTACTGTGACACAGGCTATACTATCCCATCCAGCAGACTTGCACTGTAACATTGCGTGCACTGTGACAGAGGCTATACTATCCATCCAGCAGACTTGCACTGTAACATTACGTGCACTGTGACAGAGGCTATACTATCCATCCAGCAGACTTGCACTGTAACATTGTGTGTACTGTGACACAGGCTATACTATCCATCCAGCAGACTTGCACTGTAACATTGTGTGTACTGTGACACCGGCTATACTATCCATCCAGTAGCCTTGCACTGTAACATTGTGTGTACTGTGGCACAGGCTATACTATCCATCCAGCAGACTTGCACTGTAACATTGTGTGTACTCTGACACAGGCTATACTATCCATCCAGCAGACTTGCACTGTAGCATTGTGTGTACTGTGACACAGGCTATACTATCCATCCAGCGGACTTGCACTGTAACATTGTGTATACTGTGGCACAGGCTATACTATCCCATCCAGCAGACTTGCACTGTAACATTGTGTGTACTGTGACACAGGCTATACTATCCATCCAGCAGACTTGCACTGTAACATTGTGTGTACTGTGACACAGGCTATACTATCCAACCTGCAGACTTGCGCTGTAACATTGTGTGTACTGTGGCACAGGCTATACTATCCATCCAGTAGCCTTGCACTGTACCATTGTGTGCACTGTGACACAGGCTATACTATCCATCCAGCAGACTTGCACTGTAACATTGCGTACACTGTAACAGAGGCTATACTATCCATCCAGCAGACTTGCACTGTAACATTGTGTGCACTGTGACACAGGCTATACTATCCATCCAGCAGACTTGCACTGTAGCATTGTGTGTACTGTGACACAGGCTATACTATCCATCCTGCAGACTTGCACTGTAACATTGTGTGCACTGTGACACAGGCTATACTATCCATCCTGCAGACTTGCACTGTAACATTGTGTGTACTGTGACACAGGCTATACTATCCATCCAGCAGACTTGCCCTGTAACATTGTGTGTACTGTGACACAGGCTATACTATCCATCCTGCAGACTTGCACTGTAACATTGTGTGCACTGTGACACAGGCTATACTATCCATCCTGCAGACTTGCACTGTAACATTGTGTGTACTGTGACACAGGCTATACTATCCATCCAGCAGACTTGCACTGTAACATTGTGTGCACTGTGACACAGGCTATACTATCCATCCAGCAGACTTGCACTGTAACATTGTGTGCACTGTGACACAGGCTATACTATCCATCCAGCAGACTTGCACTGTAACATTGTGTGCACTGTGACACAGGCTATACTATCCATCCAGCAGACTTGCACTGTAACATTGTGTACACTGTGACACAGGCTATACTATCCCATCCAGCAGACTTGCACTGTAACATTACGTGCACTGTGACAGAGGCTATACTATCCATCCAGCAGACTTGCACTGTAACATTGCGTGTACTGTGACACAGGCTATACTATCCATCCAGCAGACTTGCACTATAACATTGTGTGAACTGTGACACAGGCTATACTATCCCATCCAGCAGACTTGCACTGTAACATTGCGTGCACTGTGACAGAGGCTATACTATCCATCCAGCAGACTTGCACTGTAACATTGCGTGTACTGTGACACAGGCTATACTATCCATCCAGCAGACTTGCACTATAACATTGTGTGAACTGTGACACAGGCTATACTATCCATCCAGCAGACTTGCACTGTAACATTGTGTGCACTGTAACACAGGCTATACTACCCATCCAGCAGACTTGCACTGTAGCATTGTGTGCACTGTGACACAGGCTATACTATCCATCCTGCAGACTTGCACTGTAACATTGTGTGCACTGTGACACAGGCTATACTATCCATCCAGCAGACTTGCACTGTAGCATTATGTGTACTGTGACACAGGCTATACTATCCATCCAGCAGACTTGCACTGTGACATTGTGTGAACTGTGACACAGGCTATACTATCCCATCCAGCAGACTTGCACTGTGACACAGGCTATACTATCCATCCAGCAGACTTGCACTATAAAATTGTGTGCACTGTAACACAGGCTATACTATCTATCCTGCAGACTTGCACTGTAACATTGTGTGCACTGTGACACAGGCTATACTATCCATCCAGTAGCCTTGCACTGTAACATTGTGTGTACTGTGACACAGGCTATACTATCCATCCAGCAGACTTGCACTGTAGCATTGTGTGTACTGTGACACAGGCTATACTATCCATCCAGCAGACTTGCACTGTAACATTGTGTGTACTGTGACACAGGCTATACTATCCAACCTGCAGACTTGCGCTGTAACATTGTGTGTACTGTGGCACAGGCTATACTATCCATCCAGTAGCCTTGCACTGTACCATTGTGTGCACTGTGACACAGGCTATACTATCCATCCAGCAGACTTGCACTGTAACATTGCGTGCACTGTAACAGAGGCTATACTATCCATCCAGCAGACTTGCACTGTAACATTGTGTGCACTGTGACACAGGCTATACTATCCATCCAGCAGACTTGCACTGTAGCATTGTGTGTACTGTGACACAGGCTATACTATCCATCCTGCAGACTTGGACTGTAACATTGTGTGCACTGTGACACAGGCTATACTATCCATCCTGCAGACTTGCACTGTAACATTGTGTGTACTGTGACACAGGCTATACTATCCATCCAGCAGACTTGCCCTGTAACATTGTGTGTACTGTGACACAGGCTATACCATCCATCCAGCAGACTTGCACTGTAACATTACGTGCACTGTGACAGAGGCTATACTATCCATCCAGCAGACTTGCACTGTAACATTGTGTGTACTGTGACACAGGCTATACTATCCCATCCAGCAGACTTGCACTGTAACATTGCGTGCACTGTGACAGAGGCTATACTATCCATCCAGCAGACTTGCACTGTAACATTACGTGCACTGTGACAGAGGCTATACTATCCATCCAGCAGACTTGCACTGTAACATTGTGTGTACTGTGACACAGGCTATACTATCCATCCAGCAGACTTGCACTGTAACATTGTGTGTACTGTGACACCGGCTATACTATCCATCCAGTAGCCTTGCACTGTAACATTGTGTGTACTGTGGCACAGGCTATACTATCCATCCAGCAGACTTGCACTGTAACATTGTGTGTACTGTGACACAGGCTATACTATCCATCCAGCAGACTTGCACTGTAGCATTGTGTGTACTGTGACACAGGCTATACTATCCATCCAGCAGACTTGCACTGTAACATTGTGTATACTGTGGCACAGGCTATACTATCCCATCCAGCAGACTTGCACTGTAACATTGTGTGTACTGTGACACAGGCTATACTATCCATCCAGCAGACTTGCACTGTAACATTGTGTGTACTGTGACACAGGCTATACTATCCAACCTGCAGACTTGCACTGTAACATCGTGTATACTGTGGCACAGGCTATACTATCCCATCCAGCAGACTTGCACTGTAACATTGTGTGTACTGTGACACAGGCTATACTATCCATCCAGCAGACTTGCCCTGTAACATTGTGTGTACTGTGGCACAGGCTATACTATCCATCCAGTAGCCTTGCACTGTACCATTGTGTGCACTGTGACACAGGCTATACTATCCATCCAGCAGACTTGCACTGTAACATTGTGTACTGTGACACCGGCTATAATATCCATCCAGCAGACTTGTACTATAACATTGTGTGAACTGTGACACAGGCTATACTATCCCATCCAGCAGACTTGCACTGTAACGTTGCGTGCACTGTGACAGAGGCTATACTATCCATCCAGCAGACTTGCACTATAACATTGTGTGAACTGTGACACAGGCTATACTATCCATCCAGCAGACTTGCACTGTAGCATTGTGTGTACTGTGACACAGGCTATACTATCCATCCTGCAGACTTGCACTGTAACATTGTGTGCACTGTGACACAGGCTATACTATCTATCCTGCAGACTTGCACTGTAACATTGTGTGCACTGTGACACAGGCTATACTATCCATCCAGCAGACTTGCACTGTAGCATTATGTGTACTGTGACACAGGCTATACTATCCATCCAGCAGACTTGCACTGTGACATTGTGTGAACTGTGACACAGGCTATACTATCCCATCCAGCAGACTTGCACTGTGACACAGGCTATACTATCCATCCAGCAGACTTGCACTATAAAATTTTGTGCACTGTAACACAGGCTATACTATCCAACCTGCAGACTTGCGCTGTAACATTGTGTGTACTGTGGCACAGGCTATACTATCCATCCAGTAGCCTTGCACTGTAACATTGCGTGCACTGTAACAGAGGCTATACTATCCATCCAGCAGACTTGCACTGTAACATTGTGTGTACTGTGACACAAGCTATACTATCCATCCAGCAGACTTGCACTGTAACATTGTGTGCACCGTGACACAGGCTATACTATCCATCCTACAGATTTGCACTGTAACATTGTGTGTACTGTGACACAGGCTATACTATCCACCTTGCAGACTTGCACTGTAACATTGTGTGCACTGTGACACAGGCTATACTATCCATCCTGCAGACTTGCACTGTAACATTGTGTGTACTGTGACACAGGCTATACTATCCATCCAGCAGACTTGCACTGTAGCATTGTGTGTACTGTGACACAGGCTATACTATCCACCTTGCAGACTTGCACTGTAACATTATGGGCTCGATTCACCAAGCGGTGCAAAGTGTTAGCACCGTGGTGAAAAGGCCCTTATCACGCCTAAACTCACTTTAGGCATGATAAGAAGAAACTCGCGCGAAGTTACCGCGCGCAAAGTTTTGCACGTGCGCGCGCAGCGGCCCCCGCTTCGCGCGAAGCTCCCATTAAGCCCTATGGGACTTTGCGCGCGCTCTCACGCGCGAACGCGCGGTAACTTCGCGCTAAGAGCAGGAAAAATCGGTGATAACTCAGTGGTGAAAAGGTTATCACGCCTAAAGTCTTTTAGGCGTGATAACTGGGTTATCACCGCTTTGTGAATCGAGGCCTATGTGTACTGTGACACAGGCTATACTATCCATCCTGCAGACTTGCACTGTAACATTGTGTGTACTGTGACACAGGCTATACTATCCATCCAGCAGACTTGCACTGTAACATTGTGTGTACTGTGACACAGGCTATATAATATCCATCCAGCAGACTTGCACTGTAGCATTGCGTGTACTGTGACACAGGCTATACTATCCATCCAGCAGACTTGCACTGTAACATTGTGTGTACTGTGACACAGGCTATACTATCCATCCAGCAGACTTGCACTGTGACATTGTGTGCACTGTGGCACAGGCTATACTATCCCATCCAGCAGACTTGCACTGTAACATTGTGTGTACTGTGACACTGGCTATACTATCCATCCAGCAGACTTGCACTGTAACATTGTGTGTACTGTGGCACAGGCTATACTATCCATCCAGCAGATTTGCACTGTAACATTGCGTGCACTGTGACAGAGGCTATACTATCCATCCAGCAGACTTGCACTGTAACATTGTGTGTACTGTGACACAGGCTATACTATCCATCCAGCAGACTTGCACTGTGACATTGTGTGCACTGTGGCACAGGCTATACTATCCATCCAGCAGACTTGCACTGTAACATTGTGTGCACTGTGACACTGGCCATACTATCCCACCCAGCAGACTTGCACTGTAGCATTGTGTGTAATGTGACACAGGCTATACTATCCATCCAGCAGACTTGCACTGTGACATTGTGTGCACTGTGGCACAGGCTATACTATCCATCCAGCAGACTTGCACTGTAACATTGTGTGTACTGTGACACAGGCTATACTATCCATCCAGCAGACTTGCACTGTAACATTGTGTGTACTGTGACACAGGCTATACTATCCATCCAGCAGACTTGCACTGTAACATTGTGTGTACTGTGACACAGGCTATACTATTCATCCAGCAGACTTGCACTATAACATTGTGTGAACTGTGATACAGGCTATACTATCCCATCCAGCAGACTTGCACTGTAACATTGTGTGCACTGTGACACAGGCTATACTGTCCATCCAGCAGACTTGCACTGTAACATTGTGTGTACTGTGACACAGGCTATACTGTCCATCCAGCAGACTTGCACTGTAACATTGTGTGTACTGTGACACAGGCTATACTATCCATCCAGCAGACTTGCACTGTGACATTGTGTGCACTGTGGCACAGGCTATACTATCCATCCAGCAGACTTGCACTGTAACATTGTGTGCACTGTGACACAGGCTATACTATCCATCCAGCAGACTTGCACTGTAGCATTGTGTGTAATGTGACACAGGCTATACTATCCATCCAGCAGACTTGCACTGTAACATTGCGTGCACTGTGACAGAGGTTATACTATCCATCCAGCAGACTTGCACTGTAACATTGTGTGTACTGTGACACAGGCTATACTGTCCATCCAGCAGACTTGCACTGTAACATTGTGTGTACTGTGACACAGGCTATACTGTCCATCCAGCAGACTTGCACTGTAACATTGTGTGTACTGTGACACAGGCTATATTATCCATCCAGCAGACTTGCACTGTGACATTGTGTGCACTGTGACACTGGCCATACTATCCCATCCAGTAGACTTGCACTGTAACATTGTGTGTACTGTGCCACAGGCTATACTGTCCATCCAGCAGACTTGCACTGTAACATTGTGTGTACTGTAGCACAGGCTATACTATCCATCCAGCAGACTTGCACTGTGACATTGTGTGACCTGTGACACAGGCTACACCATCCATCCAGCAGACTTGCACTGTAACATTGTGTGTACTGTGACACAGGCTATACCAGTGATGGCTAACCTTTCAGAGGCCGAGTGCCCAAACTGCGACCTAACATCGACTTATTTATCTCCAAGTGCCAATGGGAGGGGGGGGGGGGTGTTGCGGCGCGCCGAAAAATGGGCGGGCAGCATTTCACCAGAAAAGCGCAGTGGGCCACATTTCACCAGAAAATAAACGCAGTGGGCCACATTACACCAGAAAATAAACGCAGTGGGCCACATTTCACCAGAAAACAAACGCAGTGGGCAGCATTTCACAGGAAATAAACACAATGTGGGAAACATTTTAGCAGAAAATAACACAGTGGGCCGAATTTCTCCTGCAAAAAAAGTAATGTACTCACCTGACAGAAGTCTTCTCTCTCGGCTGGGCTCTGGTGCGCATCTCCCCTGGACGTTTCTTCTGCAGTCTCCCACGCTGCCGCTGACAGGCAGCGTGCAGGGCTACGGGAAGATGGCGCCCGAAGCCCTGTACTGGAGACACAAATAGTCTCCAGTACAGGGCTTCGGCAGTCATCTTGCCGTAGCCCTGGTCTGCCTCCCGTGAGACTGCGGGCTGCAGGCTATGAACTGGCGCGGCAGCGTCTAGAGACGCTGCGGCCAGTTCATAAGCAGCGGTGGCGTGCCAGCAAATTAGGCTACGTGTGCCAGGCCCGGCACACGTGCCATAGGTTCGCCACCGCTGGGCTAGACTATCCATCCTGCAGACTTGCACTGTAACATTGTGTGTACTCTGACACAGGCTATACTATCCCATCCAGCAGACTTGCACTGTAACATTGTGTGTACTGTGATACTGGGATAATGTGTCACATTGTGTCTGAGCTGTGTAAAGTGCTAAGACACAGCTGGTTTCATATCTTAATAATCACAATTGCGGCAGTGTAGACACTAAATGGTGGGGCATGTACTCCCAATAATCAAACAAGAAATAACTTTAAATTCATAAAGAATCATATCAAAATGTATTAATTCATGAAGGACAAAACACTATTTAAAAAATGTACTCTTAATAAATACATGGGATGGCCACCCCGTCACAACACAACCACATCCATCACCACACATACTCCACAGTCACACGCTGGCATCTATAAATGTTGATATCTCAAAATGTTTGATATAAGATCACAGCAGCAACTTGCAAATTTCATTTGTATGATAGTACTGGCATCTAGCATAGACAAAAAGGGAGAGCAAAGAACTACATGTGAAAGGCATGCACCAAGTTCATCCAGCCAAGTCAGACAGCAAATTGCACAAAAATCTTCTTGTTAGCCAAGCAGTGTTAGTGTTGCACTATTCAGGCACAGAGCAAATGGCGCATAGTCCATCCAGCATGCAAAACAGCAGAGCAGCCTATAAGCTAGTGACCATCATTTGTCAGCAAAAGCAAGAGGCAGATCACCTTCACCGTAGTTTAGCACTGCGCAATGGCATAAGGCCAAAGATATGAAAAATGCATAGCTTGTCTCACCAAGTCATGTAGAGCTCCCTCGTCAATAGAGGATAACAACACTGAGTTCCTTCTGAGGACACTATGGGCAAGTCAAGTCCATTTGGCAAAGGTTTGATGTCCACAGTTGCCCAGATCAGTCATTGTAGATGATCAGTGTGGATGCAAGGATGGTGGGTGCGGGCCATTGGAGTAAGTCCCGACTTAGGTAGATGCGAGGGTTGGGGCGGCGAGTCGTCTCATGCACAAGGCAGGCAGCTAACCCGACGTTTCGCCGGCTTCCGGTTTTCTCAAAGGGCGTGGCTGCCGCGACGTATCACTCCCTAACCTTTAGCCTCACAACAACCAATCAGCACACTCGAACACCGCCCATCAACAAATACAACACACATGCCAGTGCACGGAAAGGGAGCCAGAGCAGGGGCTGCAGCGGGCGGCGGCAATCAGATTGACAGGGGAACATTAAGATTTCATAACACACATAATGGGTGCATGAAAAACATACTACCCAACGGCAGAAATGCCATATAGCGTATAATAAACTAGCATATAAATAATAGTGTATGGCAACTCAGTCCCCTCATAAAAGCTCCCACCGTCCATCAGGTACCTGGCAGCACTAGTCCCAACCCTGTACGCTGGCAATAATTAACTACCTTTTTTTTTTTTTTTTTTAAAGAAAGAAAAAGCAAATCAGAAAATAAAACAACAAAAATATATAAAGAGCGGATTCCAAAAATGCCCCAACCAATAAAATATAAATGTTGACCCCAAAAGGTATATCTCAATGGGGGCTATAGGGGACAAGTTTCAGTTGTTTCATATGTTGGGCTCTAATGGCTGTCTTATGAGAAGACATCCTTTCTTTCAACATCCAGCCAGGTGCCAGGTTGACTGTGTACGTGTAAATCCGCAACTTCCGGTGCTTGGAGCATCTCTGTTGCTTAGTTACGGTGAGGCCATTCCGCGATTGGCCTGTAGATTCATGCACGTCATGAGACATGTGACGCACATACACAGAAGACAGACAGACAAATTACAGCGCTCAAGGCTGCACCTGAAATTTAAACCAACAGAGGCAATGCACAGCCCCACTAGGGCTAAATACATGCCTTGAATGCAATACAGGTGCAAATTATGTACTAATTCAAATCTAAAAATGTTGAATGTAGATTTGAAGCAATGAATTCAGCTAGCTGCTAGTATACTTACGTTCAATTTGTACAGCGGGAGACATGGCAGCGCTTTCAAACAGAAGTTTTACCTCAATGAGCTATCTGCATGGATGTGCAGAGCTCCAGTAACTGGACAACATTACACACCTAGCACTCAAAACAGGCAAAAGAGGGTGTTAGCTTCAGTAAATAATGTGTACACAGATTATTACCTAATAGACTTCCCCACGGCGATGATGGACCATTCAATTTGTACAGTGGGAGACATGGCAGCGCTTTCAAACAGAAGTTATACCTGAATGATCTATTTGTCATTTGTCTTTCTGTCTGCTTGATGAAATGTGCATACCATTTATTTTTTTTAAAGTTACTTTTTATTTGATTTTAGAAACATATATTAAACAAAACATTCCCCCAAACAGAAGGGGATAACAACATATAAAACATCAAGAAGAAGCTTACATACGGAATGTCATAAGTGCATGTCGATATTCATCAGAGATGCAAAACATTTAGCAGTAATTATACCATCATCTCATTTAAGAAAGTATAATACCGTGCAACTATCAACCTCACCTAGATATCAGATCAGTGCTGACTCCCCTCGCTCCCTCACCCTAACAGCTTATTTCTGGGGTTTCATCTAATGTCACATTAAAGATGTACATGGTTTGTGTAATAGAATACTTTTAAGGTATATATAAAATGATAGATCTCACTCCTCCTAGCCAGACTTTAAGGATACTTTATTCTGAAGATAGAGTGTCTCGGTTCTTGGTCCATACATCCCAGACCTTTTGAAATGTATTGGCACAACCCCTAGCAATGTAGGCTGCTTTGTATAAATGTAAAGATGAGTTGATAAGATTTTTCCAGAATTGGATTGATGGAGGATCCTGCTGTTTCCATGACAGTAATATAGATTACCTGTAATAAAACAGGAGGAGACCCACCAATGCTCTTTGGGCTCTAGTTGGAGCTAAGGATGATACTTCACCTAGAAGGCAATGAAGTGGTTTAGGGGGAACCCGTAGTTTAGTTACTTGTGAGATAAATGCACATATTTCCTTCCATTTTGCTGCTATTGCAGGACAGAGCCAAAAAATGTGATCAAAATTTGCCGCATCCATCCCGCATCTCCAGCAACTGGAGCCCTCTGAGGAACAGAATTTACCCAATCTAGAGGGTGTCATATATGCTCTGTGAATTATTTTAAATTGGATCAATTTGTCCCTTGAGGCTATTAAGTATTCAAATGATTTTATGAGAACATTTTCCCAATCTTCATCATCTAGATCAGAAATTAACCCAGTCCAGGGCTGCATGTAGACAGTGGAGTGGGGTTCATTAAGTAATATTATATGTTGGTACAAAGTAGAGTGCCTTTTTGAGATTTTCATTGCATAGAGTATCTTACAGTTCAGAACTTTGTAGACTAACCCGGGCCCCGCCATATTGCGACTGAAAGGCTTGTCTCAGCTGGAGAAAGCGAAAAAAATAGTTATGGCAATGAGAAGTTTTCTTTAAGACTGTCGAAGGTACTGTAGTTAGAGTGCTATTGGAAATAATATGTTTCAGCTGAGAGACGCCTCCCCTTATCCACACAACAGGGTCCGGGATCGAATAGAATTGTTCGAGCGTGTGGTTATTCCAGATGGGGGTGTTTGGGGATACCCTATTGGCAGGGGGTTTGTACCAGGAGTGTACTGTGTTCCAGGCCTCGATTACAACTTTCATGTTTAGGGTTAGAGGGTAGGGAGCTTTCATTCCTCTATATAGGATCTGTGCGAGAGCTTCAAAAGACCCCAAACAAGCCGCATCTAAAACTGTAGATGCATTAGAATGGTCTTGTACGAGCCACCAGTGAGCAGTTACCAATTGACTGGCTAGGAAGTATTTATATAAATTAGGGAATGCTAGCCCTCCCTCCATCCATGGTCTCTGTAGTTTCCTTAGGCTGATTCGGGGAGTTTTGTTATCCCAGATAAAACTGCACATTATTGAATTGAGTTGTGCAAAAACATTTTTGTTCAGTCGTATGGTGGAATTTCTAAATATACAGGTATATTTTGGTAGTAACTTCATTTTAATTAAGTTGATTCTTCCAACAAGGGACAAAGGGAGACACTTCCAACTAGTCAATTTAAGTTTAGTTTCTTGCAGAAGGGGGAGGATGTTGTACTGGTAGAAATCTGCAGGGTTATCAGATATCGAAACCCCCAAGTATTTGACCTTATCTACGGAATCTAAGGGTGTTTGTAGTTGGGAGTTTTTAGTAAGAGGAAGTATCTTTGATTTACTCCAGTTAACACATAAACCCGACAGTGGAGAAAAAGAATTGAAGATATCAAGTGCCCCAGTTATAGATTTGTCCGGGTCTTCAAGAAATAGTACCATATCGTCTGCATACAGGGATACCCTCTCCTCCAGCCCCCCCCCCCCCCCCCCACGAAAGCCCTTCAAAGAGTTATGTTGGCAAATTGCCATTGCTATCGGTTCGATGGCCATCGCGAAGAGGGCTGGAGAGAGAGGGCACCCCTGCCTAGTGCCCCTTTGTAAATGAATGTCTTTCGACAGCATTTGACCAATACGAATATTTGATTTGGGGTGACTGTGCATACCATTTATGATTAGCAGCACAAGGAATATTATGTTTTTATTGCTAGACTAGTGTTAGGCCTTCCCCGAGAGGGTCCGTCATCGCCGTGGGAAAGTCTATTAGGTAATAATCTGTGCACACATTATTTACTGAAGGTAACACTCTCCTTTGCCTGTTTTGAGTGCTAGGTGAGTAGCCAGAAGGACTTCACTTCTAACTACTTCTAGATTTTTCTAACTTTCTTAAACCTGTATCTTTGTACATAGGCTGCATTGGTCTTAGGGTAACGTAAGATAGACAGTTCTTAAGATAAACCTAAACTGGGTTCTAGACCTGGTTTAAGAGGCCATGAAACGCAAGATATTACTTCAGATTCCTGCTTTGCTGAGGCACCCTAAAGACATATGCCTGCCTTCTATCTCTGCTGTATACCTGTATTGCCAAATAAATCTACTTAGATAATTTCGAAGATGTCTTGTTCTATCTCCATGGTCTGCTGCTACTGTGAAGATATATAAACTTTAGAACAGAAAGTATCCGGGCACCAGCAGCAGCAGTATGCTTAGTAAACCTTTAATGCATCCCCAAACCGCATGACATACAAAGTGAAATGCCTAACGTCGTTTCACAGGACAAAACCTGCTTCTTCAGAGGCAACCAGTAACACAGTGGCATAAAACACAGCAAACTTAAATACAATACAATGCAAAATGTGGGCTTACCACGCCTCTTACCACCGCCCCACCGCCGAGCGTGCGTTTGTTTCGCCGCACCGCCCTGAGCTGCTGGCTCTGTGAACAGTCCGCTCGTCGCTTCCGGGTAGATCGATCAGGCATTTCCCTGATTGGTTACTGGGACGTCACATGACTATCCCATCACTTCCGCCCGGAGCGTAGCCAGTAGTATCGGTGTAGGTGATGTATGCCGGCGTCCAGTTTCCTAGGCAACCGGACCAGAAGCGTGGCGAGCCTGCAGATAAAATACAATACAACAGAGGGCATATTGTTAGAACATTTCAGCATAAAAACATTTAATATAATACTTTTAATACTATTAATACAACGATCTCCCATATTAAGCCCAGCACCATAAAAAGGAGTAGTACTAGTGCTTATTATCAAGAGCCAATTAAAAATAGAAATAGAAAGGTCATTCCTTGAAGCAAAATACAGGGATATGTAGACTTTAGATTTTGATTTTAATCCCCCGAAAGCCGCTACACCGTATTGGTGCTCAGCAATATCACTGGATGGGGACCATTCCCTCCACAGTGACACCTCAGATACCCGAGGTCAGCAATTTCAGGGGAATTTCGTACAAGTGGAACATATCCCTATGCTTCACTATTTACTGAACTTAAGGAACAAACAAAGCAAAGGTTATATACATAGGGGAGGAGCATCAGGGGAGCATAGGGAAATATAAATCTCTGTTATAATTACAGCATTTTTTATAATATCAATATTTATCTAAAAAGCACCACAATTCATTTCTCTCATTAAGACCCAGGTTGCCACATGCATTTGTGAGGGAGATCAGTTTAGCTTCCTCTCTACGGAGGCATTGATCTCGGTTGCCCCCTCTTTGTGGGATCTCCACTATTTTAAGACCACAAAACCGGAGACAGTCCGGATTTCCATCATGGTTTTCCCTAACATGGGCAATCAATCTTCCAGCCCCTTTACCTGTCTCTATTGACTTAAAATGTTCTTGAAACCGTTGTTTCATGGGTCTTGTAGTTTTGCCAATGTAGAATCTCCCACACGGGCAGATAATTGCATACACCGCAAACTTGGACCCACAATGGATGCAGTCCTTAAATACAATCCTGTAACCCCCCAGGTCCAAGTTTGCGGTGTATGCAATTATCTGCCCGTGTGGGAGATTCTACATTGGCAAAACTACAAGACCCATGAAACAACGGTTTCAAGAACATTATAAGTCAATAGAGACAGGTAAAGGGGCTGGAAGATTGATTGCCCATGTTAGGGAAAACCATGATGGAAATCCGGACTGTCTCCGGTTTTGTGGTCTTAAAATAGTGGAGATCCCACATAGAGGGGGCAACCGAGATCAATGCCTCCGTAGAGAGGAAGCTAAACTGATCTCCCTCACAAATGCATGTGGCAACCTGGGTCTTAATGAGAGAAATGAATTGTGGTGCTTTTTAGATAAATATTGATATTATAAAAAATGCTGTAATTATAACAGAGATTTATATTTCCCTATGCTCCCCTGATGCTCCTCCCCTATGTATATAACCTTTGCTTTGTTTGTTCCTTAAGTTCAGTAAATAGTGAAGCATAGGGATATGTTCCACTTGTACGAAATTCCCCTGAAATTGCTGACCTCGGGTATCTGAGGTGTCACTGTGGAGGGAATGGTCCCCATCCAGTGATATTGCTGAGCACCAATACGGTGTAGCGGCTTTCGGGGGATTAAAATCAAAATCTAAAGTCTACATATCCCTGTATTTTGCTTCAAGGAATGACCTTTCTATTTCTATTTTTAATTGGCTCTTGATAATAAGCACTAGTACTACTCCTTTTTATGGTGCTGGGCTTAATATGGGAGATCGTTGTATTAATAGTATTAAAAGTATTATATTAAATGTTTTTATGCTGAAATGTTCTAACAATATGCCCTCTGTTGTATTGTATTTTATCTGCAGGCTCGCCACGCTTCTGGTCCGGTTGCCTAGGAAACTGGACGCCGGCATACATCACCTACACCGATACTACTGGCTACGCTCCGGGCGGAAGTGATGGGATAGTCATGTGACGTCCCAGTAACCAATCAGGGAAGTGCCTGATCGATCTACCCGGAAGCGACGAGCGGACTGTTCACAGAGCCAGCAGCTCAGGGCGGTGCGGCGAAACAAACGCACGCTCGGCGGTGGGGCGGTGGTAAGAGGCGTGGTAAGCCCACATTTTGCATTGTATTGTATTTAAGTTTGCTGTGTTTTATGCCACTGTGTTACTGGTTGCCTCTGAAGAAGCAGGTTTTGTCCTGTGAAACGACGTTAGGCATTTCACTTTGTATGTCATGCGGTTTGGGGATGCATTAAAGGTTTACTAAGCATACTGCTGCTGCTGGTGCCCGGATACTTTCTGTTCTAAAGTTTATGGATTACGACTCTAAATTGTCTGGAGGCACAGCTGGAGTGACCTGTTACCCCCTACCTGTCTACAGTCCTAGCATCTTGTGCCAATCTATATTACTCTTTTCTTGGGATGCTACTGTGAAGAATGTTAAGTTATCGCAGATCCTGCGATATGGTGCCAACTGGTTTGTAACCCTTAGCAACCAACAATTACATTTTAACAAATGTCAGAGGCATTTTGACTCATCCCTAATTGTGAAGTTAGACAGCAATAAATACTGGGAGCTGTGAGGTAGAGAAATTATCCACTGATGTCACGGAGATCCAAAACTACTCATACATTTGTAGATAGATATAAATAAATACATGTATACTCTTATACATAAGTCCCCACTACTGTGACCAATCCATGTACAGTAATGTACAGTCACTATTATCAGCTTATTACTGGCTGGTAACACTAACTCACCCCTACTGTTACCAATCTATGTACAGTAATGTAAAAGAACCATTATCAGCTTATTACAGACCAGTAACACTAACTCACCCCTACTGTGACCAAGCTATGTTTAGTAGAGTAAAGTGATCATTATTTGCTTATTACAGGCCTATAAAAGTAACTCACTCCTACTTTGACCAATCTGTGTACAGTAATGTACAGTCACCATTATCAGCTTATTACAGGCCAGTAACACTAACTCACCCCTTACTGTGACCAATCCATGTTCAGTAGAGTAAAGTGATCATTATTTGCTTATTGCAGGCCTATAGAAGTAACTCACTCCTACTGTGACCAATCTGTGTACAGTAATGTACAGTCACCATTATAAGCTTACTACAGGCCAGTAACCATTATGGTCACTGTACATTACAGCACACAGATTAGTCACTGTAGTGGTGACTGATTTAGTGTTACCAACCCGTAATAAGCTGATAATATATCAATTTATTACAGATCGGAAACACTAAGTTGCCCCCTACAGTGACCAATCTGTGTACAATAATGTTCAGCGATCATTATAAGCTTATTACAGGCCAGTAACAAGTCACTTCTGTCACACTGCCCCCAGTCAATTTGTGTCACTTCTCACTCCGATTGCACATAGACATCCCAACATCCGATGCCACAATCTATATGCCAGCCAGCTGAGACACACACACACACACACACACACACACACACACACACACACACACACACACACACACGTGTGATGTGTAATGTGACTGCAGGGTATGCCTGTAATGAGGTATATGTACACAGGGAATTTGAGAAGTAATAGGAGTGTGATGTGTGTAATGTGACTGCACAGTGTGCCTGTAATGAGATATAAACACACTATGTACAGATGGAATGTGAGAAGTAATAGGGGTGTGATGTGTGTAATGGGATTGCACAGTGTGCCTGTAATAAGGTATAAACACACTATGTACAGATGGAATGTAAGAAGTAATAGGGGTGTGATGTGTGTAATTTGACTGCACAGTATGTCTGTAATGAGGTATAAACACACTATGTGCAGAGGGAATGTGAGAAGCAATAGGGGAGTGCTGTGTAATGTGACTGCACAGTGTGCCTGTAATGCGGTATAAACACATTATGTACACAGGGAATGCGAAAAGAATTAGGGGTGTGATGTGTGCAATGTGACTGCACAGCATGGATTAAATGAGGTATAAACAGGCTACGTACACAGGAAATGTGAGAAGTAATAGGGGTGTGATGTGTGTAATGTGACTGCACAGTGTGCCTGTAATGAGGTATAAACACACTATGTACACAGGGAATGTGAGAAGTAATAGGGGTGTGATGTGTAGTATGACTGCACTGTATGCCTGTAATGAGGTATGCACACAATATGTATACAGCGAATGTGAGAAGTAATAGGGCTGTGATGTGTGTAATAAGACTGCAATGTGTGTCTGTAATGAGGTATAAACACAATATGTGCACAGGAAATGTGAGAGGTAATAGGGCTGTGATGTATAATGTGACTGCACAGTATGACTGTAATAAGCTATAAATACAATTTAGTGAACGACTCTCAGAATTGGAAAGTGCTCGCTTTATCAGCATTGTTTTTCTACTGTGGGATCTAGCTGGATACTTCTCAATAATCCATCACCTCCCCCTCTTCACAAAACTCCATAGATATCAGGGTGTCTGTACTGTCAGTAAGCTGTCACCAAACACAATCAAGAATGATAATTTTAGATAATGAATCAGGCCAGTGTGTGAGCAGTGACACATAATAACTTAAAAATATTCAATATTTAATGTTAATTACCGTATTTTTCAGACTATAAGATGAATTTTTTTCCCCTAAAAGTGGAGAGAAAAAGTCAGTGCATCTTATAGTCCCAATAATACAATTTGGACAGACACCAGATGTCCCCCACAAGTACCTGCTGCAGCAGTCTGCTTCTATCTGAACTTCCAATCAAGGCCTGCTATAGCTCCGCTCTTTAAGTTGTGCTGATGTTCTCGTGGGCACAATCCCGGGGCCGTCATTGGAGCCAATCCCTGCACTTGTCAATAGCAGTAACCTATCAGATGTCAGTGGGCATGATTGGCCTCAATGACAGCGCTGTGGTCCTGCGCCAAACCACTAGCACAAGTTAAAAAGGCTCACTATCAGAATTCATGTGACCAGCAGTAGCATATTGCCGGTGCATAAAAAGTTGGTGACATGCTAATAGGCTGTGAGGGGACATTAGCAGCTTCCCACACAGCTGCTTTATCTCCCCATACTCTTTGATGCTGATCATGGCACATTGAGAGGATTACTGTGCCAGCTTCACCTCTTCCCTGGCCCATGAAATCACGCGAGGCCGCAGCTTCAGCAGCCCAACTAGGGCTGGATTGGTCCGGACATCCATGAAACCCTGCAAACTCATCCCAGGGACATAAAGCTTCCTGTGGTACTCATATCTGCTGCTGATCTATCTGGAGATACTGGACCTAAATAATTCATAACTGCATCATCCTGTTGTTGTCCCATCACTGCCACTGTGCTGCATGTGGTTAGGGGTTAGTAAGTGGTTAGTGTAGTGCAGTGTAGCTGATGGGGCACCAGGGGTTAGTGTAAGGTAGCTAGTGTAGCTGTTGAGGCAGAAGGGGTTAGTGTAGCTAGTGGGGCAGCAGGGGTCAGTGTTGTTGTTGAGGCAGCAGAAGTTAGTGTAGGGTAGTTAGTGTAGCTGTTGAGGGAGCAGGCGTTAGTGTAGCTAGTGGGGAAGCAGGGGTTAGTGTAGCTGTTGAGGCAGCAGGAGTTAGTGTAACTAGTGGGGCAGCAAGGGTTAGTGTAGCTAGTGGGGCAGCAGGGGTCAGTGTTGTTGTTGAGGCAGCAGAAGTTAGTGTAGGGTAGTTAGTGTAGCTGTTGAGGGAGCAGGCGTTAGTGTAGCTAGTGGGGAAGCAGGGGTTAGTGTAGCTGTTGAGGCAGCAGGAGTTAGTGTAACTAGTGGGGCAGCAAGGGTTAGTGTAGCTAGTGGGGCAGCAGGGGTTAGTGTAGCTAGTGAGGCAGCAGGGGTTAGTTTAGCTTAGTTAGTGTAGCTGTTGAGGCAGCAGGGGTTAGTGTAGCTTGTGGGGCAGCAGGGATAGTGTAGCTTAGACAGAGAGAGTTTGGTGGAGAAGGTCCACAAGAAACCCCTGCACCATGGCAGCACCCAGGTTTAGTAATTTTTCATGTTGATTTTTGTCCTCTAAACCTAGGTGTGTCTTGTGGTCTGGAGCATCTTCACGTCTGAAAAAATGGTACCCACCTGTTCTGGTCTCTGTAAGAGGGTCCTCCTCTTTAGTTGTCCCCATCATGTCACCCACTTCTGCAGACATCTGATCTCTCTTCACATACATCTCTTCTTCTTCCTCTTTAATTGTTCTCATCATGTCACCCTCCTCTGCAGATAGCTGATCACTTCTCACACACATCTCTTCTTCTTCCTCTTTAATTGTCCTCATCATGTCCCCCTCCTTCATAGACTGCTGATCACCCCTCACACACATCTCTTCTTCCTCTTTAATTACCCTTATTATTAAACCCTCCTCCTTGGACTGCTGATCACTCCTGACATATGTCTCTTCTTCTTCCTCTTCAATTGTCCCCATCATGTCACCTTCCGCCGTAGAATGGCGATCGCCACTCACATATGTCTCTTCTTCTTCATCTTTAATTGTCCTTATCGGGTTACTCTCACCCATAGACTGTTGATCATCCCTCACACATGTCTCTTCTTCTTCCTCTTTAATTGTCCCCATCATGTCACCTTCCGCCGTAGAATGTCGATCGCCACTCACATATGTCTCCTCTTCTTCTTCATCTTTAATTGTCCTTATCGGGTTACTCTCACCCATAGACTGTTGATCACCCCTCACACATGTCTCTTCTTCTTCCTCTTTAATTGTCCTCATCCTTTCACCATGATCCATAGACTGCTGATCACTCCTCACATACATCTCTTCTTCTTCCTCTTCATTGGCCCCCAATATGTAACCTTCCTCCATAGACTGCTGATCACTCCTCACATAAATTTCTTCTTCTTCCTCTTTATTGGTCCTCATTAGGTAACCTTCCTCCATAGACTGCTGATCACTCCTCACATACATCTCTTCTTCTTCCTCTTTATTGGTCCTCATTATGTAACCTTCCTCCATAGACTGCTGATCACTCCTCACATAAATTTCTTCTTCTTCCTCTTTATTGGTCCTCATTAGGTAACCTTCCTCCATAGACTGCTGATCACTCCTCACATACATCTCTTCTTCTTCCTCTTTATTGGTCCTCATTATGTAACCTTCCTCCATAGACTGCTGATCACTCCTCACATACATCTCTTCTTCATCCTCTTTAATTGTCCTCATCATGATACCCTCCTCCCTAGATTGCTGATCACTCCTCACATGTGTCTCTTCTTCTTCCTCTTTAATGGTTTCCATCATTGCACCATGATCCATAGACTGCTGATCACTCCTCACATAAATATTTTCTTCTTCCTCTTTATGGGTCCTCATTATGTCACCCTCCTCCATAGACTGCTGGTCACTCCTCACATATGTCTTTTCTTCTTCCTCTGTAATTGTCCTTATTACGTCACCCTTCTTCATAGACCGCTGATCATTCCTTACATACGTCTCTTGCTCTTCCTCTTTATTTGTCCCCATCATGTCACCTTCCCCCGCAGACTGCTGATCACTCCTCACATAGGTCTCTCTTTCTTCTTCTTTATTTGTCCTCATCATGTCACCCTTCTCCACACACTGATGGTCTTTGAGCTCAGATCTTAGCTCTGAAAAGGATAAATTATATCTGTAAAATATTAGTATTATTAAACAGAGCACAGAAAAGAACATAATTTGTTAGGGACTGATAATATCCCATAAGTTGTGGTATGCTGCATATTCAGTACCACAGTCCTCTCTTCCAGTGTGCCCTGCTCATTATCTGGTGCTTCTCTCCTCCTCTCCATGCACACATTACTGTGATTTTACAGCAGTGCCTGCATTAATGGATGGATAAGGATGTGAAATGAGAACAGCTGGAGACAGAGGAAGACAGGAGCAGAGGTGTGCAGCTAATTAGCTATAAATTATTATTACTTATGGTTTTAGAACCTGATAACCTGGGCAGATGGGATAACATCTCCATATCCTGACCTTACATGAGCCCACTTGCCCATCATCTATGAACCCCAAACCTTCCAATAGCCATAGCTACAAACCTCCCAGCTGGGACTGTGCCAATACCAGGACCAAAGCAGCAGAGGCCACCCAAACACTCTCCAGGTGCAGCCTCGATCTTCTCTGTCTGTCCTACCAGTCATGCCCCTTGTTACTTGGTTCCACCCCCGAGCTGTGACCCACCAACCATCATCTTTGTGCAGACTCCAACCTCTCCCACTGAGGGACTAACTAACACCAGTGGCTCCTGGCTCCACATTGGCTTCTTCCTATCAGAGATACAATGGATACAGTAATCTGGCAGCATTATCTGATCTGCTGAAAATGGACACAATGGGCAGATCCTGCTCCTTCATAGCCTCAATCCCAGAGACCTCCATTCATCCACAACAACTTCATTGTACAATGTATTATTGGCTGCCGACATTAATGACTGTTGCTATCTATGAACAGCTGCTGGCAAAAGCTATCAGGGAATATGTCCTCCTTCACAGGGAAGAGCCTCCCATAACAGCTGTGATAAACCTAAAAACATGGCTGATTGCAGTACAAAACACAAATGATAACAGGCTTATTAACATGCATGATTTATAGCATAAGAAGTAAGGGAAATAAAGAGATAAGGTATATTTTGGAGGTAATGACACACAAAAAAAGTTACCATCTCTGGCTTTTATTTAAAAATTGTACTATTAATAGTGTTCCCAGAAAACTACATCCTCTATAGTTTTACTTAAAGGAGTCATCAGGCAAAAAAAAAAAAATGAGTTTCACTTACCTGGGGCTTCTACCAGCCCCATGCAGCCATCCTGTGCCCTCGTAGTCACTCACTGCTGCTCTGGTCCCCCTCCATCAGCTCATTTAGTTTTTGCCGACCTTGAGGTCGGCGGATCGCATTGCGCACATTTATACGCATTCCCGCTGGTACAGGAACATTAACGCATACATATTTACGCATTACGTGAAATTGTACGCGTTGAACCCCAAACGCGTAAAAATGTATGCGTTAATGTTCCAGCAGACATCTTCCAACCATATAAACTGTTTCACTCCAGTCATTGATAAGTGTCAGTCAGTGATGGAGCTCAAGGTCCAATTTGGCAATTTCAATCCCTGGAAGGCTTAGGGTGCATACACAAATCCAGTTTTGATGGAACAATCACTGACCAATGTAACACTTCCATGTAGTATGAGGGCCAACAAATGTTGGATACTATAAAGAGAATGTGTTGGCAAGCTCTCATACTACCTGGAAGTGCTAAGGGAGGGCATATGGCTACACTGCAGGCATATGATGTAAGTATTACTATAGCAACTGCTATAGGATCTGTAGCCATGGAGGTTGGGTTGTTGGTCTTGGACGCCAGTCAGCAAGTCTCTATGACTACAGAGCTCTCTCTCATCATGTGGGTTATATGATGAGAGAGGACATTTTAATCTTAAGATACTCCAATGCTAGAAAGAAAGAAGATCATGGAGTCTCAGAAAGGTCTCTTCCTTCACTCACTTACTCTGCATATGGGGAAAGGGGATACATATATTTGGGGGGCTAATCTTCCTATATTTGGGGGCTGATCTGGCAACCTATACACAAGAGGTGGAGGGGGGGGTTATCTGGCTACCTATACTTTGGGGGCAAATCTTGCTATGTATACTGGGAAGGGGGGGGGGGGGAAATAACCTGGCTACCTATACTTGGGGGGCTAATCGGACTACCTATATTTGGAGGTTGATCTGGAACCATATACATAAAGGATGGGGGGAGGTGGGTAATCTGGCTACCTATACTTGGGGGGGCTAGTCTGGCCACCTATATATTTGTGTGTGTGGGGGGGGGCAGTTGGATTACCTACACTTGGAGGGGGTAATCTGTTTATCCATACTAGGGTATAACTATACTGGGAGGCTAATGCAGCCACATTATATTAGGGGCCCTTCTTGCTAACTATACGGGGGGGGGGGGGGGGGGGTAACCTGGCTACCTATATTGAGGGACTTATTTGCAACCTATACTGGGGGATGGGGGGGTTTCTTCAGACTACCTACACTGGGGGAGCACATCTGGTTACCCATACATACCTACATCTAGCTACCTATGCTTGAACTACCTAATGCTGGTGAGGGGGGCATCCCTGGATCCCTGTACGGGGGTGGAAGGAGAAGTGGTATCTTTGGCAATAAAAACACCTTATAAACGTTTTGGGGCGTGGGGATAAACAAAATGATGATTTCTAGTTATGCCCCTGACTGACTGCAGGGTATGACAATTACTTAGGGTGGAATGATCAGGATAGTGACAAGAGTACTAGGATCTCCTTTGTACCAAAGTATATCCACCTAACCTCCTATTCTGCTCAATATAGAACAACAATATAGAACAGTAGACACACTATTACCTCTTCCAAAAATGTGTTCTCACCGCTTCCTGCAACTTGTTTTCCTACAGTATTACATCACTTCCGGACGAAGTGCGCTCGCCATCTTGTGGTGAATAGGCTAAATGCAGCCATTGTTTGTGGAATCACCTGCAATTCTGCTAGCAAATACTATTGCTATTATTGTTACTGCTACACAAAATCCTCACCTTTAGGGCCCTTTCACAGGAGCAGTTGGCAGGCAGTGAAAAGACTCTCATAGCTCCCAACTGTCCCTTTTTCGGAGGGACTGTCCATTTTTGGGAGCCCTGTCCCTCTTTCACCCTCATTTGTCTCTCTTTCAGGACTTTGTCCCTCTTTCTATGTAAATATATATTTCTCTACTAAAAATGTGTTTGATTGAATCTAAACTTTATTCCCAACCTTAAAATTGATATATTACTAATTTTAAAATGTTACTATGAAGGAAAATGAACCAGGCAGGGGCGTAACTAGAAATCACTGGGCCCCCCTGCGAATATTTGGATGGGGCCCCCCCCCCATAGGTGCCAAATAATCGTAATGGGGCAGCGTTTCACTGTAAATTAATTGTAAAGTGGGCAGCACCAGTCACCAGAAAATAGTGACATGAGCAGCAGTCACCAGAAAATTGTAACGTGGGCAGCATTCACCAGACAATCGTAATGTGAGCAGCGTTCACCAGAATATCGTAATGTGGGACAGAAAATCGTAATGTGGGCAGAGTTCACCAGAAAATTGTAACATGGACAGCATTCACCAGACAATCGTAACTTGGGCAGTGTTCACCAGAAAATCGTAATGTGGGCCAGAAAATCGTAATGTGGGCAGCGTTCACCAGAAAATCGTAACGTGGACAGCATTCACCAGACAATCGTAACGTGGGCAGTGTTCACCAGAAAATCGTAATGTGGGCCAGAAAATCGCAATGTGGGCAGCAGTCACCAGAAAATCGCCATGTGGGCAGCAGTCACCAGAAAATTGCAATGTGGGCATCAGTCACCAGAAAATCCTAATGTGGGCAGCAGTCACCAGAATATCGTAATGTGGGCAGCAGTCACCAGAAAATCCTAATGTGGGCAGCAGTCAGTCACCAGAATGTCGTAATGTGGGCAGCAGACACCAGAAAATCCTAATGTGGGCAGCAGTCACCAGAAAATCCTTATGTGGGCAGCAGTCACCAGAAAATCGCAATGTGGGCAGCAGTCACCAGAAAATCGCAATGTGGGCAGCAGTCACCAGAAAATCCTAATGTGGGCAGCATACACCAGAAAATCGTAATGTGGGCAGCAGACACCAGAAAATCGCAATGTGGGCAGCAGACACCAGAAAATCGCAATGTGGGCAGCAGACACCTGAAAATCGCAATGTGGGCAGCAGACACCTGAAAATCGCAATGTGGGCAGCAGACACCTGAAAATCGCAATGTGGGCAGCAGACACCTGAAAATCGCAATGTGGGCAGCAGACACCTGAAAATCGTAATGAGGGCAGCAGACACCTGAAAATTGCAATGTGGGCAGCAGTGACCAGAAAATCGCAATGTGGGCAGCAGTGACCAGAAAATCGTAATGTGGGCAGCAGACACCTGAAAATCGCAATGTGGGCAGCAGACACCTGAAAATCGTAATGTGGGCAGCAGACACCTGAAAATCGTAATGTGGGCAGCAGACACCAGAAAATCGCAATGTGGGCAGCAGACACCAGAAAATCATAATGTGGGCAGCAGACACCTGAAAATCGTAATGTGGGCAGCAGACACCTGAAAATCGTAATGTGGGCAGCAGACACCTGAAAATCGTAATGTGGGCAGCAGACACCTGAAAATCGTAATGTGGGCAGCAGTGACCAGAAAATCATAATGTGGGCAGCAGACACCTGAAAATCGTAATGTGGGCAGCAGATACCAGAAAATCATAATGTGGGCAGCAGACACCAGAAAATCATAATGTGGGCAGCAGACACCAGAAAATCATAATGTGGGCAGCAGACACCAGAAAATCGCAATGTGGGCAGCAGTGACCAGAAAATCGCAATGTGGGCAGCAGACAACAGAAAATCGTAATGTGGGCAGCAGTCACCAGAAAATCATAATGTGGGCAGCAGACACCAGAAAATCATAATGTGGGCAGCAGTCACCAGAAAATCATAATGTGGGCAGCAGACACCTGAAAATCACAATGTGGGCAGCCAGCAGTGACCAGAAAATCACAATGTGGGCAGCAGACACTAGAAAAAAAAAATGCACCTGTGAAAAAAAAAAACAATTCACTTACCTGACAGAAGTCTTCTCCTCTCCCGGCATCTGGCTCGCAGCTCCCCGAGTCCTCTTGCAGCACATCTCCCGCGCTGACAGGCAGAGTGCAGGGCTACGGCAAGATGGCTGCCGAAGCCCTGTACTAGAGACACAAATAGTCTCCAGTGTAGGGCTTCTTCGGCGGCCATCTTGCCGTAGCCCTGCTCTGCCTGCCGGAGACTATGCAGGCTGCTGGAGCGGAGCTGCGGGGAATGAACTGGCGCAGCGTCTATTAGACGCTGCGGCCAGTTGAGCACCTTGCTGGGGGGTCCAGAGCAGCGCTCCCCCCACGCACAGTGAGCGGGCCCCAGAGCAGCCCCGGGCGGCAGGGCCCCCCTGCGGCTGAGAGAGTCGCATCCCCGGTAGGTACGCCGGTGGTGACAGCCTTTCCTCCTCCGGGCCCCTGACTTGCTAGGGGCCCCCCTGCAACTGCAGGGGCTGCAGGGTCTATTCCTACGCCCCTGGAACCAGGATAGAAAGGACCAGTGTGGTTTGAATTATAAAACAACATATGTTTCTTATGAAATCTTTATGGTATGCGTGACTAAAAGCGTGGTGAGAGCATGGCCAGGGTTGTGGAAGGGGCGTGGCTTAAGTGTCCCTTTTTCTCATCTCAAAAAGTTGGGAGGTATGCTGTCTAACTCTCACAACTGCTTGCTGCTGCCTGGTAAATGGCCTGGTAAATGATCCCTGCTGCTTGGTAACTGCTCACTGATGCGTAGATCAACTGCCTCTGCGAATGGGCCTTTAGGCCTTGTTCACATTGCGTTCAGCCCGCGTGTCCATCCGCGATGGCCTTATTTTGAGGTGTTTTTTCTTTCCAATTCCTGGCGCTTGGGTGGGCGTTTTTTGGGGGGTTAGCAGTTTCCGACGCATTTTTCACGAGCGTTTTGATAATTCACTCCCTGACGCAAGTCAGGAAGTTAACTCTTTGATCCGGAAAAGTATAAATACAATGTATTTATTCTTAAAAATGCGACGCAATCGCTCCACAAAGCGGTTTTGTGAGCGTTTTTTTGCGTTTTTCCTATACTTCCCATTATAGCAAAAATGCCCTAATGGCTCAAGCGCTGCTTTTGAAAACTGACAGCGCACGGAACACTTTAGTCTGAACTACACTATAGCACAACATGGTGTAACCGCTTTCTCTGCGTTTCTGAAAAAACGCCAACGCTTACATTTTTCAAAAAACGCCTCTAATGTGAACAAAGCCTTAGAGATGTGGTATTATGTCTTAAAGACTACCTGATAAAAGAAAAGATTTAGAGTATGAGGGGCATCGTATCCAAATATGCAAAGATATTTCTCCAATTACCCAGTGAGAAAGTAACTGGCAGCTGAATTCCCAGATAATGTATGGACCGGCATGGCCACTGAAATGGGAAGGAAGCTTGTAGCTGTAATACACGATGAGATGCCAACAACACATTCAAAGTACAGGATATGGAGAAACTGATCTTGTAATTAGAAAGGAAGCTATAATAGGCCATCTTTTCCATTAAAATGGAGAGTGCAACAGTGGGATTTGTAAAAAATAAATAAAAGGTTATCAGCAAATACTGACACTTTATGCTCTGCACCTCCCATTCTGACACCCTGTATGGCCTGTTCTGAACGTACCAATCCAAAAACAGTTCCAGAACTGGAATACAAATTAAATGGGAAGTTGGGCATCCCTGCCGCGTACCAATAGCCAAGTCAAAAGGCTGTGAAAGAAAGCCATTCGCCTTAACTTTAGCAGATGGGTTCTAATACAGCAGGGAAACCCACTATAACATTGTATTACCCAAATCCTTATGCTATAAAGAAGCCCCAAGGAAGGCCTTCACAATCTGACACTATTTATTTAAAATTTTTAAAAAAAAATTAAAAAAAAAGATTTAAAATGCTCAGTCACCACATCAATTTGGGAAAGTCAATCGTTTTCCTCAATCGAAGGAAAAATTGATTGCAAAACTGCGGGTCATGCTACTAGCTTTTCTCGTGGTACTTCTGCACCTACATAATGGAAATATTACTGCTGATTGATGAATCAACCCTAACACTGATGAACAGAAATCTGGTATCATTTACAGTAGGTATTGGTCGAGGTACAGATATCCGGTATTAATTGGTGTACAGATATCAATCAGGTATCAATTGGCCTACTGCTATGAGGTATGAATCAGCTATCATTAAGGCTAACAATATCACTCAGGTATCACATGGCGTACCAATATCAGGTATCAGTCACCTATTAATTGGTCTACAGATTATAGGTATTGATCAGGTAACAACTGGCATAGAGATATGAGGTATCAATCAAGTATAAAGGCCTGTAAACATTGCTGACCGGCACCCAATCCCTCAGGCGACATTGCTGAGCCAACACTGACAGACACAGTCAGCTGTGTAGTTGACTTTGCGCTCTGATGCTTTGCGAGGGGGGGAACGACGGAGCATATGTGACGTCACGTGGCAGGAAGGGGAGCAGTGTGCACAATGGAGTAGGCCGTCACTCACTGGGAAGATCACCTGTGTAGCAGGGGTTGTGGGCTGAGGTGGGAAAAACGTTTACTTACCTCCAGGTCCCCTCTGTTTTGTCTGTAACACCCTCAAGATCTTTTACTAGTCTAGTCACTGGCTAGGTATTGATATTAATTAGGAGCTATAAATGAGAGGTGGATTAAAATAATCCACCGCTTGCATCAACAGAAATGTAACTGGTGCGGTACTAATAGTGCGACTGTTACTATGGTAACATGCAAATACCATGGGTCAAGCTACTAGCGTATCTTGTGGTACTTATGTACATAATTAACAGTAATATTGCTGCTATTTCTTGAATCAACCCCATTGGCTCACAATTGAGCTGTATATGACTCTTCACATATAAATTGACCCCCACAGGACTGATAACTGCTTAAACGCATTACTGACCAAAGTTCTCAGTCATAACGGAGGTTAAACCTCCCTGCGCCAGATAGGCCCTTACCTCCCAGCTTGTATTGCATGCACCGTTACATGTATAATGGCTCCCATTTTGTTTTTTAGACTTGGACTGCCATTATGGGTCAGGCGCCCCCTAACCATACAGATTGCACCACTCGGGTTCCCTCAAATGATCCAATGGGCTGGCCTCTACAGCCCCTGTATGATGTCAGACGCACCTGGCTCTATGAAGCCTGCCAGTGTCGGATCGTTTGAGGGAACCCGCATGGTGTAATCTGTATGGTGAGTGGATGCCTGACCCATAATAGCAGAGCAGACACCTATGGGCATATTCTGCTAAGCCCAGGCGCTTTGAATCTTCTATCCACATGAGTGCGCTGATGATGAGTGCAGGAAGCTTCTTAGTACTTTTATCATTTTATGTCTATTTTATTTTTCTACATGAGAGAGCTGGATTAAAGAAACATTATGCATTGTGAAGGGACTTCCTTGTATGAGTCAAAAAAACACTAGACCCACCTGACACTTGTGGATCTTGTCTCACTGGTGGTGTGCTGTGATTGCAACTGTTATAACAGTAATGCATTATGTAGAGCATTTTCTTATAGGTATCTGAATATACCAGTGGAGGAGCGCTGTCATACTTTTATACTTGTGCTTTTTTTCCCCTGGAACATTTGATAACAATTAAACAACGGACATTGACTTTCATAATTTACTGTAAGTAACTGGACATTGAGCTATTGGTTGGTGCAGTTGTATTTATTTTTCACACAGTACAGACCAAAAGTTTGGACACACCTTCCCATTCAAAGAGTTTTCTTTATTTTCATGACTATGAACATTGTAGATTCACACTGAAGGCATCCAAAACTATGAATTAACACATGTGGAAGTATAGTACATAACCAAAAAGTGTGAAACAACTGGAAATATGTCATATTCTAGGTTCTTCAAAGTAGCCACCTTTTGCTTTGATTACTGCTTTGCACACTCTTGGCATTCTCTAGATGAGCTTCAAGAGGTAGTCACCTGAAATGGTGTTCCAACAGTCTTGAAGGAGTTCCCAGAGATGCTTAGCACTTGTTGGCCCTTTTGCCTTCACTCTGCAGTCCAGCTAACCCCAAACCATCTCGATTGGGTTCAGGTCTGGTGACTGTGGAGGCCAGGTCATCTGGCGCAGCACCCCATCACTCTCCTTCCTGGTTAAATAGCCCTTACACAGCCTGGAGGTGTTTGGGGTCATTGTCCTGTTGAAAAATAAATGATGGTCCAACTAAACGCAAACTGGATGGAATAGCATGCCGCTGCAAGATGCTGTGGTAGCCATGCTGGTTCAGTATGCCTTCAGTTTTGAATAAATCCCCAACAGTGTCACCAGCAAAGCACCACCACAGCATCACACCTCCTCCTCCTCCATGCTTCACGGTGGGAACCAGGCATGTAGAGACCATCCATTCACCTTTTCTGCGTCACACAAAGACATGATGGTTGGAACCAAACATCTCAAATTTGGACTCATCAGACCAAAGCACAGATTTCCACTGGTCTAACGTCTATTCCTTGTGTTCTTTTGCCCAAACAAGTCTCTTCTGCTTGTTGCCTGTCCTTAGCAGTGGTTTCCAGATATTCTTCCATGAAGGCCTGATTTACACAGTCTCCTCTCAACAGTTGTTCTAGAGATGTGTCTGCTGCTAGAACTCTGTGTGGCATTGACCTGGTCTCTAATCCGAGCTGCTGTTAACCTGCGATTTCTGAGGCTGATGACTCGGATGAACTTATCCTCCATAGCAGAGGTGACTCTTGGTCTTCCTTTCCTGGGGAGGTCCGCATGTGAGCCAGTTTCTTTGTAGCGTTTGATGGTTTTTGAGAATGCACTTGGGGACACTTTCAAAGTTTTCCCAATTTTTCGAACTGACTGACCTTCATTTCTTAAAGTAATGATGGCCACTCGTTTTTCTTTACTAAGCTGCTTTTTTCTTGCCATAATACAAATTCTAACAGTCTATTCAGTAGTAATACTAGCTGTGTATCCACCTGACTTTTCCACAACGCAACTGATGGTCCCAACCCCATTTATAAGGCAAGAAATCCCACTTATTAAACCTGACAGGGCACACCTGTGAAGTGAAAACCATTTCAGGTGACTACCTCTTGAAGCTCATCAAAAGAATGCCAAGAGTGTGCAAAGCAGTAATCAAAGCAAAAGGTGGCTACTTTGAAGAACTTAGAATATGACATATATTCAGTTGTTTCACACTTTTTGGTTATGTACTATACTTCCACGTGTTAATTCATACATTGGATGCCTTCAGTGTGAATCTACAATGTCCATAGTCATGAAAATAAAGAAAACTCTTTGAATGAGAAGGTGTGTCCAAACTTTTCGTCTGCACTGTATGTATGTATATATATATATATATATATATATATATATATATATATATATATATATATATATACAGTGGAGGAAATAATTATTTGACCCCTCACTGATTTTGTAAGTTTGTCCAATGACAAAGAAATGAAAAGTCTCAGAACAGTATCATTTCAATGGTAGGTATATTTTAACAGTGGCAGATAGCACATCAAAAGGAAAATCGAAAAAATAACCTTAAATAAAAGATAGCAACTGATTTGCATTTCATTGAGTGAAATAAGTTTTTGAACCCCTACCAACCATTAAGAGTTCTGGATCCCACAGAGTGGTTAGACACTTCTACTCAATTAGTCACCCTCATTAAGGACACCTGTCTTAACTAGTCACCTGTATAAAAGACACCTGTCCACAGAATCAATTAATCAAGCAGACTCCAAACTCTCCAACATGGGAAAGACCAAAGAGCTGTCCAAGGATGTCAGAGACAAAATTGTAGACCTGCACAAGGCTGGAATGGGCTACAAAACCATTAGCAAGAAGCTGGGAAACAAGGTGACAACTGTTGGTGCGATTGTTCGAAAATGGAAGGAGCACAAAATGACCATCAATCGACCTCGCTCTGGGGCTCCACGCAAGATCTCACCTCGTGGGGTGTCAATGGTTCTGAGAAAGGTGAAAAAGCATCCTAGAACTACACGGGAGGAGTTAGTGAATGACCTCAAATTAGCAGGGACCACAGTCACCAAGAAAACCATTGGAAACACATTACACCGCAATGGATTAAAATCCTGCAGGGCTCGCAAGGTCCCCCTGCTCAAGAAGGCACATGTGCAGGCCCGTCTGAAGTTTGCCAATGAACACCTGAATGATTCTGTGAGTGACTGGGAGAAGGTGCTGTGGTCTGATGAGACCAAAATAGAGCTCTTTGGCATTAACTCAACTCGCTGTGTTTAGAGGAAGAAAAATGCTGCCTATGACCCCCAAAACACCGTCCCCACCGTCAAGCATGGGGGTGGAAACATTTTGCTTTGGGGGTGTTTTTCTGCTAAGGGCACAGGACAACTTAATCGCATTAACAGGAAAATGGACGGAGCCATGTATCGTGAAATCCTGAACGACAACCTCCTTCCCTCTGCCAGGAAACTGAAAATGGGTCGTGGATGGGTGTTCCAGCACGACAATGACCCAAAACATACAGCAAAGGCAACAAAGGAGTGGCTCAAGAAGAAGCACATTAAGGTCATGGAGTGGCCTAGTCAGTCTCCGGACCTTAATCCAATAGAAAACCTATGGAGGGAGCTCAAGCTCAGAGTTGCACAGAGACAGCCTCGAAAACCTTAGGGATTTAGAGATGATCTGCAAAGAGGAGTGGACCAATATTCCTCCTAAAATGTGTGCAAACTTGGTCATCAATTACAAGAAACGTTTGACCTCTGTGCTTGCAAACAAGGGTTTTTCCACTAAGTATTAAGTCTTTTATTGTTAGAGGGTTCAAAAACTTATTTCACTCAATGAAATGCAAATCAGTTGCTATCTTTTATTTAAGGTTATTTTTTCGATTTTCCTTTTGATGTGCTATCTGCCACTGTTAAAATAAACCTACCATTGAAATGATACTTTTCTGAGACTTTTCATTTCTTTGTCATTGTACAAACTTACAAAATCAGTGAGGGGTCAAATAATTATTTCCTCCACTGTATATATATATATATATATTTATTTAACATATTGCATGAAAGGACCCTTATGAATTATCCTTGAGGCTGGTTTCCCACTGTCAACCTGTGTTGCTGGTGATTGCATCACACCGCAATGCTAAAAAAAAAGGCTTTTTGGGGATTTACGAATATGCTGTAATCCCCTTTCTGGCTGTTAGCCAAGCAGGAAGTGAGGCTCTGTAGCGCTCACTACCTGTGGCAGAAATAAGAATAGCGCAGAAGTGTATTGAAAAAAATACACTTCTGCGCATGCGCTCTGTAATGCAAAAACTTTTTAAAAAACTATGCTTCACCATAAACTTTACATGACTTCAGGTCCGACACACATCACCGGGCAAGCCGGCTTTTGACGCGCTGTTTCCCTCGCGTGTGCAGTGCGGCGAAAAATGTCACTTATGGCACATCACATAGCACTGTACGAGTGTGAAAGGCCCCATAGACTTTCATTGCCTTAGCCTTACCGCAGGGTAACGTAACGGAATGAAGACACCCCAGTGTGAAAGGGACCTCAGGGATTAATCACAGGACACTTTGCTGCATATGTAATTGATCTCCCCTTTCTATATTTATATACAATGTATTGCAGCTTGTACTATTAATTATGCTGTCCTGACTCTCCATTTGTGTTAGTATTTTGAGCAATTATTAAACTGTTTTATGTGCTCTGTGAACATACCGTAATCAAAACAAAGCATTACATTTATATGTATATTTAACGCTTTACTTTTTTCACAAACACATTTATGTGGCTGAGCAACACAGTCCTGATAACGAGGGGGTTGAAAAGCTTTTTGTTTTTGCTGTGAGTTGAACGAACCATATTTTATGTCACACTGATATGACTGCTGTGCACAACTAAGAATCAGAATTTAAGGCTAGGTTCACAATGGACAGTTGCATAATGCGCGCATTAAAATGTGTGTGAACCACAATGGAAACTGGACATAGACTTTTAATGCAAAGCCTGCATGCAGTGAGTTAGAAAAGTGCGATCCTTTACAACACAGTACTGTGAACAGGCCCAAAGAATTGTATGGGTAAAGAGTTCTCATGCAAAAGTATTCTGCAATACAACTGACCACAGTGAACTAGGCCTGACACATTAAAGTGAAAATTAGAATGTGGGGCTCCAGGAAAGTTCTATACAGAATGGTTACTAGACATAAAATTAATTGGCCTCAATTCACTAAGCAGTTTAGGACTAATCTACTGATGGTTTTTAGTCTACTGATGGTTTGGTGTAATGTTTTAGACCTGTTTTTAGACCTGGTCTAAAACATTCAGTAAAGCAGGAGAAATGATCAACAGATGCAATTCACAAAGGCAAACAAGGAGTAACCACGTCCACTTTTTCTGACAGAGATTAGACCAGCTGATTTCTGTAGGTAAAGTAATTCTGTGGAGTATTTTAGATGTGAGGATGGAACCTTTTGAATTATATATGCAGGAGTTTAATTGTATCCAGAGGAGAGGTCATCAGAGGAGAAGGATGTCAGTCATAGCTACTAGTTTGTGAATTGCATCTTTTGATCATTTCCCCTGCTTTACCCACCTAATTACCAAATGGTTTAGACCAGGTCTAAATCATTTTGTAATAGTGAATTCCCTTTCGATGCAACTGACCAAACCATCAGTAGACCAGTCAAAACTGCTTAGTGAATTGAGGCAATTATCTAGCCAGTGACTAGACTAGTCAAAGATCTTGAGGGGGCTACAGACAAAACAGAGGGGACCTCAATGACTACAGGGGTTGCAAGAAACCGCACATAAGTAAAAGTTAACTTTTTTCCCACCTTGAGTTTCCTTTAAAGCAAATCTGAGAGGAAGGTTAATTAAAGTTTTATTCATACCTGTGGCTTCCTCTAGCCCCCTTCACTCAGATTTGTCCCTCGCCGCCGTCCTCTGCCACCTCGCACCGCCGCAATCTGCCCCAGTAATTTTAGGAGTCGGGGATAACTGCGCATGTGCAGCCTGGGCATGCACATGTACCCCTTCATGCTCCCATCACCGGTAGAGTTCTGTGCCTGCGCCCGCGGGATTGCAACAGGGGAGCGTGCACAGCCGTACTGCGCCTGCGCCAACTCGCTGAATTACCGGGCCAGATTGCAGAGGAATGAGGCAGGGAGGGACAGATCAGCATGAAGGGGGCTAGACAGAGGAAGCCCTAGGTATGTATAAAACTTTTATTATCCTTTGTATCAGGTACACTTTAAGGGCCATAAAAGCAAACTGGGAAACTGATTCTGGGGACTTAGACCACAATCAGATGCATGATAACCAGTGACTTTCCAGATTCTCTGCTAGCTTGGGCTTAAAGACTCTGGTTTCCCAGAGACAAAGAGGAGAAGCAGATAATGCAAAATCTGGTGATGTATTGTTCTATTGCAATCTTTTTTATTTTCTTTGTGACTAACTTTATTTTTTGAAATTATGGTAACTACACTGTACGATAGTTACAAATATAATTGTTCTATTTACATTTTGTCCTTGGGGCAGCCCATGCGGAGCCATGGTGACACTTGAGTCGGGAAAAACAGCTGTACATATGAGAGAACTGAAGAGCTGAATGTGGGAAATGGGTGCAGCATTAATAACATTTGGAGCCACATCAGATATCTTGAACTTGAGCCTGCCTGCCTCACTGTGTGTCCACTACCACGTACCAGTTTGTGCCTCACTGTGTGTCCACTACCACGTACCAATCTGTGCCTCACTGTGTGTCCACTACCACATACCAGTCTGTGCCTCCTACCACATACCAGTCTGTGCCTCATTGTGTGTCCACTACCATGTACCAGTCTGTGCCTCACTGTGTGTCCACTACCACGTACCAGTCTGTGTCTCACTGTGTGTCCGCTACCATGTACCAGTCTGTTCCTTACTGTGTGCCCACTACCATGTACCAGTCTGTGCCTCAATGTGTGTCCACTACCACGTTTCAATCTGTGCCTTACTGTGTGTCCACTACCACGTACCAGTCTGTGCCTCACTGTGTGTCCACTACCACGTATCAGTCTGTGCCTTACTGTGTGTCCACTACCACGTACCAGTCTGTACCTCACTGTGTCTCCACTACCACGTACCAGTCTGTGCCTCACTGTGTGTCCGCTACCATGTACCAGTCTGTGCCTCACTGTGTGTCCGCTACCACGTACCAGTCTGTGCCTCACTGTGTGTCCGCTACCATGTACCAGTCTGTGCCTCACTGTGTGTCCGCTACCACGTACCAGTCTGTGCCTCACTGTGTGTCCGCTACCACATAGCAGTCTGTCTCTCACTGTGTGTCTGCTACCAATTACCAGTCTGTGCCTCACTGTGTGTCCACTACCATGTACCAGTCTGTGCCTCACGGTGTGTCCACTACCATGTACTAGTCTGTGCCTCACTGTATGTCCACTACCATGTACCAGTCTGTGCCTCACTGTGTGTCCACTACCACGTACCAGTCTGTGCCTCACTGTGTGTCCACTACCACGTACCAGTCTGTACCCCACTGTGTGTCCACTACCACGTACCAGTCTGTGCCTCACTGTGTGTGTCCACTACCACGTAGCAGTCTAAATCCAAAAAAAGCTTTATTGGCAGGACCAAATACATTTAGCATTGCCAAAGCAAAACAAAGCATTAACATGAGGAGGAGGAGGTTGTGGGAATAAGGGAAGGGTTAGGGTATGTAGACCTTAGGGTGTGGAGGATGCAAGGGACAATATGGGGGGGAGGGGGGCTGGGATATACAGTCCATAAGGTGGTATTGGTGGTGTACAGTCCATATGGTATCTTGTTCCTCTCAGTTGGTGGGGGGCTGTGACATATCAGGCAGCTATTTGCACGGTTGTTTCCTTCTCCCCCAGTAGGATGTAGAGTTTCCTCTCCTCATCTGTGGAGGTAAAATTCTGGATGTGGTGAGAGAGTCCCTGGAAGTGGGCTGTCTTCGCAGATGCGTATTTGCTGCAGTGTAGCAGGAAGGGGGGCTCATCCTCCAAGACCCCCTGGTTACATTGCCTGCACAGTCTCTCCTCCCGGGGCTTGCATGTCTGTCTGTGGCGCCCTGTCTCTATCTCCAGGCTGTGGGCACTCAGATGGTACAGGCTCATGGTCTGTCAGTCTTTGTGGTGGTGTAGCCTCTCCAGATATGGAGCCATTGTGTACTCCCTCTGTAGTTATTGGTAGACAGCAAGTTTCTGGGAGTTCTCTATGTCACTTCTGCATTCCTCGATGTATCGTTCCTTGCAGCTTTCTTTAGTCCCTTTTATTTGGGTTTTTGTCAGCCTGTGTTGGTGGTCTTGGCTGGGCTGGCTGCTGATGCTTTGCTTGAGAGTGTGTGGTATGGCCTCACTCCCCTGGCTCAGTGAGGCTTTATGGTGGTAAGTGCTGGGGTTGCTACTCTGTATATGCGCCCAGTGTGAGAGTTCCCTCTGCTGAATAATCAGCCATAGTGGGAATCTGCCTAGCACTGCCCCGCAGGCTGACTTCGAAGTGCTGCAATGGACTTGGAGAAGATACTTGCAGAACTCTAGATGGAAGATTTCTGTTGGGCTGGAATCCCAACTTGATTGATCAGGGTAGGTGACCGGGTCCCATACCTCACTGTTATAGAGCAGGATTGGATGGTGATGATGCTGTCGAATATCTTTACCAACACTCTCACTGGTGGTTTTAGGTGGTAAAGCTGCCTTTTGAGGGCATAAAATGTTCTGCAGGCTTTTTCTTTCAGGGCCTCTGCTGCTGTTTTAAAGCTCCCTGATTGGTTGATCTCCAGCCCCAGGTAGGTGTAACTGTTGGTGGACACCAGTGGGGAGCCATTTAAAATAAATGAGGTGGGGTTTTTATTTAGATTCTTCCTTTGGAACACCATTACTTTTGTCTTCTTTGGGTTGATGGGCAGTGCCCATGTGGTGCAGAAACTCTCCAATACGGCCAGGCTATCCTGTAGCCCTTTCTCTGTTGGGAAGAGCAGCACAAGGTAATCTGCATACAGCAGGAACTTCAGCTCACGGTCATGCAGGAGGAGGCCTGGTGCTGGGGAGGATTCCAAGGCTACAGCCAGTTGGCTAATGTATATGTTAAAGAGTGTTGGGCTCAGACTGCAGCCCTGCCTAACTTCTCAACCCTGCTTGAAGAGCGCGCTTCTCTTCCCGTCCACTTTCACACTGCATTGGTTCCCTATCTGTGTCCACTACCACGTGCCAGTCTGTACCTTACTGTGTATTTTCACAAACACAAAGAGAAGAATCTTGCACTCCTGTTCCCAGGTGACCAATTAGAGATGCACTCCTCTTAGGATGTCATGCACTGCGACGCTCCGTAGCAGGGTAACTTTGGCAAAACAATCAAGAAGAGATGGAGCGCGCCATAGTGCATTAATCGTAAGAGGTAATTTATTAGGATATAAAAGTTATACTCACAAACACAAATGGTGTAAACGCTTATCAGCGGGCAGCCAACCGCTTCTCTCAACAGGGGAGGATGTCGCGCTGTGGCCAGCAGCGCGAGTCCCGATCGTCTGGGCTCCGTCCGGCTGTGAGGTGGGTGTGGCTGATTCAGCGGGCGTGTGACGTCATGACGCGTTTCGGCGCTCTGCGCCTTCGTCAGATGGCGTCACACGCGTACAGGCATCCACTTATAGTGTTGCGCTGTATGGTTACCATGGTGGCAGGGAAAAACTTTCACATAACTTTATTGAACACGCACATGCGTGCCACCCAGACGGACACAGAAGTTGCATGCGTCCCAGGCGGCATTTAAATGGAAATTATTACGGAGGAGTAATGGGAGAGCTGTGCTATACAGCCTACCAGCTTCCGTATCTGAAAACTAGAAATATGAATTAAAATTGTTTGATACTCTGTTTATGAGCAGATCAATGGCCTTTCGGCTTTTTTGAGGCAATAAAATATGAATATGTGGATGGAAAATTACGGCAAGGAATGCTAAGGCAGTTTACAAACATAATTTAAAAAAACACTAATATGGACATTTTCGTGGGAAGGTATATGCAAAACCAATCAGCGCGTCATCCTCCGCATTTAAGACTGCAAACACATACAGGACGAACTTATACCTGTATCTTAAAAAAATTATTACTAATGAATCCATAAAAACCATCAATATACATATATCACTATACAAACTGGACAACAAGGTAATTGGGGCACAAAACAACACTCCAACAGCTTTGATGTACACCTTAGATCTTTAGGGAAGTCACTCGTAGCCTATATAGTAAGGGATTTTCCATTACATTCATATCATCATGCAGTTGTGGATAAACTGTTAGAGGCCCCTGATATATTCCTCATAACCTAAAAACTTCCTTCCTTATATATGTGTATCTTTTCTAAAAAGAGGCATTTTTCATTGTTAAAAACCAGCAGACATGTGGGATAAATAATAAAAAATAATAAAAAATAAAAATTATAATGAAAAATAATAAAAAATAAATAAAAATTCAATAATACTAAAAAAACATCAAACTAGTGGTTACCCGTATGGGAAGCTGAAAAGTGTAGATCACTGGGCACTGGGACAGGGAGGGAAGGGAGGGAAATGGAGGGGGGGGGGGAAGAGGTGGGGGGGGGGGGAAGGGGGATAAGGACGGGGGAACCAGGGATATGCAGGGAAAGGGATGGGGAGGGAAAGGAGGAAGGGAAGAGGGAACTCATGGATGAGTTCCCTCTTCCCTTCCTCCTTTCCCTCCCCATCCCTTTCCCTGCATATCCCTGGTTCCCCCGTCCTTATCCCCCTTCCCCCCCCCCCCCAACCTCTCCCCCCCCCCCCTCCATTTCCCTCCCTTCCCTCCCTGTCCCAGTGCCCAGTGATCTACACTTTTCAGCTTCCCATACGGGTAACCACTAGTTTGATGTTTTTTTAGTATTATTGAATTTTTTTATTTATTTTTTATTATTTTTCATTATAATTTTTATTAATTATTTTTTATTATTTATCCCACATGTCTGCTGGTTTTTAACAATGAAAAATGCCTCTTTTTAGAAAAGATACACATATATAAGGAAAGAAGTTTTTAGGTTATGAGGAATATATCAGGGGCCTCTAACAGTTTATCCACAACTGCATGATGATATGAATGTAATGGAAAATCCCTTACTATATAGGCTACGAGTGACTTCCCTAAAGATCTAAGGTGTACATCAAAGCTGTTGGAGTGTTGTTTTGTGCCCCAATTACCTTGTTGTCCAGTTTGTATAGTGATATATGTATATTGATGGTTTTTATGGATTCATTAGTAATAATTTTTTAAGATACAGGTATAAGTTCGTCCTGTATGTGTTTGCAGTCTTAAATGCGGAGGATGACGCGCTGATTGGTTTTGCATATACCTTCCCATGAAAATGTCCATATTAGTGTTTTTTTAAATTATGTTTGTAAACTGCCTTAGCATTCCTTGCCGTAATTTTCCATCCACATATTCATATTTTATTGCCTCAAAAAAGCCGAAAGGCCATTGATCTGCTCATAAACAGAGTATCAAACAATTTTAATTCATATTTCTAGTTTTCAGATACGGAAGCTGGTAGGCTGTATAGCACAGCTCTCCCATTACGCCTCCGTAATAATTTCCATTTAAATGCCGCCTGGGACGCATGCAACTTCTGTGTCCGTCTGGGTGGCACGCATGTGCGTGTTCAATAAAGTTATGTGAAAGTTTTTCCCTGCCACCATGGTAACCATACAGCGCAACACTATAAGTGGATGCCTGTACGCGTGTGACGCCATCTGACGAAGGCGCAGAGCGCCGAAACGCGTCATGACGTCACACGCCCGCTGAATCAGCCACACCCACCTCACAGCCGGACGGAGCCCAGACGATCGGGACTCTGTTGAGAGAAGCGGTTGGCTGCCCGCTGATAAGCGTTTACACCATTTGTGTTTGTGAGTATAACTGTTATATCCTAATAAATTACCTTTTACGATTAATGCACTATGGCGCGCTCCATCTCTTCTTGATTGCTGTACCTTACTGTGTGTCCACTTTGACGTACCAGTCTGTGCTTTACTGCGCGTCCACTACCACGTACCAGTCTCTGTCTCACTGTGCGTCCACTACTACGTACCAGTCTGTGCCTTACTGTGTGTCCACTACCACGTACCAGTCTGTGCCTCACTGTGTGTCTACTATCACGTACCAGTCTGTGCCTCACTGTGTGTCCACTACCACATACCAGTCTGTACCTTACTGCGCGTCCACTACCACATACCAGTCTGTACCTTACTGCGCGTCCACTACCACATACCAGTCTGTACCTCACTTTTGTCCACTTCCACATACCAGTCTGTGCCTCACTGTGTGTCCACTACCAAGTACCAGTCTGTACCTCACTGTGTGTCCACTACTACGTACCAGTCTGTACCTCACTGTTTGTCCACTACCATGTACCAGTCTGTACCTCACTGTGTGCCCACTACCAAGTACCAGTCTGTACCTCACTGTGTGCCCACTACCAAGTACCAGTCTGTACCTCACTGTGTGCCCACTACCAAGTACCAGTCTGTACCTCACTGTGTGCCCACTACCAAGTACCAGTCTCTACCTCACTGTGTCCACTTCCACGTACGAGCAATGTCGCCTGAAGGATCAGAAGCCGGTAAGCAGCTTTTATACTTGTTTGATGCCTAATATCTGTATGCCAATTGTATTAGAGGACAACCGGGGTGACGTGACATGATGAGATAGACATTTGTATGTACAGTGCCAAGCACACAAATTACTATGCTGTGCTCCTTTTTTTCTTTCTCTGCCTCAAAGAGTTAAACATCAGGTATGCAAGTGACAGTTTCTGTCCGGGTTGGGACTGGGTCGGACTATAGCATAATTCTCAGTGATAAGGAATTAGGGTCAAAAAACACTTTCCTATCAGTAAACGGCTTCTGAGAGCAGGAAAGAGATAAAAAGGGTTAACAGTTCATAGCATACTTCAATGAAGGTGTCATTGAGCATAAACAATGAAACCGTAAAAACTAGATTTAAATATAAAATAAAACTGTGAGATATCTAAAAAAATTGGTAATTTTTAGGGGAAGGAGGATAGATAAAATTGTTTATCTCATTACTTTATTTTCACCTTGGATGTCCTTTAATACCTATAACCTGTATACCAACTTATACCTGATATCTATACATCAATTGATACCTGAGTGATATTGTTACCCTTAACCTCCTTGCCGGTCTAAAAAATCCGGCAAGGAGGCAGCGCCGCACATTTTTTTTAATTTTTTTTTTTTTAAATCATGTAGCGAGCCAAGGGCTCGCTACATGATAGCCGCTAAGCGGCGGCATCCCCCCACCCACTCCGATCGCCTTCGGCGATCAGAGTATGCAGGGAATCCCGTTGAGAACGGGATTTCCTGCAGGGCTTCCCCGGTCGCCATGGCGACGGGGCGGGATGACGTCACCGACGTCATGGACGTCGGGACGTCATAGGGAATCCCGATCCGCCCCTCAACGCTGCCTGGCACTGATTGGCCAGGCAGCGCAGGGCTCTGGGGCGGGGGGGAGCGACTCGGCGCGGCGGATTGCGGCGGATCGGCGGCGAGCGGCGGCGATCGGAAGTTACAAGCAGCTAGCAAAGTGCTAGCTGCTTGTAACAAAAAAAAAATTATGCAAATCGGCCCAGCGGGGCCTGAGATATCCTCCTGCGCAGGTTACCCCGAGCTGAGCTCGGGATAACCGGCAAGGAGGTTAATGATACTTGATTCATACCTCATATTTGTATGCCAATTGACACCTGGTTGATATCTGTATGTCAATTGATACCTGATACAGTGGGATGCAAAAGTTTGGGCAACCTGGTTAATCATCATATTTCCTGTATAAATCGTTGGTTGTTACGATGAAAAATGTCAGTTAAATATATCATATAGGAGACACACACAGTGATATTTGAGAAGTGAAATGAACTTTATTGGATTTAAAGAAAGTGTGCAATAATTGTTTAAACAAAATTAGGCAGGTGCATAAATTTGGGTACCACAAAAAATAAATGAAATCAATATTTAGTAGATCCTCCTTTTGCATAAATTACAGCCTCTAAACACTACTTGTAGTTTCCAATGAGAGTCTGGATTCTGGTTGAAGGTATTTTGGACCATTCCTCTTTACAAAACATCTCTAGTTCATTCAGGTTTGATAGCTTCCGAGCATGGACAGCTCTCTTTAACTCACACCCCAGATTTTCAATTATGTTCAGGTCTGGGGACGGAGATTGCCATTCCAGAACGTTGTACTTGTTCCTCTGCATGAATGCCTTAGTGGATTTTGAGCAGTGTTTACAGTAGGGTCGTTGTTTTGTTGAAAGATCCAGCCCTGGTTCAGCTTCAGCTCTGTCACTGATTCCTGAATATTAGTCTCCAGAATCTGCTGATACTGAGTGGAATCAATGTGTCCCTCAAGTTTGACAAGATTCCGCGTCCCTACCAGGGCTGTGGAGTCGGACCAAAAATCCACCGACTCCGACTCCTCAGTTTAGGATTCCACCGACTCCAAATCCTCTAATTTGCATATTACAATTTTGTTGATTAACAGTATGTAACGTGAAATTCATCTCTTAACTGCCAACGCTTAGGAATTTTAAAAGACAACTGAAGTGAGAAGGATATGTAGACTACTATATTTATTCCCTTTAGACTAAAACTAGTCCTTGGTAAGAGTACTTGTAAAAGGTACAGAACAAAGAACATCTATCAGGCCCTAGGCAATGTAACTGTGGGTACATGTAAGAATGATGTGCAGGTACTCTGCAGGGGAATGAGGAGATTCTTCCTCTATTACACATTCTTCACTCACAATCTGAACAAGGTTTATGGGTGATAGACAACACTTCTGTGTTCAATGTGCACAACATTCTCAGTGGATTCCCTGTAGCTCTGTGGGGAGTGCATATGTAGAGTATAGTACTACTGTGTTACAAAGTAAACCTGAGACAGATGAAATTAAAGTTTCATACATACCTGGGGCTTCCTCCAGCCCCCTTTAGGCTAATCAGTCCCTCGCTGTCCTCCTCCGCCACCTGGATCTTCTGCTATGAGTCCAGGTACTTGAGCCAGTCTGGTGTAGTGCGCATGCACACACTCCGCCGCCGGGAGCGTACTACACCTGCGCAGCACTATTGCTCCTGGCTGTGGAAGCGGCACGTAGCCAGACTGCTCTGACTGGCTGAATTACCAGGACTCATAGCAGAAGATCCAGGTGGTGGAGGAGGACAGCGAGGGACTGATTAGCCTGAAGGGGGTTGGAAGAAGCCCCAGGTATGTATAACACTTTTCTTTTCATCCTTCTCAGGCACCCTTTAATTTGTAGTCACCAAACCAAATTTTAACAACTTATCAAATTATTTGATTTCATGAGCAAAGAACATTTGCATAAACCAGCATCAATGCAGAATTATTTCCATCTCATTGACCATCTCTATTAGTGACACAGCTACACATCAGGCTTTATACTTACAGCATAGATGTTATTTCGTACATATAAGAGATTCCTGTGTACACATCATATATACAGTCACAATCAGATGTGTATATCTGACTTTAAAAATACGGGGGCTGCTTTATTGAAGCAGCACAAGTAACTAATTTTGATTGGTTTATTTCATTTTTGTGGACTGAACACAGCTATTACTGTATATATACATTATTTTTAATGACTATTATCTGAGTAATAGAACATTTTATCATATTTTCTATTTTAATTACAGTTACAAATTCATTAGGAGTCGGAGTCAGTGCATTTTTTCCTGACTCCGACTCCAGGCACCCAAAATTGCTCCGACTCCACAGCCCTGGTCCCTACACTAGCCATACAGCACGAAGGAACCACCACATTTTACTGTAGGTAGCAGGTGTTTTTCTTGAAATACTGTGTTGTTTTTCCTTCATGCATAACGCCCCTTGTTATGCCCAAATAACTCAATTTTAGTTTCATCAGTCCACAGCACCTTATTCCAAAATGAAGCTGGCTTGTCCAAATGTGCTTTAGCATACCTCAAGCGGCTCTGTTTGTGCTGTGGGCGGAGAAAGGGCTTCCTCTGCATCACTCTCACATACAGCATCTCCTTGTGTAAAGTGCGCCGAATGGTTGAACAAGTAATATGTAAAAAAGAGAGGAGCGCTCTGAGATTTCCAGCAATGATAGGTCAATTAACACTAGGAAAGGTCTCACCTAGTATTAGTGTGGCCGGTACAGCGTACTCAGCCGCGATTCGCATGCGTCCCTCTTAGGCAGCCGGGGACCGGGCTCTCCGTGACAGCAAGGCAGAGACAGGGCGGAGGCGACGTCACCAGCTCCAGACCTCCTTGCGATGGTAGCGAGGACGTCTGTTCAAACACACGCTGGAAGGCGTGGTGAGCAGCGTCCAATTATCCGTGAATGGTGAAAATAGAGGCAGGGAAATAGACTGGCCACAGTGTTACAATATGGCACAAAATACATATGGGACTATAAAATAAAGGTTTATTAAAATGACAACGCGTTTCCCGGAGGAACATCCTCCGCTTTCTCAAGTCTTACATTTACAATTGACAAGCACAATCCTTTATACAGCATACATCCTACATGATAGCCAATCAGCTTAGCCTGGGAAATGACCTCAAGGGATCCTAATGATCCTAATAGATCCGAAACTACCTTAGTACCCTTAGTAGAAAGGAAAGGGAAGTCTGTTAGTTACTATGCATGCACTAAGATAGTAAGGCAGGTAATCAGTAACCCAGTGCATAGTGGAGGAAATCTAGCAAGGACCAGAAGTAAAACATAAAAGTTCCCACTGCAGTTTGAACTCCCACATTCTCCAAAATATAACGTGACAATACAGAGCCATCAGAAACCCCTAATAAGGACTCATGGGTTCGAACTAGGACCCAAAGGGACAATTATCAATTTATAACATACATACACACATCAAAGTGCGCATGTACAGTTAACCCATATGGTTGAACAATGCACAGTGACTCCATCTGCAGCAAGATGATGTTATAGGTGTTTGGTGCTGATCTGTGGGTTGACTCTGACTGTTGTCACCATTCGTTGCTTCTGTCTATCCAAGATTTTTCTTGGTCTGCCACCTCGAGCCTTAACTTGAACTGAGTCTGTGGTCTTCCATTTCCTCAATATGTTCCTAACTGAGGAAACAGACAGCTTAAATCTCTGAGACAGCTTTCTGTATTCTTCTCCTAAACCATGATGGCAAACAATCTTTGTCTTCAGGTCATTTGAGAGTTGTTTTGAGACCCCATGTTGCTACTCTTCAGAGAAAATTAAAAGAGGAGGGAAACTTACAATTGACCCCCTTAAATACTCTTTCTCATAATTGGATTCACATGTGTATGTAGGTCAGGGGTCACTGAGCTTACCAAGCTAATTTGAGTTCCAATAATGAGTTCTAAAGGTTTTGGAATCAATAAAATGATAACAGTGCCCAAATTTACGCACCTACCTAATTTTATTTAAACAATTATTACACACTTTCTGTAAATCCAATTAACCCTCCTGGCGGTATAAAAAAATACGCCAGGAGGCAGCGCGGCAGTTTTTTTTTAATTTTTTTTTTTCTATATCATGTAGCGAGCCCAGAGGCATCCCCCCGCCCTCTTCGATCGCCTTCGGCGATCTCCGATCAGGAAATCCCATTCAAAAAACGGGATTTCCTGGAGGGCTTCCCCCATCGCCATGGCGACGGGGCGGAATGACGTCACCGACGTCACTGACGTCGGGTCGTCATTGGGAGTCCCGGGCCACCCCTCGGCGCTGCCTGGCACTGATTGGCCAGGCAGCGCACGGGGTCTGGGGGGGGGGGCCGCGCGCCGCACCGTATAGCGGCGATCGGGCGCGCGGCGATCAGGGTGCTGGCGCAGCTAGCAAAGTGCTAGCTGCGTCCAGCAAAAAAAAAATTAAACAAATCGGCCCAGCAGGGCCTGAGCGGCACCCTCCGGCGGCTTACCCCGAACTACGTTCGGGGTTACCGCCAAGAAGGTTAAGTTCATTTCACTTATCAAATATCACTGTGTGTGTCTCTTATAAGATATATTGAACTGAAATTTTTTATCGTAACAACCAACGATTTATAGAGGAAAATCATGACGATTAAGAAGGTTGCCCAACGTTTTGCATCCCACTGCATCTGTACATCAACCAATACCTAAATAATACCGGATATCTGTAGATCAATCTTAGGGGTTGATTCATCAATCAGCAGTAATATTACCATGTATGCACAGTGACCCATGGTACTCTAGTAGTGCTTGTGTTACCATAGTACAAAGTGCCTTGATAGCATAGGGCAGGGGTCCCCAACCTTTTCCGTCCCGGGGACCACTTACTGACCAAATTTTTCTCTGGGGCCCGGGGGGGCGGCAGCCTAGTGGACAGTGCCGTGCACAGCGGGCTACGGGGGGAGGGGCTGGGGTGCGGCGGCATAGCTAGCATAGTTGCCCCAGTATAGGGAGTTTAGTTGCCCCAGTATGGCTAGTATAGTTACCCCAGTGTAGCTAGTATAGTGCCCCAGTATAGCTAGTATTGTGACCAGTATAGCTAGTATAGTCCCAGTATGGGAAGGTAGTGCCCTAGTATAGCACCCATTATAGCTAATATAGTGTCCAGTATGGGTAGGTAGTGCCCCAGTATAGCTAGTAAAGTGCCCAGTATAGTGCCCCAGTATGGCTAGTAAAGTGCCAGTATAGTGCCCCAGTATGGCTAGTAAAGTGCCCAGCATGGCTAGGCTAGTATAGTTACCCCAGTAAAGCTAGTATAGTGCCCCAGTATGGCTAGTAAAGTGCCCAGCATGGCTAGTATAGTGCCCAGCATGGCTAGTATAGTGCCGCAGCATGGCTAGTATAGTGCCCCAGCATGGCTAGTATAGTGCCCCAGCATGGCTAGTATAGTGCCCAGCATGGCTAGTATAGTTACCCCAGTAAAGCTAGTATAGTGCCCCAGTATGGCTAGTAAAGTGCCCAGCATGGCTAGTATAGTGCCCAGCATGGCTAGTATAGTGCCCCAGCATGGCTAGTATAGTGCCCCAGCATGGCTAGTATAGGGCCCCAGCATGGCTAGTATAGGGCCCCAGCATGGCTAGTATAGTGCCCAGCATGGCTAGTATAGTGCCCAGCATGGCTAGTATAGTGCCTCAGCATGGCTAGCATAGTGCCTCAGCATGGCTAGTATAGTGCCCAGCATGGCTAGTATAGTGCTCTGCATGGCTAGTATAGTGCCCAGCTATAGCTAGTATAGTGCCCAGTATGCGTAGGTGGTGCCCCCGCGGCCGCCGCTTCTGTTACCTTATGAGCGGGCGGCCGCTTCCGGATTCCCCAGGCGCCGCTCTCCTTCATGCAGTACGATCTCCACCTATAACAGTAGCGCATCTTGCGTCTGCGTCTGCTGTAAGGAAGGAAGGAGGTGGGTGTGAGAATCCGCTCAGCTGCCTGCGCAGGCAGGCAGCCTTTTGACCATTGTTTAGGTTTGCATGCTGCAGGACTCTGGAACAGAGACCTGTCTTTCCATTGCAAGTTCTGGTCTGTTCTCTTGCTGGGGAATTTGCATACATTCGTTATGCAAATCCCCTACCTGCCTTCTTTGATGACTGGCACTATAAGAGCTTTATGTTTCCCAGAAGGCTTTGCTGGTCATTTCCCTTCCATGGTCTGTTCCTGATGGACACTCCTGGAGTGTCAGCCATTCCCGTTTGTTAAAGTTATCTTAGTGTAATTTGTGGGAATGCACTAGGCAGGTTCCCTAGTGCAGTTAGGATTGCATTAAACCTGCAGTTAGCATTGCATTATCTGTTTTGCCTGTTCCGTCTGTCTTGTGTTTGGATCGCACAAGCCCTAGCGTTAGCGGCTGTGGATCCTTCTGATTGAGTCTGGAGTGTAGGTTGAAACAGCGGTTGTTTCTGCCTACCTCATCTGTTCTGTCTCCTGGGATCGCGCTAGCTACTTTTCGCTAGCGCTGGGGATCCTTCTGTTTTGTCTCCTGGGATCGCGCTAGCTACTTTTTGCTAGCGCTGTGGACCCTTCTGTTCTGTCTCCTGGGATCGCGCTAGCCACTTTTCGCTAGCGCTGGGGATCCTTCTGTTCTGCTACTCTGTACCTGGATCAAACTCGCTTCTCGCTAGTGCTGTGGATCCTATCTCTCGCTTGTCCCTGTTTTCGTGTGTCTGTCTTGTCTGCTACGCTTGCTGGAGGCTCGGTGAGATAACCGTTAAGCAAGCGCTTGCGTCCTCTGTTTCATGTTTGTCTGTTAATGGTTAGTTAGGCGTGCTTGTCTCTATTGTGCTTATCACGTGGGGACCGCGCATAACCGCGTGCACTGTTGCGAATGAGTGCGGTGTTCGCGGTTAGCTAGCGTTTGTTGTTTTCCGTATCTCCTTATTGTATTATTTGCTGTGCCTTTGCTACCCTCGTGCCCTGTTTTGCTCAGTCTTGTGTCTCTGTCAGCAATCGCCATTCTTGCGATTGCATTCCCACTTCGTTTCCGCCGTTGTGTGTTCACCGTCGCTGGGTGACGACTAGTTTGGTGGACACACATTGGTTCTGTCCCTTTGCTCTGTTTCTTGTGGGCTATCCAGCCCTGCCTGATCGTACCTTGTCCTGGATCTGTACAATTCCCGTCTGGCATCTGTGGCTGTGCAGCGACTGTGTTCGCCTGCACTCCACAGCGCCATCTGCCAGAGGGAATTGCCCTCTGCGGGTGCATAGCACCTAGCCTGGGTGTCCTCAAATATACGCTTGTGGAGGAAATCCGCCGCGTCAGCGCACGTCTGGTGCGCTGACCGTGAATACGATTCCACAATCATTACAGAATGACCAGCCAAACCAAAATTCCCAGGGCAGAGGGAACCTTTGATTTGATTCAGATGTCATTGCCTGAGACAAAAGCGTATGTGGATCCTATTATAGGTAGGATCGCACACTATATAAAAGCAGTTAAAAAAATCGGTGCTCGTCCCTGATCCCCACCCATATGGGGATTATCTCGATACCGGGCTATTTGAACCGCCATTTGCCTCATGGGAAATTGGGGCCTTGGTGGAGGAATTTGATTTGGATTGGAAGGCCTTTTGCGATTTTTACATCGCAAAAAGCGCGGATGTCCTGAACGATTGTCTTGACTCTGTGTGCCTTTTGATTGATTCTGATGAATGTGACGAGTGTGTTGTGGATCTGGTGATGTATGTGTGGCAGATCATTTTGGATGAATTACTACACACACACCAATTAATTGATCCCAATAAAGAGGTAAAAGATTCCCATTCTGTTCCTGCTCCAGTTCCATCTGTAGACTGTGCGCACTATGATTGTTCATCCTTTGTTAAAGAGAATCTGTATTGTTAAAATCGCTCAAAAGTAAACATATCAGTGCGTTAGGGGACATCTCCTATTACCCTCTGTCACAATTTCGCCGCTCCTCGCCGCATTAAAAGTGGTTAAAAACAGTTTTAAAAAGTTTGTTTGTAAACAAACAAAATGGCCACCAAAACAGGAAGTAGGTTGATGTACAGTATGTCCACACATAGAAAATACATCCATACATAAGCAGGCTGTATACAGCATTCCTTTTGAATCTCAAGAGATCATTTGTGTGTTTCTTTCCCCCATGCACTGAAGTTTCAGGCTGCTCTTTTCTTCTTGCAAACAGCTTTGCCCTTGTTTGTAATTCCTCAGTATGTGAAAGCCCAGCCAGCTCAGAGGACGATTTATCCAGCTGATTAGAGCAGCTTCTTTCTTCTCTCTTATCTAAATAACACACAGGCAGTGTGCATAGAGGGGCCAGAAAGGGTGAGTTCATAGCAGAACCACAACACTGAAGAACTTGGCAGCCTTCCAGACACAGGCCGACAAGTCTGACAGGGGAAAGATACATTGATTTATTACAGAGACTGTCATAGTAGAAAGTGCTGCAGTTAGCCAGAACACATTAGAATAGCTTTTGGAACATGTAGGATGATAAAAAACAGGATGCAATTTTTGTTACGGAGTCTCTTTAAGTGTGCATGGGAGCCCCCGTTTGAGAAATGGGAGTTTGAGCTCCTGGACTATGAATTGGAATGTGATTGGAGATCGTTTTGCAATCATTACCTTTCTAAAAACGAAGCAGTTTTGTATGCGTGCATTGAGTCTGCGTGCACTTTAATCAAGACTGGTGAATGTATCTCTGACTTTGTGACTCCGCTGTTTGACGTGTGGAGAATGATTTTGGATGAACTACATGCGCTTCAATCTTCTAAAAACACATTGTCAGCGGACGATTGTTCCAATCCTCTGGATTTAAAGAAAGTGAGTTTTGAATGCATTCCCTTTCCCAAAGCAACTGAGTGTTTGAAGTCTGAGTGCAAGTCGTTCAGAGCAGTTGCTTGTGTGGAAGTTGAACCAGTGCGGTCTGATGTCGCCACTGCACGTATGGCTGCAAAAGGTCTGTGTGGTCCTGTGTCTAAGGAAGACAGATTTTTTCCCTCAGGTTCTCTAAGATCGTCCGTTTGTGAGCCTGCCATGGGGAAAATTCCTAAGTTATGCAACTTTAAGAAAATTATTGATGTGTTTAAGAAAGTTTCTCCTGTTGTTGTCGCCGCTTCTTTTGCAAATTAATCTATGTCTTATTCTGTTCGCACCAGTGCAGGCCTGTTGCCTGATGGCAGTTGCTCCAGTGTTTCTGTCCTAGATGCCTTGCAGTCTGCTCCGCAGATAGCGGAGGTTTGCGATATGGAAGCGTCAGTTTCGCAACCTAAACCGATCTTGGATCCGCAAATTTTGCGTTCTGACTCCTCGGATTCGACATTGTTAGCCGAATCTAAGAGTGAGACAGCGCTTCGGTTTTGCGAATTTGATGCTGAAGCTTCTTTGCCTTGTCCAGAGAAGCTTTCTCTGAACCTGCCCTGTACCATGAATGAAGGCATGATGTCCACTTGCATTGACATTTGCGAGTCTGATTCTGAAGAAAGTATTGACTCTCCACCCAGTACTCTGGATGAGTCAATATTACCTTGTTTAAAATCTCCTGCAGTGACCCTAGAGGCTTGTCTAGGTATTGCAACCATTGTTACCTGTTTCTCTGCTATTTTGGAATTGCAGTCTGGTTTGACTGCTATGGAGGAATCTGCCTGTAGTGAGGCAAAACTCAGAAAGTCAGAGCTAGTTTTACTAGATATTCCTGTGTATCCCTGTCCTGATGATAAAATTCAGTCTCAGTTTATGGTGCAACCTTCCCTGGGACATCTGCCCTGCACACAAAATAAAGTTCAAGTTTTGCCCTGTAACATGGATAGTTCAGAATCCTTCTTAGAAAACTTGGGAAATGGTGTTCCTGAGGTCTTGTCTGATGTCCTGGAGATCTCCGAGTTCCTCCCAAAGGGTGCAGAACTTGTAGGAGATGTCTCCTGCCCCCCAGGTCCTTCTGAGGTGTTGCCCACTTCAGTAGGCATTGCTGCCCTGCTGACTACTTTTGCAGCTCTTGTGGAGCTTCATTCATGTGTAGTCAATGATGATATTACAGTTACAGAAAATTCTGAATTTGAGTCCGAGTCTTCTTTTGAAAGACCAGTACCTGTGACCTTTACTCGTGATGATTTTCTGCCCGATACTGGTTTTGGTCTTGTCGTGTCGGACTCTGAGGTTGGCAGTTCCCCGACATATCCTGAGGTTGCTCCCGTACTAGTGTACCCCGATGTGCTCTGTGACCCAGAAAGCCCAAGTGTGCCTCGGTTACCAGCGTACTCAGAAGCTTCCTCAGTGGAGACATGTTCCGATATAGCCTGCCTGCTTGCATGCCCAGAAGTGGTCCCTGAAAGTCCTGATCTTGATGGGTGTCCTCGTAATTCTGAATCCGGAATTGTCATTGGTTCCATGGGGGTTCTTGGTAATTCTCCATGTGAGTCTGGTGATTGTTCTGCCCTCTTGGGATGTCTGTGAAGCTTCAAAAGGTTCTGGGAGATTCCGGGAGAAATTTTGCTTGGTACACTGGATAAGATCAACGGTGGCTTTTGTGTTGTAAGGGACACTTCGAACAGGTATTGCGGCAGGTTTGGTATTCTTGGACGCTCCTTGGAAGGTGGTGGGTATTGTCTGGAGGGTGTCGATGGCTTCTTCTCTGGTGTCCACAGTCCTGATGGGTGTTACGCTGAGACTTGTAGTGCTGATGGGCATGTTTCGGTGGCTTCTGCTTCCGATGAGATCGGTTTCGGATGGACTGACTCTGGAATTGGGCCTTGTCGGGCTGCCCCGACCTTCATGAGTCTTCAGTTAGAGTTTTGTGATGATACCAGTTTTGAGGGATGTCTGGAATCCATCCCTAGAGGGGGGGGGGGGGGGTACTGTGAGAATCTGCTCAGCTTCCTGCGCAGGCAGGCAGCCTTTTGACCATTGTTTAGGTTTGCATGCTGCAGGACTCTGGAACAGAGACCTGTCTTTCCATTGCAAGTTCTGGTCTGTTCTCTTGCTGGGGAATTTGCATACATTCGTTATGCAAATCCCCTACCTGCCTTCTTTGATGACTGGCACTATAAGAGCTTTATGTTTCCCAGAAGGCTTTGCTGGTCATTTCCCTTCCATGGTCTGTTCCTGATGGACACTCCTGGAGTGTCAGCCATTCCCGTTTGTTAAAGTTATCTTAGTGTAATTCATGGGAATGCACTAGGCAGGTTCCCTAGTGCAGTTAGGATTGCATTAAACCTGCAGTTAGGATTGCATTATCTGTTTTGCCTGTTCCGTCTGTCTTGTGTTTGGATCGCACAAGCCCTAGCGTTAGCGGCTGTGGATCCTTCTGATTGAGTCTGGAGTGTAGGTTGAAACAGCGGTTGTTTCTGCCTACCTCATCTGTTCTGTCTCCTGGGATCGCGCTAGCTACTTTTCGCTAGCGCTGGGGATCCTTCTGTTCTGTCTCCTGGGATCGCGCTAGCCACTTTTCGCTAGCGCTGGGGATCCTTCTGTTCTGCTACTCTGTACCTGGATCAAACTCGCTTTTCGCTAGTGCTGTGGATCCTATCTCTCGCTTGTCCCTGTTTTCGTGTGTCTGTCTTGTCTGCTACGCTTGCTGGAGGCTCGGTGAGGTAACCGTTAAGCAAGCGCTCGCGTCCTCTGTTTCATGTTTGTCTGTTAATGGTTAGTTAGGCGTGCTTGTCTCTATTGTGCTTATCACGTGGAGACCGCGCATAACCGCGTGCACTGTTGCGAATGAGTGCGGTGTTCGCGGTTAGCTAGCGTTTGTTGTTTTCCGTATCTCCTTATTGTATTATTTGCTGTGCCTTTGCTACCCTCGTGCCCTGTTTTGCTCAGTCTTGTGTCTCTGTCAGCAATCGCCATTCTTGCGATTGCATTCCCACTTCGTTTCCGCCGTTGTGTGTTCACCGTCGCTGGGTGGCGACTAGTTTGGTGGACACACATTGGTTCTGTCCCTTTGCTCTGTTTCTTGTGGGCTATCCAGCCCTGCATGATCGTACCTTGTCCTGGATCTGTACAATTCCCGTCTGGCATCTGTGGCTGTGCAGCGACTGTGTTCGCCTGCACTCCACAGCGCCATCTGCCAAAGGGAATTGCCCTCTGCGGGTGCATAGCACCTAGCCTGGGTGTCCTCAAATATACGCTTGTGGAGGAAATCCGCCGCGTCAGCGCACGTCTGGTGCGCTGACCGTGAATACGATTCCACAATCGTTACAGTGGGGCAGCGGCTTCCTGTAGCGGCGATATGCATCGCCGCTACCATGGGAACCGCTGCCCCGCCTCCTTCCCTCCTTACAGCAGACGCAAGACGCGCTGCTGTTATAGGAGGAGATAGTACTGCATGAAGGAGAGCGGCGACTGTGGAATCCGGAAGCGGCCGCCCGCTCATAAAGTAGCAGAAGCAGCCAGCGGCCACGGGGGGGGAGGGGCAAGATGACAGACCCGCCGCGGCAGTGGGCCGCGGCCCGGTGGTTGGGGACCCCTGGCATAGGGGATAGAGTGTAGATTAGAGGCGCCTACACTCTATCCCCTATGCTATCAAGGCATTTTGTATTGACCTGAGGAAGTGGGCCATGACCCGTGAAACACATTGTCAGATTGTTTTTTGAATAAAACCTTTTTTTTCCACTTGAACTGGTGTCTATATCTTCTGGAGAGGTAAGCGATTACCTCTCTTTTTTTATTATTATTTATATTTTAAAACACTAAAATAGAACATACATTGGGCATGATTCACAATGCTTTTGCCCCTGTTTTCATCTTATCTATGTTACATTTTTAGGCTCCCAAAGAACAAAAATATAATAGAATTAAAGTAAGAAAAGTAATATTGAAATGAAGTTAATCAGGAACAACTGACTTTGAGTGAATATTTTGCCCTATAAATGCGCTGAAAGGTTTTTCCAGTTGAACTGGTGTCTATATCTTCTGGAGATGTAAGCGATTACCTCTCTTTTTTATTATTTTTATTTAACACTAAAATAGAACACACATTGGGTGCCTCCATCCTACCGATAACTTCTTGTGTGGTTGGTCATGTTGTGCATTAAGTTGGACGTGAGTATGAGCCTAAAGGTTGCCATACACTTATAGATTTGCAGCAGATTCGACCATCAGATAGATTTCTGTCAGATGCTTGTCAAGTTGAATCTGACAGGAATCTATTTGATGTGTGCCACACACTAGGAACAGATTTTCAATAGATTTTAGAATGAAATCTATTGCAAATCGATCTAAATGCATTATTGGACCATTAGAACCAATACAACTCTAGGGGCCATTGATCTGCTGCCAGCAGCAGATCGACCTAGATTTTCCATCCTGCCAGATAGAAAATCGTGCACAAATCGATCAATCGATAGATATCGATGGCTGAAATCGACCAGTGTATGGGCCCCTTAAGAAAGGGTTGGTTTTACAGAAAGCTTATCTATGGATAGGCTGGCAACTGAGATAACACACCAGAAACACAGACCAAATAATGATTTTGCTCTCTCCACAACCAGGAGGCTGGATTTAGCAGGTGTGTGTGTGCCTGGAAAGTTAAAACGGGAGCACTCTATGGTGCGTTAACGTTTATTAGATCACTTTAAGAAAAATAAAATGCACTTACAAGATATAAGTGGTAACCAACTCGTGGATTGTCAGGAAACCCTCTCTCGACTCCTCCCACTGAAAACCGTAGTTGTGGCCAGCAGCATGGGCGCCCGGAGGAAGACGCTTGGTGGGGAAACCCGATGGCTCCTGGCAGGGGCTGCACACGCTCTCCTCTCCTCTCTGGTGTGTGGTAGGACCTTCATTCCCCGTTGCACTTTGTATCACGCTCCTCTCTTTTGCCACGGCGACACTTATCCGCTCACTGGAGCACTCACAGTCCTTTAATTGTTACACAGCTTTACACTCTTTCACTGTTATTGGGGCTTTTTTGCATATTGTTTCTTATATTGCATATTGTTTCTATTGTTTCTCATCCCATAGCTGATACACCCCCATAGCATAAGCCCTGCGCTCACTATAGCTGATAAACCCCCATACCACAAGCCCTGCACTCACTATAGCGGATACACTCCCATACCACAAGCCCTGCACTCACTATAGCGGATAAACTACCATACCACAAGCCCTGCACTCACTATAGCGGATAAACTCCCATACCACAAGCCCTGCACTCACTATAGCTGATACACTCCCTTACCACAAGCCCTGCACTCACTATAGCTGATACACTCCCATACCACAAGCCCTGCACTCACTATAGCTGATACACCCCCATACCACAAGCCCTGCACTAACTATAGCTGATACACCCCCATACCACAAGCCCTGCACTAACTATAGCTGATAAACCCCCATACCACAAGCCCCGCACTCACTATAGCTGATACACTCCCATACCACAAGCCCCGCACTCACTATAGCTGAAAAAAACCCATATCACAAGCCCTGCACACACTATAGCTGATACACCCCCATACCACCACCCTGCACTCACTATAGCTGATAAACCCCCATACCACAAACCCCGCACTCACTATAGCTGATACACCCCCATACCACAAGCCATGCACTAACTATAGCTGATAAACCCCCATACCACAAGCCCCGCACTCACTATAGCTGATACACACCCATACCACAAGCCCTGCATTCACTATAGCTGATACACTCCCATACCACAAGCCCCGCACTCACTATAGCTGATACACCCCCATACCACAAGCCATGTACTAACTATAGCTGATAAACCCCCATACCACAAGCCCTGTACTAACTATAGCTGATACACTCCCATACCACAAGCCCCGCACTCACTATAGCTGATACACCCCCATACCACAAGCCCTGTACTAACTATAGCTGATAAACCCCCATACCACAAGCCCCGCACTTACTATAGCTGATACACTCCCATACCACAAGCCCCGCACTCACTATAGCTGAGAAAACCCATACCACAAGCCCTGCACACACTATAGCTGATACACACCCATACCACAAGCCCTGCACTCGCTATAGCTGAGCAACCCCCATACCACAAGTCCTGCACTCACTATAGCTGATACACTCCCATACCACAAGCCCCGCACTCACTATAGCTAATACACTCCCATACCACAAGCCCTGCACTCACTATAGCTGATACACCCCCATACCACAAGCCCTGCACTCACTATAGCTGATACACCCCCATACCACAAGCCCTGCACTCACTATAGCTGATACACCCCCATACCACAAGCTCTGCACTCACTATAGCGGATACACCCCTATACCACAAGCCTTGCGCTCACTATAGCTGATACACTCACATACCACAAGCCCTGCACTCACTATAGCTGATACACTCCCATACCTCAAGCTCTGCGCTCACTATAGCGGATACACCCCCATACCACAAGCCCTGCGCTCACTATAGTGGATACACCCCCATACCACAAGCCCTGCACTCACTATAGCTGATACACCCCCATACCACAAGCCCTGCATTCACTATAGCGGATACACCCCTATACCACAAGCCTTGCGCTCACTATAGCTGATACACTCACATACCACAAGCCCTGCACTCACTATAGCTGATACACTCCCATACCACAAGCCCTGCGCTCACTATAGCGGATACACCCCCATACCACAAGCCCTGCACTCACTATAGCTGATAAACTCGATAAACGCATTAAATTTCCATTGTAATAGGATTTATTTTGTCACATAACACAGAATTGTTTCCAGCAACAGTTTCACACATTTGTCTGTAGCATATGATTGTAATACACATAACAATAACCTGTACCCAGGGCTGGATTTGTACTGTTTACTGCCCTAGGCCAGCTGTCAGTGCTATATAAAAACATCATATGATAGTATATCAGGCAATGACTATGGTAGCGATTAGACTGTAAAGGCGCCCATTAACAGTAGAATTCCCCAACCGATTAATCAGTTACGATCACTGCAGTAGGAATGGCCAAATTCCCAGTAACCAATTCTATCAGATTAAAGTAATCAATCCCCCCCAAAACAAATTTGATTCCATTGATCTGATCAAATTGCCTAACAGATCGGCCATTAATAGGCGTGATTGATCGTTTCTCATCAATTCTCGTGGTGGAAATGATTGGCTATGGAATTGTACCATTAATGGACACCTTAAGATCCTATTAGGTACAGTTGGTGATATAATTGTATACCATGTAAAGCACTGGGGGAGCTATCAGTAAATTAATATGTGCCATGAGAAAAAGAAGGGGAAAACATTAGAGACAGAGGAAAAGGGGGAGATAGAGAGGTATAGAGGGAAAAGGGGAGATAGAGAGGTACAGAGGGAAAGGGGGAGATAGAGAGGTACAGAGGGAAAGGGGGAGATAGAGAGGTACAGAGGGAAAGGGGAAGATAGAGAGGTACAGAGGGAAAGGGGGAGATAGAGAGGTACAGAGGGAAAGGGGAGATAAGAGAGGTACTGAGGGAAACGGGGAGATAAGAGAGGTACAGAGGGAAAGGGGAGATAGAGAGGACCAGAGCGAAACGGGGAGATAGAGAGGTACAGAGGGAAACGGGGAGATAGAGAGGTACAGAGGGAAACGGGGAGATAGAGAGGTACAGAGGGAAACGGGGAGATAGAGAGGTACAGAGGGAAACGGGGAGATAGAGAGGTACAGAGGGAAAGGGGAGATAGAGAGGTACAGGGGGAAATGGGGAGATAGAGAGGTACAGAGGGAAAGGGGGAGATAGAGAGGTACAGAGGGAAAGGGGGAGATAGAGAGGTACAGAGGGAAAGGGGGAGATAGAGAGGTACAGAGGGAAAGGGGAAGATAGAGAGGTACAGAGGGAAAGGGGAGATAGAGAGTTACAGAGGGGAAACGGGGAGATAGAGAGTTACAGAGGGGAAACGGGGAGATAGAGAGGTACAGAGGGGAAATGGGGAGATAGAGAGGTACAGAGGGGAAACGGGGAGATAGAGAGGTACAGAGGGGAAACGGGGAGATAGAGAGGTACAGAGGGGAAACGGGGAGATAGAGAGGTACAGAGGGAAACGGGGAGATAGAGAGGTACAGAGGGGAAACGGGGAGATAGAGAGGTACAGAGGGGAAACGGGGAGAAAGAGAGGTACAGAGGGGAAACGAGGAGATAGAGAGGTACAGAGGGAAACGGGGAGATAGAGAGGTACAGAGGGGAAATGGGGAGATAGAGAGGTACAGAGGGAAACGGGGAGATAGAGAGGTATAGAGGGAAACGGGGAGATAGAGAGGTATAGAGGGAAAGGGGGAGATAGAGAGGTACAAGGGGAAAGGGGGAGATAGAGAGGTACAGAGGGAAAGGGGGGAGGTAAAGAAAGTACAGAGGGAAACGGGGAGATAGAGAGGTGCAGAGGTAGAGTGGAGATAAAGAAGTATAGAGGGAAAGGGGAGCTAGAGAGGGAAAGAGGGGGATAGAGAGGAGCAGAGGGAAAGGGGGAGATAAAGAGGTAAAGAAACAGGAGAGACATACTGGGGGTAAATGTGGCAAGAGGCAATATCTCACTGGGAGTTTAGTCTTTGCCAGTCCCATTTGCCAGTTACATGGTAAACACACCACTAATATACTGCAGTGTGGAGGAGATAGAGGGCAGAAAGAGGAGAGCACATGCTGGGAGGGGGAGACCAGGAGGTACACAGCCTGCAAGTAATAAACTTATCTAACTTTCACGGAGCGGCTTCTCCCTTCTCCATAACTACAGACATCAGCTATCAGCATTATTATCTGTCACTGACCTCTGCTGCAACACTGGACTGCATGCACTATTAATTATTCTGATCAGCATTCACACTGGCCAGAATAATCAATTAATAATGCAAGGCAGCCGGGTGTCCCAGCAGGCAGTGCAGATACATAATAATGATAGCTGAGATCTGTATCCCGGGAGAGTGCAGCTCTGTGTCTGTGAGCATAAGCTTACCTGTCACTGTTCCTCTCCTGCATGGCTGCATCTATTTCCTTCACTGTCTGCCTGCTGAGGGACGGAAAGGAGTGATGGCGGCAGGGCTAAAAACCACGTGGCCACCTGCTGGGCACTGGAAACTGAAAGCCGAGCAGCCCTGCTGTGATCCTACATACGGCTATCCTGCAGCAGATAAGTCTTGTGCGGGTGGCAGCTGCAGATCACCCGCTAATGTTACTCAGGGATTACAGTATTAGGAGCCAGTCGCCTCAGCACTTCTAGCACCCTAGGCATTGGCCTTTGTGGCCTGTGCAGTAATGCTGCCATGCCTGTATCCAATCATATCCTTCTAATTTACATTCAGGGTACAGCACTGAGGCATTGGGTATATCTGCATTATTTGTGCTGGAGTATTATATGACCTGGGAATACATCTGATATCTAATACCTTATCATTTGCTGCTATCACATTTATGTTATGTGAAAGTCTACCTCCCTCCAGGCGTCTGGATCTTGGCTACCGTGACACTGGCCTCATCAACAGACAAGAATTCAACTGATGATATTACTCTATAAAGTAAAGATACTGATGCCAGTCTGTACATATAACAATAATGTATTCTCCTCATTATATACAGAATATATACACATAATAAGCAGTCACTGATATGATTGCAATACCTCTAGCAACATTTCAAAGTAAAATATAACATAGAATTGGTCATCAGACAGCAAGCCAGCCCTCATCTAATCTTACCAAGCCTGTGATTCTCAGCCATGCAGTTATACAGAAATACCATCACAGATGCATCATCCACCTTCATAAGCTGAATCTTTACAGTATTTTTACACCTTGTGGTAGGCCGAGCATTCTTATTTAGACCATAATGCACTGCAATAGGCCAAGCCTTATGATTCAGACCATAATGCATTGCAATAGGTCGAGCCTTCGGATTCAGACCATAATGCATTGCAATAGATCAAGCCTTCTGATCCAGACCATAATGCATTGCAATAGGCCGAGCCTTCTGATTCAGAACATAATGCATTGCAATAGGTCGAGCCATCTGCTTTAGATCATAATGCATTGCAATAGGTTGAGCCTTCTGATTTAGACCCTGGGAAACACTTCTTTCACATATATTACTCTGATGCACACATTTTGCAGGAACAGCTTCCAATTTTACAGCTAATTTGAAGTTAAGAAAAAAGCTAAACAGCTAATGAATTGTATGTGTAGTAACAGTGCTACATAGACCATTCTTGGAGTCTCACATTCTTATTTTCACTTGTGGGGTTAAATTGTCACTGTGAATTGTATACAGCAGCCATGTCAGTTTGACAAAATCTGGGACATTCAGCTCATCAGGATTCAGCTTATCTTTTCACCGCTCTCTTATTATCGGGGCGTTTGCTTAGCCGGAATCAGTTGGAAAGGGCGCCAGAGCTGCCTGTGTAAAAAGAGCGCCGCCATCGACTGCAATGATTTTTGCAGCGATTAGTGCCTATAAGCGGTGAAATGTGCACCCGTTATTTTATACCATGGAAAGGTTTGCTGTTACAATAACGGACCTGATTTTAATTACGCTTACACTATATCCTTAATTTAATAACGGCTATATTTTTACAACTACATTTTGTCTTCACTATTTGTATCATTTTATTTGTGGCTACTACAATCCACACAAAATATCAGTTACTTTAATCAAGCCAAATACCGGTTATATCTTTACCGGTTATAAATTCCTAATGTTGCACCTACAAAGATCACTGTGAATACTGTTTAAATCTTTGACATAAACTGTGGCTACAATGATCACGACAAATACCGCTTATATCCTTCAAAAACTGCAGCTTTAAGGAACTTACCAAATACCGCGGTTAAGGTTAGGCATCAGGGGGGTTAAGGTAATGGTTAAAATAAGGGTTATATTTGAATAGTGGCTACATCCGATGCCTTTTGTAAACAGAATCACACTCATTGGCTAAAAACAGCCACCGTTTTATAAACAAAATTGCGTTTATTGGCTGTATATGCCACCAATTTTATAAAAGAAATCACGTTTAATCGCTTCATCCACCGCTTTTTATAAATAAAATCACGTTTAGAAACCCCAGTGAAGTTATTTTAGCGCTGGTAAGCTCCATACAATGTATCCCTCCCAGTCGCCTGGCTGTTTTCGTAACTGTGAGTCCAATGGTGATCTAGTCTAGTCTAGTTGGGCAGCACGGTGGCGTAGTGGTTAGCTCTCTCGCCTTGCAGCGCTGGGTCCCTGGTTCGAATCCCAGCCAGGGCACTATCTGCAAGGAGTTTGTATGTTCTCTCCGTGTCTGCGTGGGTTTCCTCCGGGCACTCCGGTTTCCTCCCACATTCCAAAAACATACGGATACGTTAATTGGCTCCCCCTAAAAATTGGCCCTAGACTACAGTACGTACACTACATAATATAGACATATGGCAATGGTAGGGATTAGATTGTGAGCTCCTTTGAGGGACAGTTAGTGACAAGATATATATATATACATTGTACAGCGCTGCGTAATATGTCGGCGCTATATAAATACTAAATAATAATAATAAATAATAGTCCACAAGATTTGGCGCTGTACTACAGTCCAGGGGTTCTGGAAAGCGATTTGGGGTATTTTTAAGACAGACACTAAACAAGTTACTACCACATCAGCGTTACAGTCTTTACTTCTGTCCCCAAATCGAGAGGTGCCTCAGGCTTTCAGAAGGATTTACGTTGCATTTGAATTAGCCACTATGCGGTCCACTGCTATAAATTGGAAATCTCCCTCCTTATCTATACCATAATTTGAGAATAGAGTAGACACCATCATGGGAGCAGATAGGTTGGATCATAGTATCTCAGGGACAGTTTCTACATTTCAATTTGATTGGCAAGAATGGTTGGACTATAGACACTCCCCCTCAGGGGTTTAATATCAGGTTTGCTCCGATGTATGGGTAGTTCAGGGAGCTTATAAATATCATTGATGCTTTGTGTTGTTTGTTGTTCTGGCTTTATTGTTTTCAATGGCATGATAACTTGGTTATTGTTCTCCTGATGTGACATTGGCAGACTATCGGTTTATCAGTTATTGTATATTTTATGTGATATGGTAAGGAATTATTTTCTATTGTATAATTGATGACTTTTATAGCTATCTCTTACACTGTGTTTAAAATCACCGTCTTTACTGCTTCTCATAGTTATCCCATGTTATGTTTATTACGCAATAAACATGATTTTATTTAGTTTATACAAAGAGTTTATCAGTTACATCTGGCGCCTTTTATACATGAAATCACATTTATCGGCTACATCTGTAACCCTTTATAAATAAAATCAAGTTTCTTGGCTACATCCAGCATCTTATTGTAAAGAAATCAAGTTCATCAGCTATATCCGGCATCCTTTTATAACCAAAATCACATTTATCAGCTACATCTGGCACCCTTTATCCAGGCATCCTTTTTACATGTATGTTGTTGAGCCAGATATAAGTGTTGTGGCTTTTTCCCTTCAGGAGCACCGTGGCTGCATACAGCTGCAGGTCCTGCAACCTTTGTGTAGATAAAGCTACTGGTTTATTAAAGGACATCCAAGGTGAAAATAAACTGATGAGAAAAACAATTGTATCATTCCGCATTCTCATAAAAATTACTTTTTTTTTTTTAGATATCCCACAGTTTTAATTTTTAGATTTAAATCTAGTTTTAAAATTTTTTACTGTTTCATTGTCTCTGCTCAATGACACCTTAATTGAAGTATGCTGGAGCTCAAATCTATGAATTATTGACCCTTTTAATCTCTTTCCTGCTCTCACTAGCCATTTACTGACAGGAAAGTGTTTTATGGCTATAATTACTTATCAGTGAGGGCTATGCTATAGTCTAATCCAGTCCGACCTGGACAACAGAAACTGACGCTTGCATTCCTGATGTTTAACGTTTTCAGGTAGAGAAAGAAAAAAAAGGAACACAGCCTAGTTATCTGTGTGCTAGGCACTGTACATACACATGTCTATCTCATCATGTCACATGTCACCTCAGGTATCCTTTAAACCTTACAATGAAAAATAGGAAAAGGATTACAGGCAAGTTGTAATTAGCAGAAACAACAAAGTATAAATGGGACTATATCTAAAAATGGACATATACCAACATTTGCATAAATACTAAATATGCATTTATTAGTAAGAATAAGTAAAGAGTCATGAAAAAATGCACATTATGTGTGAAAGAGAAGTACATAAATATATACACTATAACTGCTATAAGGCTGACTCAACTTGTGAAGTAGGACAGAGCTCTCCCAAGGGCCCCATCATAAATTACAGTCTATCATTGAAATGGATCATATGCAACAGGAATATTGTAAGGCTTAAAGGACAACTGTAATGTGAGGGATATGAAGGCTGCCATTTTTATTTCCTTTTAAGTTATATCAGTTGCCTGGCTGTCCTGCTGATCCTCTGCCTCTAATACTTGTAGCCATAGCCCCTGAACAAGCATGCAGCAGATCAGGTGTTTCTGACATTATTGTCAGAGCTGACAAGATTAGCAGCATGCTTGTTTCTGGTGTTCTTCAGACACTACTGCAGCCAAATAGATCAGGAAGGATGCCAGGCAACTGGCATTGTTTAAAAGGAAATAAATAGGGCTGCCTCCATATTCCTCTCACCTTAGTTGTCCTTTCAGGATATCCCAAAAGGTGCAAATGCTCAACAACTGAATGAGACAATTTCAAAGAAAGGAGTACTTGTCAACTGACATTGCAAATCCTTGGAAATGGTTAACACTTGCTTAGTGCAGTTTCCATAAGTGTAGAGGCCATGTCTTGTTTTCCATATCAGTCACACAATCGCAGAGAATCATGGGAACTCAGTCCGGAGCAATACTACACTCAGTCGCAGTGCTAGAGCACAATATGCGTAGTAAACCATCCAATAAGTATTGCAGAAGAAAGTCCAATATAGACAGTATAACAAGTATTAGGTCTCACCAATAGTGTTCATGAGCTTGTAATCCAGTAGTTATAGACTGCAGCAGGCTGGATCAATGAAATAGATGGGAGCCCATGTAGCAAGGGGCAAGGTCGGGCTCAGAGTCAGCCGAAGATATAGCGGGTCAGTCGCAGTGTAGAGATCGACATGTTTGGCTGCATCCCGCAGCATTATGGAGACACATGCAGCGCAGAATTAGGCTTAGTACTATATGTACCAATATTAATCTGATCATGTCAACTCAGCTCAGAGACTTCAATGCTTTACAAACCAATGCTGATTTGTGTAAATATGCTACCATGTGCAACTAACAAAAAATGGTAAATAACACTTCTGACCAGAACATTCCCCATACCCAGTGCAATAATAGAGCTTCTCACCAGTGATGAGAGAGGGATAAGGGAAACTGATCCGGGATGTTATTGGCTGCTGTACTCCGCACTGCTCCCCATCCTCCCTTCTTCTGGCTATGTCAGGTAACTGGAGAGCAGTATGCCATGGCCAGTTCAGGTTCTCTAAAAGGTGAAGATATATTTTGCTTATCGTTACTTATCATCAGTGTGAGATGTCTCATGTCTAACCAGGCTTCTTTTAAGACTAAAACATTTCCCACACTCTGCACATGAATAGGGCTTCTCACCAGTGTGAGTTTTCTTATGATCGTCAAGATGTGATTTACGTGTATAACATTTCCCACACTCAGCACATGAATAAGGCCTCTCACCAGTGTGAGACAATTCATGAGTGTCAAGCTGTGTTTTCTGTATAAAGCTTTTCCCACACTTAGAACATACAAATGGCTTCTCACCAGTGTGAAGCCTTTCATGTGTAACAAGGCTTCCTTTATGTCCAAAACATTTCCCACACTCACTGCATGAATATGGCTTCTCCCCTGAGTGAGATTTATCATGTTTGCCAAGTGTTCCTTTATCTCTAAAACATTTCCCACACTCAGTACATGAATATGGCTTTTCACCAGTGTGAACTCTCTCATGTACGATAAGACCTGATTTCAGTCGAAAACATTTCCCACACTCAGCACATGAATATGGTTTCTCACTGCAGTGAGATCTCTCATGACTGGTAAGCTTTGATCTATGTGCAAAACATTTCCCACACTCAGCACATGAATATGGCTCCTGCACAGTATGAGACATCTTATGAATGGAAAGCTGTGATTTATGAGTAAAACAATTCCCACACTCGGCACATGAATACGGCATCTTACCAGTGTGAGATATCTCATGCTTGACAAGGTAAGATTTATGTGTAAAACATTTCCCACACTCAGCACATGAATATAGTTTCTCACCAGTGTGTACTGTCTCATGTTCGACAAGACTTATTTTCTTTCTAAAACATTTCCCACACTCAGCACATGAATAGGGCTTCTCACCAGTGTGATATCTCTCATGTTCAACAAGATTATATTTACGTGTAAAACATTTCCCACACTCAGCACATGAATAAGGCCTCTCGCCAGTGTGAGACAATTCATGTGCGACAAGCTGTGTTTTCTGTATAAAGCTTTTCCCACACCTGGAACATACAAATGGCTTCTCACCAGTGTGAAGCCTTTCATGTGTAATAAGGCTTCCCTTATGCACAAAACATTTCCCACACTCACTGCATGAATATGGCTTTTCACCTGTGTGAGATTTATCATGTTTGCCAAGTGTTGCTTTATCTCTAAAACATTTGCCACACTGAGCACATGAATATGGCTTCTCACCCGTGTGTACTCTCTCATGTATGACAAGATTTGATTTCTGTTTAAAACATTTCCCACATTTAGCACATGAATAGGGCTTCTCACCAGTGTGATATCTCTCATGTGTGGCAAGCTGTGATTTCAGTACAAAACATTTCCCACACTCGGCACATGAATACGATTTCTCACCATTGTGAGATCTCTCATGACTAATAAGCCTTGATCTCTGTGCAAAGCACTTCCCACACTCAGCACATGAATAGGGCTTCTTCGCAGTATGAGATGTCTTATGACTGGAAAGCTGTGATTTATATGCAAAACAATTCCCACACTCAGCACATGAATAAGGCATCTTACCAGTGTGCGATATCTCATGCTTGACAAGGTATGATTTATGTGCAAAACATTTCCCACACTCAGCACATGAATAAGGTTTCTCACCAGTGTGTACTGTTTCATGTACGACAAGACTTGATTTCTTTCCAAAACATTTCCCACACTCAGCACATGAATAGGGCTTCTCGCCAGTGTGAGATCTCTCATGTTCAACAAGATGATATTTACGAGTAAAACATTTCCCACACTCAGCACATGAATAAGGCCTCTCACCAGTGTGAGACAATTCATGAGTGACCAGCTGTATTTTCTGTATAAAGCTTTTCCCACACTCAGAACATACAAATGGTTTCTCACCTGTGTGAAGCCTTTCATGTGTAACAAGGCTTCCTTTAGCTCCAAAACATTTCCCACACTCACTGCATGAATATGGCTTCTCGCCTGTGTGAGATTTATCATGTTTTGCAAGCGTTCCTTTATCTCTAAAACATTTCCCACACTCAGCACATGAATATGGTTTCTCACCATAGTGAGATCTCTCATGACTGACAAGCCTTGATCTATGTGTAAAACATTTCCCACATTCAGCACATGAATAAGCCTTCTTACCAGGGTGAGATAGCTCATGTCTGACAAGCTCTGATTTCTGCCTAAAAAATTTCCCACATTCAGCACATGAATGGGGTTTCTCACCAGTGTGAAAGATCTCATGTGCGACAAGCTGTGATTTCTGTATAACCAGGATAGGTGCAGGAAACACTTGTCCAATGACAACACCATTCGCTGTACAGTCTGTGGATACAGAGAGACGAGTCTCTGAGAGGTTCCTGATGCCAAGACTCCACGCTGCAAATAAAGAAACATCAACACTTCCTGTTAGAGAATTCCAAGGAGAGGAACAATTAAATGTAGAGATGGTCAGTGAACTGCTGATAATTACAAGTTGATGCAAACGTTATGTAGATTAGAAATGGACCAGATGCAGCAGCTTCATGGCTTGGCATATAGTTATCATGCATTCTGCACCATCTCAGAGTTATTTGCATGCCACTGACTATCCTTATGCCTAAAGCATTGGCCATACATAGAATAACAGTAAATTGTACAGCTTGATGAGACAATGGAAGCAATGTTTTACTCTTGTGACAACAGACCTATATGTACTTATAGCAAGACATCTGTGTTATGTGTGTAGATTCATGTGGTTTCATACATTCTTATTACCATTGTATATTAGTGTCACTCATATTATACCCCTTGTAAATGTACCATTGTCTCCCTCTTGTTTCTAATTGTGCAAATAAAGATATAGTGACAAGGGTTGAAAGAGCGAGAATCATACGTTTGATCTTACAGTGAATTGGGATTTTCTTGCTCGGCACAAATTTTCGTGAGAAAGGCCCCCTTTTTCGCCTTGCGGTTGAACGTTCACAGACAAACATATGGGGTAGTAATGAGGCCATATTTTGGCAGAAAGCAGAGCAAATCATTGGCTTCCAGGATGCACTGCAAGAGCCAGGAGATCTCACCCCAGGCAAATAAACAGAGGGGCAGAGAGGGGGACTTCCTCATTCCTGTGCCATTCCCATGATAGTCAGAGCTAGTGAGAGCTTAGGGAGATAGCGGAGTATGATTCAGGTATAGATTCAGGGACAGTGTAGGAATGCTGTAGGCCTGTGTACTAGTCTGTGACTGTGTGTGAGAGGGTTTATTACAGCCTCCAGCACATTTGCTCTTATGTTACATACTGTCTGTGACAGAGTGTGCCTATTCATTCAGCACACTTACACAGTCACGTACACTGTGTGCACTGTACTGTGACACAGGCTATACTATCCATCCAGCAGACTTGCACTGTGACACTATGTGTACTGTGACACTGGCTATACTACCCATCCAGCAGACTTGCGCTGTAACATTGTGTGTACTGTGACACAGGCTATACTATCCATCCAGCAGACTTGCACTGCAACATTGTGTGCACTGTGACACAGGCTATACTATCCATCCAGCAGACTTGCACTATGACATTGTGTGCACTGTGGCACAGGCTATACTATCCATCCAGCAGACTTGCACTGTAACATTGTGTGTACTGTGGCACAGGCTATACTATCCATCCAGCAGACTTGCACTGTAACATTGTGTATACTGTGACACAGGCTATACTATCCATCCAGCAGACTTGCACTGTAACATTGTGTGTACTGCGACACAGGCTATACTATCCATCCAGCAGACTTGCACTGTAACATTGTGTGTACTGTGACACAGGCTATACTATCCATCCAGCAGACTTGCACTGTAACATTGTGTGTACTGTGACACAGGCTATACTATCCATCCAGCAGCCTTGCACTGTAACATTGTGTGCACTGTGACACAGGCTATACTATCCATCCAGCAGACTTGCACTGTAACACTGTGTGTACTGTGACACAGGCTATACTATCCATCCAGCGGACTTGCACTGTAACATTGTGTGTACTGTGACACAAGCTATACTATCCATCCAGCGGACTTGCACTGTAACATTGTGTGTACTGTGACTGCACAGTTTGCCTGTAATGAGGTATAAACACACTATGTACACAGGGAATATGAGGAGTAAAAGGGGAGTGATGTGTGTAATGTGACTGCACAGTATGCCTGTAATGAGGTATAAACACACTATGTACACAGGGAATGTGAGAAGTAATATGGGTGTGATGTGTGTAATCTGACTGCACAATATGCCTGTAATGAGGTATAAACACACTATCTACACAGGAAATGTGAGAAGTAATAAGGGTGTGATGTGTAATGTGACTGTACAGTATGCCTGTAATGAGGTATAAACACACTATGTACAGAGGGAATGTGAGAAGTAATAGGGGTTGTGATGTGTGTAATGTGCCTGCACAGTATGCCTGCAATGAGGAGTAAACACACTATGTACACAGGTAATGTGAGAAGTAATAGGGGTGTGATGTGTGTAATATGACTGCACAGTGTGCCTGTAATGAGGTATAAACACACTATGTACACAGGGAATGTGAGAAGTAATGGGGATGTGATGCGTGTAATGTGACTGCACAGTGTGCCTGTAATGAGGCATAAACACACTATGTACACAGGGAATGTGAGAAGTAATAGGGGTGTGATGTGTGTAATATGACTGTACAGTGTGCCTATAATGAGGTATAAACATACTATGTACACAGGGAATGTGAGAAGTAATAGGGGTGTGATGTGTGTAATGTGACTGCACTGTATGCCTGTAATGAGTTATGAAAACACTATGTACACAGGGGATGTGAGAAGTAATAGGGGTGTGATGTATAATGTGACTGCACAGTTTGCCTGTAATAAGCTATAAATAGAATTTAGTGAGTGACTCTCAGAATTGGAAAGTCCTTGCCTGATCAGCAGTGTTTTTCTACTGGTGTTTAGCTGGATACTTCTCAATAATCGGATAACAAGGATAATAGAGTTAAAACCCGTCCAAAAGGAGGGAAATGGGTGGATTCACCTCCCCCAGATACACAAATGACCAGGCTGATATAGCCGTAAGATCTATAAATATGTTTATTAAAACAATTCTCCAATAGTGATGCAATGCGTTTCATGGGCAAACATCCCGCTTCATCAGGCAATATAACAAGGAGAACACACATTCAGGTCAGTATATAGCCAGAGCGCCTCTATCTACTTCTCAATAATCCATCACCTCCCGCTCTCCACAAAACAGAACATACCCCAGAGCCATCAGGGTGTCTGTACTGTCAGTAAGCTGTCACCAAACACAATCAAGAATGATAATTTTAGATGATGAATCAGGCCAGTCTGTGAGCAGTGACACATAACTAAAACATATTCAATATTTATTGTTAATTACCATATTTTTCCAACTATAAGATGCAATTTTTCTCCCACAAAAGTGTAGGGAAAAGGTCAGTGCATCTTATAGTCCCAATAATACAATTTGGACAGACACCAGGTGTCCCCCACAAGTACCTGCTGCAGCAGTCTGCTTGTATCTGAACTTCCAATCAAGGCCACCTATAGCTCCCCTTTGTAACTGGTGCCTATGGTTTTGTGGGCGGGTCCATGGCACTGTCATTGGAGCCAAGCCCTGCACTTGTCAATAGCAGTAACCTATCAGATGTCAGTGAGCATGATTGGCCCCAATGACAGTGCAGTGGTTCTGCACAAAACCATCAGCATCAGTTAAAAAGGATTACTATCGTAATTAATGTGACCAGCAGTAGTATTTTGCTGGCACATAAGAAGTTGGGGACATGCTAATGGACTATGAGGGGACATTAGCAGCTTCCCACACAACTGCTTTATTTCCCCATACCCTTTCATGCTGATTGCAGCACTTTTAGAGGGTAACTGTGCCAGCCTCACCTATTCCCCGGCCCATGAAATCACGCGAGGCTGCAGCTTCAGCAGCCTGACTAGGCCGCACTTTACTGGATTGGTACGGACGTCCATGCAACCCCCTGCAAAGTCATCCCAGGGACATCTGCAGAGCCTCCTATGGTACTCAATTATGCTGCTGACCTATATAGTGGGACTGGACCTAAATAATACATAACTGCCTCATCCTGTTGTTGTCCCATTACTGCCACTGTGTTGCATACGGTTAGGGGTTAGTGAGTGGCTAGTGTGTTAGTAAAAGGTTAGTGTAGTGCAGTGTAGCTGATGGGGCACCAGGGGTTAGTGTAGGGTAGTTAGTGTTGCTTTTGAGGGAGCAGGGGTTAGTGTAGAGTAGTTAGTGGAGCTGTTGAAGCAAGAAGGGTTAGTGTAGGATAGTTAGTGTAGCTGTTGAGGCAGCAAGGGTTAGTGTAGAGTACTTAGTGTAGCTGTTGAGGCAGCAGGGGTTAGTGTAGGGTAGTTAGTGTAGCTAGTGGGGCAGCAGGGGTTAATGTAGCGTAGTTGGTGTAGCTGTTGAGGGAGCAGGGGTTAGTGTAGCTAGTGGGGCAGCAGGGGATAGTGTAGCTAGTGGGGCAGCAGGGGATAGTGTAGCTGGGCAGTGTAGCTTACACGGAGACAGTTCGGGGGAGAAGGTCCACAAGATGCCCCTGCACTATGACGCACCCAGGTTTAGTAATTTTTCAGCCTCATTTGTGTCCTCTAAACATAGGTGTGTCTTGTGGTCCGGAGCATCTTCAAGTCTGAAAAATATGGTACCCACCTGTTCTGGCATCTGTAAGAGGATCCTCCTCTATGTTTGTCCCCAACATGTCACCCTCCTCCGCAGACAGCTGAGCACTCATCATATGCCTCTCTTTTTCTTCTTCCTCTTTAATTGCATTCATCATGTTCCCCTCCTCCGCAGAATTCTGATTACTCCTCACATACATCTCTTCTTCCTCTTTAATTACTCTTATTATTAAACCCTCCTCCATAGACCGCTGATCACTCCTCACATAAGTCTCTTCTTCTTCCTCCTCTTTAACTGTCACCATCATGTCACCTTCCGCCATAGAATGTTGATCAGCACTCACATATGTCTTTTCTTCTTTATACTTAATTGTCTTTATCAAGTTACTCTCACCAATAGACTGCTGATCATCACTCACACAGGTCTCTTCTTCTTCCTCTTTAATTGTCCCCATCATTTCACCCTCCTCCATAGACTGCTGATCACTCCTCACATCTGTCTCCTCTTCTTCCTCTTTAACTGTCCTCATCATGATACTATTCTCCATAGATTGCTGATCACTCTTCACATGTGTCTCTTCTTCTTCTTCTTTAATTGTCCTCATTACGTCACCCTTCTTCAGAGACAGCTGATCATTCCTTACATATGTCTCTTGCTCTTCCTCTTTATGTGTCCTCATCATGTCACCTTCCCCCGCAGACCGCTGTTCATCGCTCACATAGGTCTCTCTTTCTTCTTCTTTATTTGTCCTCATCATGTCACCCTTCTCTACAGACAGCTGGTCTTTGAGCTCAGATCTTAGCTCTGAAAATGATAAAAAATTATATCTGTAAAATATTACCATTATTAAACAGAGCACAGAAAAGTACATAATTTGCTAGGGGCTGATAATATCCCATAAGTTGTGGTATCCTGCACATTCAGTACCACAGTCCTCTCTTCCAGTGTGCCTTGCTCATCATCTGGTGCGTCTCTCCTCCTCTCCATGCACACATTCCTGGAAGGCTACAGCAGTGCAGGCAGCAGTAGAATGATGAGGATGTGAAGAGAGAACAGATGGAGACAGAGGAAGATAGGAGCAGAGGCCTGCAGCTAATTAGTGATAAATTATAATTACTTATAGTTCTAGAACCTGATGAACTGGGCAGATGGGACTGCAGCTCCATATCCTGACCATACATGAGCCCACTTGTCCATCATCTACGAACCCCAAACCCTCCAATTAACACAGCAACAACCTTCCCAGCTGGGACTGTGCCAATACCAGGCCCAAAGCAGCAGAGGCCACCCAACCACTCTCAAGCTGCAGCCTTCATCCTCTCTGCCTGTCCCACCAGTCATGCCCCTTGTTACCTGGTTCCACCCCCGAGCTGTGACCCACCAGCCATCATCTTTGTGCAGACTCCAACCTCTCCCACTGTGGGACTACCTAACACCAGTGGCTCCTGACCCTGCATTGGCTTCTTCCTATCAGAGATAGAATGGATACGGTAAATTGGCAGCATTATCTGATCTGATGAAAATGGACACAATGGGCAGATCCTGCTCCTTCATAGCCTCGCTCCCAGAAGACTCCACTGATCCGCAACAACTTCATTGTACAATGTATTATTGGCTGCTCACATTAATGACTGTTGCTATGACCTGCTGTTGGCAAAAGCGATCAGGGAAAATGTCCTCCTTCACGGGGAAGAGATACAGCTGGGATAAACCTAAAAAAAAAATCTCTTGTTGCAGCACAAAACACAAATGAGAACAGGCTTATTTACATGCATGATTTATATAGCATAAGAAGTGAGGGAAACAAAGAAATAAGGTATACTTTGGAGGTAACAACACACAAAAAAGTTAGCATATCTGGCTTTTATTAAAAATTGAACTTTATTAATAGTGTTCCCAGAAAATGACTTCCTCTATAGTTGTACTTTAAGCAGTTTGAACTCACATGCTTTCAATTGTTCTCAGGACTAAACACTAACTACCCTAAAAGTTCTTTCCTTGAAGATGTACACACCAGGATTCCTGCTCGCAACCTTTACTTTACTCAAATTCAACCATTACCTCGGTATAAAATTCCCATCAGACATCTCCCAACCACATAAACTGTTTCACTCCAGTCAGTGATAAGTGTCAGTCAGTGATGGAGCTCAAGGGATGGTCCAATTTGCCAATTTCAACACCTGTAAGGCTTAGGGTGCATACACAAATCTAGTTTTGATTGGATAATCACTGACCAATATAACACTTCAGTGTTCTCCCCAGAAATATTTTTCAGTCGGGTGGCATGAAAAAGTAGCCGGGTGGGGAAGTAGGTCACATTGGGGAAAGAGGGAGGGCAACACTGGGTGATACTTGGTATGGAATCGCATTGCGAACGCTCCCAAAATTCATGCAGCATGTTTGCGATTTTATACAAATTGCAACTGTAGTATGAATATTTCCACAGCATAACATTGTCGTAGCGCAATCAGAAAAGGTCTGGAAAACCCCTAAGATGCAGCTCAATGTGAATGGGGCCTTAATGCCATAACCCCATCATCCCATATATGACCAGACACTGTTCATTGCTCCCTGCATGCAATGTACGTGACTCCTGCTGCTGGATGTACACTAGGAGCAGGAGAAGAGTGAGGACTAAAAGCTTGCACAGATTTCACTGAAGAATCAGGGGTTAATTTCAGCTAGTGAGACATTTGGCAGCTATTGATTGAGTGCAGGGAGATAAGCCAGTAAGCAAGTGTGTGTGTAGTAATCAGGAGGCAGAGGGAATGCTCCACACCAGGCGTGGACTGACCCAGGGGGATGGGGGGGGGGGGGGGGCTTGCGCGAATCCTAAGTAATTAGGTCCGGTGTCCAGGCAGGACAGTTGTGCAGACCGCAGGTCCGCAGTGAGTAAAACAGAGAGCTGTGCGCGCACAGCCTCGCACGATGTTTGCCGTGGCCGCTTACTTCAAAAGCCACTAAACCGGCCTCGTGCCTGGTCCGCCCCCTGTAACAGAGTCAGACTTACTTTACGGGCCGGACGGAGGCTGATGAATGAAGATGCACGCGCCCTGCTGGCTGGTCTGCCTCCATCTTCTCCTTCTAAATCAATTATCCAATCAGGGGCTGAGGCGGCCGTGGTGTGCACTGGCGCGTGGCTGCTTGCACTGCAGGCAGCATGCTGTGTGACAGCGTGAGTGAATTTGCGAAGGGTGAGCAGAGAAAAAAGTGCTGCACAGCCTGGGAACTTTTAATGGGACACGGACTACTGCTTTCACTCTGTAAGAGATAAAGATTAGCTTTATTGCCAGCGGTGCTTTCTTATCTCTTGTTCTTCCAGCATGTGCATCTCTTCCCAGGTCCTCCTCCCCCACTATCGCCTCTCTCCCAAATGTAGTGGCTTCCTGATTAGCATGTCCCTGCCAAACTGGATAGAAGAAGCCAGCAGTCCTGGTGTGATCTCTCTGCTGTTTCTCCGCTCCCCATGTCTTGTGCTTCTACTCTTAATCTCCACTCCCTTCCCTGTTTCCCCATCTTTCTTATATCCCCCATTTCTCCTACGCACATTACACTCACTCTTGTCTCACTTTCATGCATCTGTCCCTCTCCCACAAAGTTCCTACTGTTTATTAATTTTCTCTCTGACCTCTGGCATCTTCTGCAGCACTTTACAGAGTACATAGTCATGCCACTGGCTGTCCTCAGAGGAGCTCACAATCTAATTCTACCATAGTCATAGTCTAATGTCCTACCATATTATTATTATGTATTTACAGTGGCTTGCAAAAGTGTTCGGCCCCCTTGAAGTTCTCCACATTTTGTCATATTACTGCCACAAACATGAATCAATTTTATTGGAATTCCACATGAAAGACCAGTACAAAGTGGTGTACATGTGAGAAGTGGAACGAAAATCATACATGATTCCAAACATTTTTCTACAAATAAATAACTGCAAAGTGGGGTGTGCGTAATTATTCAGCCCCCTTTGGTCTGAGTGCAGTCAGTTGCCCATAGACATTGCCTGATGAGTGCTAATGACTAAATAGAGCGCTCTGTGAGGGCCTCGGAGGTTGTCTAAGAGAATATTGGGAGCAACAACACCATGAAGTCCAAAGAACACACCAGACAGGTCAGGGATAAAGTTATTGAGAAATTTAAAGCAGGCTTAGGCTACAAAAAGATTTCCAAAGCCTTGAACATCTCACGGAGCACTGTTCAAGCGATCATTCAGAAATGAAAGGAGTATGGCACAACTGTAAACCTAACAAGACAATGCCGTCCACCTAAACTCACAGGCCGAACAAGGAGACCGCTGATCAGAAATGCAGTCAAGAGGCCGATGGTGACTCTGGACGAGCTGCAGAGATCTACAGGTCAGGTGGGAGAATCTGTCCATAGGACAACTATTAGTCGTGCACTGTACAAAGTTGGCCTTTATGGAAGAATGGCAAGAAGAAAGGCATTGTTAACAGAAAGCATAAGAAGTCCAGTTTGCAGTTTTCCACAAGCCGTGTGGGGAAAACAGCAACCATGTAGAAGAAGGTGCTCTAGTCAGATGAGACCAAAATGGAACTTTTTGGCCAAAATGCAAAACACTATGTGTGGCGGAAAACTAACACTGCACATCACTCTGAACACACCATCCCCACTGTCAAATATGGTGGTGGCAGCATCATGCTCTGGGGGTGCTTCTCTTCAGCAGGGACAGGGAAGCTGGTCAGAGTTGATGGAAAGATGGATGGAGCCAAATACCGGGCAATCTTGGAAGAAAACCTCTTGGAGTCTACAATACACTTGAGACTGGGGCGGAGGTTCACCTTCCAGCAGGACAACAACCCTAAACATAAAGCAAGGGCAACAATGGAATGGTTTAGAACAAAATCCCTGTGATAGGCCACATACACACATCAGACCATAGTCTTTGGAAAATGAAAGATCACACACCAATCTTACCACCCTTCATGTAGTATGAGAGCCATACCTTCACAGTCTTTTCTATGGAGCTGAACTCCCCATCAGACAGAAATCTTTGCAAGATGCTGCACACACAGATGCTGTACAGACACAAAAGATCAGTATTTGCAAAAGATCTGTTCCTGCCAAAGATCCGTTCCTGCAAATTGCATTCATAGTCTATGAGATCTGCAGATCATCATACACACCTTGTTTAACTGACATTCATCTGCAGATCAGACAATTATCTGCATATCTGAAAATCCATCCTGGTAGATCTGATCTGCAGATGAATGTCAGTTAAACAAGGTGTGTATGATGATCTGCAGACATCATAGACTATGAATGCATTTTGCAGGAACATATCTTTTGCAGATACTGATCTTTTGAATGTCTACAGCATCTTGCAAAGATTTCTGTCTGATGGGGAGTTCAGCTCCATAAAATAGACTGTGAAGGTATGGCTCTCATACTACATAGAAGGGGGTAAAATTGGTCTGTGATCTTTCATTTTCAAAAGACTATGGTCTGATGTGTGTATGAGCCTTTAGAATGACCCAGTCAAAGTCCACATCTAAATCCAATCGAGAATCTGTGGCAAGATCTGAAAACTGCTGTTCACAAACGCTTTCCATTTAATCTGACTGAGCTGGAGCTGTTTTGCAAAGAAGAATGGGCAAGGATTTCAGTTTCTAGAAGGCAAAGCTGGTAGAGACATACCCTAAAAGATTGGCAGCTGTAATTGCAGCAAAAGGTGGTTCTACAAAGTATTGACTCAGGGGGCTGAATAATTACGCACATGCCACTTTGCAGTTATTTATTTGTAAAAAATGTTTGGTATCATGTATGATTTTCGTTCCACTTCTCACGTGTACACCACTTTGTATTGGTCTTCCACGTGGAATTCCAATGAAATTGATTTATGTTTGTGGCAGTAATGTGACAAAATGTGGAAAACTTCAAGGGGGCCGAACACTTTTGCAAGCCACTGTATATAGCACTGACATCGTCTGCAGCACTTTACAGAGTACATAGCTATGTCGCTGACTTTCCATAGAGGAGCTCACAATCGAATCCTACCATAATCACAGTCTAATGTCCTACCATATTATTATTATGAATTTATACAGTGCTGTTAAGATTGGCATCTGCACCGGAGGGGACCGGGAGCCAACGGAGCTGTGGCGAGGGCACAGGACGGCTGCCAGGGGCTGGAGGAAACCCCAGGTAAGTAGATTTTTAATTTTTAATGATCCTGGACCTTCCCTTTAACCCGCCAATAGGAAGAGGCATTGCTGACGACCATCGTCAAGGGGACGTTGCAGGAGCCGTCGGGCAGTGAGTACGCAGCTTCAGAAGACTAAGTTATAAATCCAGCCCTGCTGCGCTTTCTGCCATAACCCATTACTGCTAATAGCATCTTTTTTTACCCCAAGCTTTGGTCACTAGGGGGGTAATCTATGTAATTGCATGTAATGCTATGTTACACTATATACATTTGCTCACAAAAAAGATATTGATTTGGGCTCAGGCTGCAGTGAAAGGGCCTCTAGGTTGTGTTTTCCCCTCAGGCCTAAAGATCCCAGTCCTCCCCTGCTCCACACAGGTTCATGTTACAGCCGGCTATAAACCTGCATCTCTGAGGACAGTTATCTCTTTCTGTGTTGTGAGAGGAAAGACCGGGGGAAGGGGGCTTTGTTCTGCTTTACTAACGGAGAGGGGAGAAGAAGTAGAGCGCCCAGGAGATCAGCGAATCACCAGAAGGTATAGAGCTGTGCCTCCTCTCTGCTTCTGTGCACAGCCTCCAGCTCCTTCCCTTCATAGATCACGCAGCTAGGCTCATCTCTTACTTGCTTTCCACGCCCCCCCACGTCACTAATAGAAAAGAGCCGAGGAGGAGGGCGGAGATAATGACTGAGTTACAGCAGCCGACTGCATTGATACAGCCAAAGTGGCTGAATGCATTGATACAGCCGATGTGATGTGCAGAGGAGTTTCAGCCTTGGAAGGAGGCTATGAATATCAGCCGGACGGCCACATGGATCAGGTGGGCGGAGCGCCCAACTAAATGGCTCTGGAGAGTACACTGCTGACTTCCAAGTAGTATGAGGGCCAATAAATGCTGAATACTATAAATAGAATGTGTAGGCAAGCTCTCATACTACATGGAAGTGCTAATACTGACAAATCAAAATTGGATGTGTGTACTCACCCTCCTGATGTATATAGTGTTATCTTTAACCCTTCCCCTTTACCCACTTCAGTCCCTTGCAGTATTATTAAACACAAAGAAATCAATCACATCTCAAACCCCTTAAGGTGGCCTCTAACGGTCCAATTTCTAGCAAAAAATCGTTTGAGCGATCCGAAATTCTGATCGGATTGGTTAAAAATAATCTCAGTTGATGGGCACAGTCGATTATGAACGATTATAAAAAAAAATCATCCAACTGGATTTTTATCAAACCAAAATTTGGATTTTCTTGATGATGGTTGTGATAGATAGGAAGCAAAGATTGGTTCGTTGATGGTGTAGTGAACGATTTTTCTTCCGATCAGAATTTCTAATCCCTCGAACGATTTTTGTGCCAGAAATTGGACCATTAGTGGACACTTTAAGCTATTCTGGAGGGGGAAAAGATGACAACAACCCAAGACTTCAGAAGGGTGCTGCATTACCAGGGGTGAGGTAACTATTGTGGAGGGCATCTGGCTACACTGCAGGCATATGATGTAATGCTATGGGACCTGTAGCCATGGAGGGGCCTGGTGAACTCGGACGCAGATCAGAGAGTCTATGATTACAGCACTCACTCTCATCATGTGGATTATATGACGAGAGAGGAAGCTTTAATGTTAAGAGACTCCAATGCTAGGAAGAAAGAAGATCATGAGTGGACTCCCAGAAAGGTCTTTTCCTTCACTCACTTACTTTGCAAATGGGGAGAGGAGATACATATATTTGGGGGGCTAATCTGACTGACTACCTATATTTGGGGGCCGCTCTGGCAACCTATACACAAGGGGGGGGGGGGGGGGGGTGTTATCTGGCTATCTATACTTTTGGGGCAAATTTTGCTATGTATACTTGGGGGAGGGGGGAAATAACCTGGCTACCTATATTTTGGGGGCTAGTCTGGCTACCTATATTGGGGGGGGAGAGGGGCAATTGGACTACCTATACTTAGGAGGTGTAATCTGTTTATCCATACTGGGGTATAACTATACTGGGAGGCTAATGCAGCCGCATTATATTAGGGGCCCTTCTTGCTAACTATACAGGGGGGTAATATGGCTACCTATTTAAACTTATGGCTACCTATTTGGACTTATTTGAAACCTATACAGGGGATGGGATGGGGGGAGGGGGGACTTCAGCAGGGCCGGGCCGAGGCATAGGCTGGAGAGGCTCCAGCCTCAGGGCGCAGTGTAGGAGGGGGCGCACAATTCATTCAGCTGTCATTCCTAATTGTGTTTGAAGCAGAAAGAAATAAGAAAAGGGGATACATAGCAGTGACTGCAAGCCAGATAACTAGAGAATAAGGTGTTGGGGAGGTTGTGGACCCTGTGACCCTCTTAGTCTAATAGCAATCAGTGTGTGATGGCTGGGTTGGGAGGGATGGAGGGGTGCATTTTGGTGTCTCAGCCTTGGGTGCTGGAGGACCTTGTCCCAGCTCTGGACTTCAGACTACCTACACTGGGGAAGCACATCTGGTTACCCATACATACCTACATCAAGCTACCTTTACTTGTACTACTAATGCTGGGGCGGGGGTATCTCTAGCTCCCTATACGGGGGTGGAGGAAGAGGTGGCACCTTGGGCATAAAAGCACCTTATTAATGTTTTTTTTTCCCGGGGGGGGGAGGGGGGGGGCGCCGTGTTAAACAAAATGTTGCTATGGGACTCCTAGATTTCTAGCTATGCCCCTGACTGCAGGGTATGACAATAACTGAGGGTGGAATGATCAGGATAGTGACAAGAGTACTATGATCTCCTCTGTACCAAAGTATATCCACCCGACCTCCTATTCTGCTCAATATAGAACAACAATATAGAACAATAAACACTCAATTACCTCTTCCAAAAACGTGTTTTCTCCGCTTCCTGCAACTTGTTTTCCTACAGTATTACATCACTTCCTGTAGAGGTAAGCTCGCCATCTCGTGGTGAGCAGGCTAACTGCAGCTTTTTTTTTTGTGGAATCACCTGCACTCAGCCATCAAATACTATTATTATTTTTACCACTGCACATAATCCTCACCTTTAGAGATGTGATATTGTGTCTTAAAGACTACCTGATAAAAGAAGAGATTTAGAGTATGAGGGGCATCGTATCCAAATATGCCAAGATATTTCTCTAATTACCCAGTGAGAAAGTAACTGGCAGCTGAATTCCCAGATAATGTATGGACCTGCGTGCCACTGAAGTGAGAAGGAGGCTTGTAGATGTAATATTAGATGAGACACCAAAAACACATTCAAAGCACAGGATTCAGAGAAATTGATCTTGTAAATAGAAAGAAAGCTATAGTAGGCCATCGTTTCCATTAAAATGGAGAGTGCAACAGTGGGATTTGTACAAAAATAAATAAAAGGTTGTCAGCAAATACTGAGACCTTATGCTCTACACCTCCCATTCTGACACCCTGTATGTCCTGTTCTGAGCGTACCAATCCAAAAACAGTTCCAGAACCGCAATACAAATTAAATGGGAAAGTGGGGATCCCAGCCGAGTACCAATAGCCAAATCAAAAGGCTGTGAAAGCAAGCCATTCGCCTTAACTTTAGCAGATAAGTTTGAATACAGCAGGGAAACCCACTGTAACATTATATTACCCAAATCCTTATGCTATAAAGAAGCCCCAAAGAAGGCCTTTACAATCCTACACTATTCATTAACAAAAACAAATTGAAACGCTCACCACATCAATAGATGAAGTAATAAATCAATTCAGGGAAATTCAATCATTTTTCTCAACCGAAGAAAGAATTGATTGCAATACATGCATCACTTTTCCCCTGCCATTTCCAGAAGATTTGATTACTCTAATTAAATCTGCCAATAATCTATTCCCCCAAATATCCAACCGATCGAATAATTTGTGACGTCATTGCTATGCTGATGACACCCAACTATATTTAATTGGTGGAAAGTAACTGGCGCAGTACTATAGTAGTGTGACCGTTACTATGGTAATGTTCATTCGAAAGAACTGCACACCTGTAGAGGGTGGTTGATAGTGCTGGATTCCTAGGCAATAGTAAATCCACAATCTAAAGGAGGGATCCACAAACAGACTTGCTGGAACTTCAAGTAACTTTTTTGGTCCCATCACACACACGTAATTCAACTGACGGTATAACCGACGATCGGTTTAAGACCAATAAGGTCCCGTTTGTCAAGGCATGGGGCAGACAAACATGTACTGTACACCAAAACTGTGCAAACTGTACAATATATAGCCACAGCAATTAAATCATTAAGCTCAATTAGCAGCAGGCTCCGCCCCTAACAGATGGGAAAACTAGTGAACAATCATAAAACCGTTGGTGCTGTCACTTTCAATATATTGGCAATGGCACACATCATTCACTGTCCCTTCTCACCTCAAGTGTCAGGGAGTCATCCATTACTGCTCACTGCCCAATATGTTGGCTGGCTCAGCAAGGCGGTGTGGACACTGTGTGGGGAAATGGTCTAACAGGACTCTCCTATTTCACCCCAATCGCGACAGTGGCATCAGGGCCGGTTCTAGACTTTTTGCCGCCTGATGCAAACTTGTGAGGATGTCGCCTCCCCTTCCTCTCCCCCCCCCCCATAGGTAGCATGGGGGGGGGGTAGCAGCCAGAAAGGGGGAGAAGCATGCAGAGCGGGGCCCCTCCATCCGCTCCCCCCCTCCAGCTATGATCGCTAAATGTAGAGCTGGCAATGAGCGGGGAAGCAAAGTACCAACAAGCTCCCTGCATTCATCAGCACACTCACATGGATAGAAGACTCAAAGTGCCTATCAGAATATGCCCAGTGGCGTCCGCTCTGCTTTTATGGGTCAGGCGTCACCTCACCATACAGAATATGCTACTCGGGTTCCCTCAAAGGATCCAACTGGCTGGTATCTGCTGCCTCTGGATGACATCAGGTGCACCTGGCTTCACGGAGCCAGCCGGTGTTGGATCATTTGAGGGAACCCGCATGGTGTAATCTGTATGGTGAGGGAACACCTGACCGTAATAGCAGAGCAGACACCTCTGGGCATATTCTAGACCCTCCTCCTGACACTTGTGGATCATGTCTCACTGGTGGTGTGCTGTAATTGTAACTGCTATAATAGTAATGCACTATGAGGAGCATTTTCTTATAGGCATCTGAATATACAAGTGGAGGAGTGCTATCATACTACTATACTTGTGATTTTTCCTGGAACATTTGATAGCGATTACACAACGGACATTGACTTTCATAATTTACAGTAATTAATTGGACATTGAGCTATTGGTTGGCACAGTTTTATTGTATATATATATATATATATATATATATATATATATATATATATATATATATATATATATATATATATATATATATATATATGTATAGTGTGTGTGTGTGTGTGTGTGTGTGTGTGTGTGTGTGTGTGTGTGTGTGTGTGTGTGTGTGTGTGTGTGTAGTGAAAATATTGCTTGAAAGGACCCTTATGAATTATCCTTAAGACCGGTTTCACACTGCCAACCTGTGTTGCTGGTGATTGCATCTGAGTGCATCATATGCATCACACCGCAATGCTATAAAAAGGCTTTTTGGGGATTTCCGAATACTCGGTAATCCCCTTTCTGGCTGTTAGCCAAGCAGGAAGTGAGGCTCTGTAGTGCTCACTTCCTGTGGCAAAGATAAGAAAAGCACATAAGTGTACTGAAAAAATACACTTCTGCTCATGCGCGCTGTACGCGTAAACATTTTTTAAAAGTCTGCGTCCCCATAGACTTACATGACTTCAGGTCCGACTCACATCGGGCTTCCAACGCGCTGTTTCCCTTGCGTCGGCAGTGTGGCGAAAAATGTGACTTATGACACATCGCATAGCACTGTACGAGTGTGAAAGGCCCCATAGACTTTCATTGCCTTATCGTTACCGCAGGGTAACATAACACAATGAAAACACCCTAGTGTGAAAAGGTCCTCAGGGTTTAATCACAGGACACTTTGCTGCATATGTAATTGATTTCCCCTTTCTATATTTCAATACAATGTATTGCAGCTTGTACTATTAATTATGCTGTCCTGACTCTCCATTTGTGTTAGTATTTTGAGCAATTATTAAACTGTTTTATGTGCTTTGTGAACATACCGTAATCAAAATAAAGTATTACATTTATATTGAAATATGTCACTAATGGTACTCACTTATTGCGAGCTCTTTCCTTTTCTTCAACACAAACACTTTTATCTGGCTGAACAACACACTCCTGATAATGAGTGGGTTGAAAAGCTAATTATTTGTGTTTGCTGTGAGTTAAACAAAACACATTTTATTTCACACTGATATGACTGCTGTGCACAATTAAAAGTCAAAATTTAAGGCTAGGTTCACAGTGGACAGTTGCAAAATGCATGCATTAAAATGTGTGTGAACCGCAATGGAGACTGGACATAGACTTTAATGCAAAGCCTGCATGCAGTGAGTTAGAGTAGCGCAAGCCTTAACAACACAGTACTGTGAACAGGCCCATAGAATTGTATGGGCAGTTTGTTCTCATGCAAAACTGACAACTGACCACTGTGAACTAGGTCTGGCACATTAAAGTGAAAATAAGAATGTAGAAATTGAGAAAAGTCCTATATACAGTGGTCACAAGACATACAATTCATTATCTAGCCAGTAACTAGACTAGTCAGAGATCTTGAGGGGGCTACAGACACAGCAGAGGGGACCTGGAGGACCCTGAGGGACTTCAAAGACTACGGGGGCTGCAAAAACCTACATAAGTAAAAGTAAACTTTTTTCCCCACCTTGAGATTCCTTTAAAGCAAATCTGAGAGGAAGGTTAATAAAAGTTTTATACATACCTGGGACTTCCTCTAGCCCCCTTCACGCTGATCTGTCCCTCACCGCAGTCCTCCACTGCCTCGTTCCTCTGCAATCTGCCCCAGTAACTTTGGGAGTCGGGGCTTACTGTGCATGTGCAGCGAGGGCACGTGCATGTGCCCCTTCATGCTCTCATTACCGGAAGATTTATTTGTCTGCACCCGCAGGAGTGCGACGGGGAAGCGTACGTGGCCGCACTGTGTCTGCGACGACTGGCTGAATTACCAGGCCAGATTGCGGAGGAATGAGGAGGGGAGAGACAGATCAGCATGAAGGACGCTAGAGGAAGCCCCAGGTATGTGTAAAACTTTTATTATCCTTTGTCTCAGGTACACTTTAAGGGTCATATATGAGCAAACTGGGAAACTGATTCTGGGGAATTCAACCACAATCAGACCCGTGATCACCAGTGACTTTTCAGATTCTCTGCTAGCTGGGGATTGAAGACTCGGGTTTCCCTGAGATAAAGAAGAGAAGCAGATAATGCAAAATCTGGTGATGTATTGTTGTGATCTTTTTTTTTTCTTTGTAACTAACCTTATATTTTGAAATTAACTACACTGTAATATGATTGAGCAGGGTTTCTATTATTCTATTAAAGTTATATTTATGACATTTTGTCTTTGGGGCAGCCCATGCAGAGCTTTGGTGAGAGACACTTGGGTTGGGAGAAAGAGCAGTACATATGAGAAGGGCCGGCTCGAGGCAGAGGCAAGAGAGGCTCCAGCCTTAGGGCGCAGTGTAGGAGGGGGGCACACAACTCACTCAGCTATCATTCCCCTTTTGTATTTGAAACAGAGAATAAGAAAATGGGATACATGGCAGTGACTGCAAGCCAGATAACTAGGGATTAAAGTGTTGGGGGCCCTGGGGTGCCTCCAAGTCTGATAGCAACCAGTGTGACTGCTGGGGTGGGAGGAATGGGTGGGGTGCATTTTGGTGTGTCAGTCTTGGGTGCTGGAGGACCTTGTCCCGGCTCTGTGAGAACTGAATGTGGGAAATGGTTGCAGCATTAATCACTTTGGAGCCACATCAAATATCTTGTACTTGACCCTGTCTCCCTGACTGCGTGTCCGCTACCACTTACCAGTCTGTGCCTCACTATGTGTCCACTACCACGTACCAGACTGTGCCTCACTATGTGTCCACTACCACGTACCAGACTGTGCCTCACTGTGTGACCACTGCCACATATCAGTCTGTGCCTCACTGTGTGTCCACTACCACATACCAGTCTGTGCCTCACTGTGTGTCCACTACCACATATTAGACTGTGCCTCACTGTGTGTCCACTACCACTTACCAGACTGTGCCTCACTGTGTGTCCACTACCACGTACCAGTCTGTGCCTCACTGTGTGACCACTACCACGTACCAGTCTGTGTAGGCAAGAATCTGAGGATTATTTTGGCACGTGTATCCCTTTCTCTGCTAGTTTCTGCTTTGCCCCTTCCACCCTTTTTTGTTTGTTTTTTAGTTTGCCTCTCGCTTTCCTCTAATTTTTCTCAAGCTGACCTGTTTTCTTTGGTTCGGAAGTGGAGACAGGGCGAAGGAAACAAAGATAGAAAGAAAGGGAAGTATGGTCCGGCGTTAGTCATGGGGCCATATGCAATTCACTTTTTCACCTGAATTTTCTCACAGGTGATATTTTCACAACTGCTAAATAAAATGCATTTTCAACCACCAGCAAGGAAACAAATACTCAAAATAATTTTGATAGTACTTTTCCACCTACTTTTTGCTACTTTTTCCATTGCAGAGTGCTGAAAAGTTATTAAAAATGTATCTCCTAGGAGAAAAGTCAGGTGAAAAAGTGAATTACATATGGGCCATGGAGCAGAAATGCAGACATCAAACCTTCAAACATTGATTCAGGTAATACCTTAATGACTAACTGTACATGGTTTATTGCAAGCATTCAAAATGTAACGTTTCTTCTCAAGAGTCAAGACATACAGAACTGCATATAATAGAAAGACTGACTGCATATCTGAATGGGTTGTTATATTTAATACTAGAAATTTATATGCGTATGGAACCTATAGATCTTCAACTACCGATACTCCTTTCTCTTTATTATAAAATGTTGAAAGATCTAGATTTGGAATCTTAGTTGTTAATATTTCCTTTAGAATGCACTTTGACTGTTAAAAGAAGTATTAAAGTGTACCAGAAACCTTAGAATAGAAAGAATCGATACTTACCCGAGGCTGGAAAGAAACGCAGCATTTTCCGCAACACTAGTGTTTCTGCTAAGTGTGCACCTAGCCTAAAGTATACCAGAATAGAAAGAATCAATACTTACCCGAGGCTTCTCCCAGCCCCATAAGCATGTCTGAGTCTCTCAACATCCTACTGCGGTCTGCAGTTCAGCTGATTAGCCCCGGTAACTGGTTCAGTTGTGTCAGTCGTGGTCTTCTGCGTATGCCCGGGAGGTCCGCACATGCGCAGAAGACCCCGAATGAAGCAACTGAGCCAGTTACCGGGGCTAATTAGCTGAACAACAGACCACAGGAGGGCGACAAGGAACTCAGACATGCTTATGGGGCTGGAAGAAGAAGCCCCGGGCAAGTATTGATTCTTTCTAATCTGGTATACTTTAGGCTAGGTGCACACTTAACAGAAACACTAGTGTTGTGGAAAATGCTGCGTTTTTCTCCAACCTCGGGTAAGTATCGATTCTTTCTATTCTAAGGTCTCTGGTTTCCTTTAGGCTAGTTGCACACTTAGCAAAAAACAAAAACAAAACACTAGCGTTGTGGAAAACGCTGCATTTTTGCTGCTAATGGAAGTCTATGGGCTGCATGAAAAAACAATTATTTTGTATGTGTTTTGAAACATGCGTTTTTAAAAACGCTGGTTTGTTGCATAGTATTCAAAAATGCATCAAAAACGCACATAATGAAAGTCAAAGGGAATGCAATGTATTGCGTTTTTCATGCGTTTTTATATGCTTTTTTTAAATTGTTTTCTGACGTATTTCCACTTCCTGTTGTGTTCCTACTAGTGATTTACATAAAACACAATTGAAAAACGCATGGAAAACACATGCAAAACGCATATGCGTTTTGTATATGCAAACCGCAAATGCTTAAAAACTCATGCAAAACTCTAGAAAAATGCATATGCGGAAAAAACACGAACGCGCAAAAAACGCACTAAAAACGCACAAAGAAACCCTGCTCAAGACAGAAAACGCGACCTTTCACACTGTTATGTGTGCACACAGCCTGAATGTTCTGGTCTCATTCATAGATGTATTCTCTTGCTTATTTTGTATTTTTCATCATCTGTCTACTATATGTGGTTCCTTTTTTTCCTGGTTATCAATAAAGCTTTAAAGTGAAAAAAGAAAATTAATAGAATTTAAAATATCAGAATTATTATTATTTACATAGAGCCATCATCTTCCACAGTGCTGTTGTACAGAGTATATTGTTTTGTCACTTAACTGTCCCTCAGAAGGGCTCACAATATAATCCCTACCATAGTCCTATGTCTATACCATGTAGTGTATGTATCATAGTCTAGGGCCAGCTTTAGGGGGAAGCCAATTAACTTATCTGTATGTTTTCGGAATGTTGGAGGAATCCTGTGTTGGAGAAAACTCACATAGATACTGGAAGAGAAGTGTCCTTTCTGAGATTCGAACCATGGACCCAGCACTGCAAGGCAAGAGTAATAACCACTACACCACCATGCTGCACACGTGTATATGGCCACCTTGAGGCAGGAAGCACACTTACTTTCATTGTGCGCATTTTGCCACACAAAAAACAGGCACTGCCGTACTGGCCATTGTAGTCAATGGCCCACTCAGAAATTGCATGCCATTTCCATGCATTTAAATCAGACAGCTTTCTGCTTTTTTTCTGCACAATATGCACATTCCCGATTCCAGTGTACAGTATTTCACTGCATCCAAACAAATGAGGTAAATTCGATCACAGAGTGCCATAAACCCTGCAAAATCATGAGGACAAGTTTGCTGCCTGCCTGAGTCTCCAAGAAGGGTGTACACTGGGGTGGTGTTTTGTAAACCACATGGCTAATTGCAGGGGCGTTGCTAGGATCCTCAGAGTTCCGGGACACTTGTGGGCACTGCAGTCGGAAAATGGGTGTTGCAACGCACCAGCATGTGGATGTGCTCGTGGGTGGAGCCAAATTTACATGAATTTAACAACAGTCTAAGTAGGCCTGCCCAGAAAAATGTTGGATGAAGCCCCCTCTCCATTAATACAAAAAAAAAATGTAACATATCACATAAATAGGCAGTGCCACTAAAACATAACTAGGCAGAGTTACCTGGCTTCTGTGATGCTGGCCACTCTGGCTTTCTGCAGGGTGGGCTGGCCTGCCACCAGGTTATCTGGCAGTTCCCCCATAGCATTCCCTAACCTTCTAGTGGACTCTCTCCCATGGGCCTCCCATAGAGGCACCACAACTCCCAGCATGCTGCCCCCATAGAAGAACCACAGTTCCCTGCATGCCCCTATAAAGGCATCACAGCACCCAGTATGTCCACATAGAGGCACCACAGCCCCCCAGTATACCCCCGATGCACCACAGATCACAGCATGCCCACCATTGAGGCACCAAAGCTGACTCTGCCTGGGGAACATCCGGGGCACCCCAGAATAGATCTGGGGCACGTGCCACTGATCTTTGGGGCTAGCAATGCCCCTGGCTAATTGTGTAGCAGACCAAGGCACATATTTGCTCAGACCCTTATTATTGTGTAATAAATGTATAAATTGTGTGTATTGCACATGAAATGTTCAGGCTGGGATCACACTTGGGGGAATCCCATGTTTTTGTTTCTTGTGAAAGTAATGCTTTCCTATGACCATTTGCGATCAAGCTTTAAAATGTGCGTTTTCCCACAAGCAGAGGAAAAAAAATACCAGCTTTGTTAATGTTTTTCCACATTTCATGTTCAATTCCTATTGCCAACCCTCAAATGCTGCCACCTTGCTGTTGTGTGCAGAAAACACAAAGAATTGTCCGCAGAAAAGCATGACCGTTTTCCACAGACTCATCCTTGGTGCCACCTCTGGCCGTTGTGTTCCACATCACGTTCCTTTACTCTGATACTTCCTCCTTCAAACCCGGAATGCATGTGGGTGTCTTATCAGATGAAGTGCGCATGTAGCTGGAACTGTTAGCGGTTTTTATTACTGTCTGTGTCACTATGGTGGCTTTGTGATGTAATGCATGTAGGTGTGTTGGGTCCGACTAAAAGTGGGGGAGGTTTTATTTTTTTTCTCACACATAGCCGGTGGCTGTTGAACAGGTCTGAAAGTGAGTTCATGTTTGGGGGTGCTTGGTGTGGGGATGATTTGAAGCCCTTGTGTGGATGGAGTGGGTGGAGATGACTTCCATGTCACGGCTCTTTCTGTTTCAGCCACACCCAGGATAGTTTGAACTTAAAACTCCCCTCTCTCCTACCACACCCTTATGACATCATCTCCCCCCTCTTTCCAGAGACCAGGAAGTGGCCCACTGGAGATCATCATGGGCTTTTAATATTTTAATATATGTAAGGATAAGAATGTATTCATGATTTGCAAGGTCTACAGAAAACTGAATGCCGGGGACTCCATTCTGTGTAAGTCCAGCTTCCACCCAGAACACATGAAGAATGCTATGCCATACAGACAATCTTTGCATTTCAGATGCAATACTAGCCAATCGGATACCTATGAGGGTCAAGCCAATGCTTTGTCTAATAGACTATTCAAGAGAGGTTATGGTGCTAGGCTTTTGAGGATAGCCAAAAAAAATTCCAGAAGTAGGGATCACCACAACCTTCAGCAGAGATCGGCACATGGTGGTTAAGATGAGGAGGGAGAAGGACCTCAGGCTCTAACTTTCTCCTTTCACTTTACATCAATGTCTTCTAAAATTAAACAACTATTGCTTCAGAAAAATGGCCCTTTACTACAGGAGAGGAGACCCATCTCTGGGAACTACCTACCCCTCTCCAAATTACTTTCAGGAGGGCACTGACCTTAGCAGATATGCTAGTCCATGGTAAGTTCAAGAGTCTTCTTTCCCCACATGGATGGATAAATTGAAGCCATTGTTCAACATAAAGGCAGATGCTAAAATGTTGCAATATTAGACCTGTGGTGTAATGTGGCGAGTGAGATCCCTAATTGCATGCAGGACTATTTTTTTATATATACAGTCATGTGTGCCTTTAATTTATTTTATATCGGCAAAACCACCAGACAAGAGAGAGAAGACACAGGTAAGCTGCTGCAGCCTGTCTTATCAAGTCTGTTTCCTCTAATTCTTATTTCAGATGTCTGTTTGCCTGCCTAGATTAGATCACATGGACATGAGGGGTGGAGTTATAACATCAATCCCCCAGCCTCCATGCACCTACAGCCTCCATGCTACATCCTGTCTCTAGTCTCAGTTTATCTTCCTCCCACCTTGTTTTTCCCTCCCATTATATGCAGTACCAAGTGATTTGGCAGATCACTTACTGACTTTTTTTTTATATCCCAGGGGATACCCTTAAGAATGGTCCCTCTCAGCATGTTTCCCAGCATTCAACAGCCATTTCATTTTATTGTGTTTAATGCTGAAATGGGCATGTGGCTATTTCGTTCCCCAATAGGCCACTATTTACATGTTTAGGTGGAATGCTAAAAACGCTCCATCTACAGACAATTTTACCGGTGTGTCGTAGCCCATAAGTTGGATTTACATCAATTTTTTGGACCTACGACACTAATACTAACTTTTTGCTACAATGTACAGTATCTGTTTATCTCTTTTACACTTTCTTTGTTATGATGGTTCTGGTAGGCGTGATGAGGAGGTAGAACATACAAGGTATGTACCCCCACCGCAGGCTAAGCCCAGACCACTACAGGAACAAGTTCCCTACTGAACTTGAAGTGTCCATAGTGCCAGGCTATTTGCATACCAACCAACCATCCCAATTTTGTTTGGTCTGCCCCGGGTTGGGAGGTATGGTCCCGTTTCCCAGAACCTGCCCCGTCCTATGCTCCCCTCACCCAGCAGTATATGCAGAGTATGGAGCTATGCATCTCTCACCTCTCCATTGCTGTAAATCTTCATGTCACCATTAGTGCCCGGCGTCTCCTCCTGCATTGCTTGATGACGTAAGTAGATGGAGATGCCAGACACTAGGGGGAGTGGTGACCGGAGGATTCACAGTGCTGGAGATGTGAGAGATGCAAGGATTCTACTACACAATACTCTGCATTTATACCGCTGGGTGGGGGAGCACAGGACAGGGGCAAACTCCACCACTAGGGAAGCTATTGGGGAGGGAGGAGCCAACCACCACCACCGGGTAAGCTGGTGGGGAGGGAGAGAGGGAAGTCCCCTACCAGGGAAGCTGTTGAGGTGGTGGGCCCACCATGAGGAAAGCTGAATTGGGGAGGAAGGGGGTAAAAGCCTTCTCCCAGGAAAGCTGAAATGGGGAGGGGGAAGCCAACCCACCAACTGCTGGGAAGGGAGGGGAAAGCCCACCTCAGGGGATGCCCAACGAGTAGCCAATTTGACCCTCCCTTCTGTTCATCCCCACCAGCATCCAATGTGACCCACCTTACCTACCCAACAGCACCCAGTGTGACCCACCCTCCATTCCCACCAGCACCCTGAATAACCCAACTTACATTCTTCCTCATCAGCACTCATTGTGACCCGTTCTCTGTACCAGCACCCAGTGTGACCCACCCTCCCTACCGGCACCCAGTGTGACTCACCCTCCCTACCGACACCCAGTGTGACCCACCCTCCCTACCGGCACCCAGTGTGACTCACCCTCCCTACCGGCACTCAGTGTGACTCACCCTCCCTACCGGCACCCAGTGTGACTCACCCTCCCTACCGGCACCCAGTGTGACCCACCCTTCCTACCGCCACCCAGTGTGACCCACCCTCCCTACCGGCACCCATTGTGACTCACCCTCCCTACCGGCACCCAGTGTGACCCACCCTCCCTACCGGCACCCAGTGTGACCCACCCTCCCTCCCGGCACCCAGTGTGACTCACCCTCCCTACCGGTACTCAGTGTGACTCACCCTCCCTACCGGCACCCAGTGAGACCCACCCTCCCTACCGGCACCCAGTGTGACTCACCCTCCCTACCGGCACCCAGTGGGACCCACCCTCATTACCGGCACCCAGTGAGACCCACCCTCCCTACCGGCACCCAGTGTGACCCACCCTCCCTACCGGCACCCAGTGGGACCCACCCTCCCTACCGGCACCCGGTGTGACTCACCCTCCCTACCGGCACTCGGTGTGACTCACCCTCCCTACCGGCACTCGGTGTGACTCACCCTCCCTACCGGCACTCAGTGTGACTCACCCTCCCTACCGGCACCCAGTGTGACCCACACTCCCTACCGGCACCCAGTGTGACCCACCCTTCCTACTGGCACCCAGTGTGACTCACCCTTCCTACCGGCAGCCAGTGTGGCTCACCCTCCCTACCGGCACCCATTGTGACCCACCCTCCCTACCGGCACCCATTGTGTGACCCACCCTCCCTACCGGCACCCAGTGTGACCAACCCTCCCTTCCGGCGCCCAGTGTGACCCACCCTCCCTACCGGCGCCCAGTGTGACCCACCCTCCATACCGGCGCCCAGTGTGACCCACCCTCCATACCAGCGCCCAGTGTGACCCACCCGCCATACCGGCGCCCAGTGTGACTCACACTCCCTACCGGCACCCAGTGTGACCCACCCTCCCTACCGTCACCCAGTGTGACCCACCCTCCCTACCGGCACCCAGTGTGACCCACCCTCCATACCGGCACCCAGTGTGACTCACACTCCCTACCGGCACCCAGTGTGACTCACACTCCCTACCGGCACCCAGTGTGACTCACACTCCTTACCGGCACCCGGTGTGACTCACCCTCCCTACCGGCACCTAGTGTGACCCACCCTCCCTACCGGCACCCAGTGTGACTCACCCTCATTACCGGCACCCAGTGTGACCCACCCTCCCTACCGGCACCCAGTGTGACCCACCCTCCCTACCGGCACTCAGTGTGACCCACCCTCCCTACCGGCACCCAGTGTGACCCACCCTCCCTACCGGCACCCAGTGTGACCCACCCTCCCTACCGGCACCCAGTGTGACCCACCCTCCCTACCGGCACCCAGTGTGACCCACCCTCCCTACCGTCACCCAGTGTGACTCACACTCCTTACCGGCACCCAGTGTGACCCACCCTCCCTACCGGCACCCAGTGAGACCCACCCTCCCTACCGGCACCCAGTGCGACCCACCCTCCCTACCGGCACCCAGTGTGACCCACCCTCCCTACCGGCACCCAGTGTGACCCACCCTCCCCACCGCCACCCAGTGTGACTCACCCTCCCTACCGGCACCAGGTGTGACTCACACTCCCTACCGGCACCCGGTGTGACTCACCCTCCCTACCGGCACCCAGTGTGACCCACCCTCCCCACCGCCACCCAGTGTGACTCACCCTCCCTACCGGCACCAGGTGTGACTCACACTCCCTACCGGCACCCGGTGTGACTCACCCTCCCTACCGGCACCTAGTGTGACCCACCCTCCCTACCGGCACCCAGTGTGACTCACCCTCATTACCGGCACCCAGTGTGACCCACCCTCCCTACCGGCACCCAGTGTGACCCACCCTCCCTACCGGCACTCAGTGTGACCCACCCTCCCTACCGGCACCCAGTGTGACCCACCCTCCCTACCGGCACCCAGTGTGACCCACCCTCCCTACCGGCACCCAGTGTGACCCACCCTCCCTACCGGCACCCAGTGTGACCCACCCTCCCTACCGGCACCAGGTGTGACCCACCCTCCCTACCGGCACCCAGTGTGACTCACCCTCCTTACAGGCACCCAGTGTGACCCACCCTCCCTACCGGCACCCAGTGTGACCCACCCTCCCTACCGGCACCCAGTGTGACCCACCCTCCCTACCGGCACCCAGTGTGACCCACCCTCCCTACCGGCACCCAGTGTGACCCACCCTCCCTACCGGCACCAGGTGTGACCCACCCTCCCTACCGGCACCCAGTGTGACTCACCCTCCTTACAGGCACCCAGTGTGACCCACCCTCCCTACCGGCACCCAGTGTGACCCACCCTCCCTACCGGCACCCAGTGTGACTCACCCTCCCTACCGGCACCCAGTGTGACTCACCCTCCCTACCGGCCTCCAGTGTGACTCACCCTCCCTACCGGCACCCAGTGTGACTCACCCTCCCTACCGGCCCCCAGTGTGACTCACCCTCCTTACCGACACCCAGTGTGACCCACCCTCCCTACTAGCCCCCAGTGTGACTCACCCTCCCTACCGGCACCCAGTGTGACCCACCCTCCCTACCGGCACCCAGTGTGACCCACCCTCCCTACCGGCACCCAGTGTGACTCACCTTCCCTGCCAGTCCACCCTCCCTACCGGCGTCCAGTGTGACCCACCCTCCCTACCGGCACCCAGTGTGACTCACCCTCTCTACCGGCACCCAGTGTGACCCACCCTCCCTACCGGCACCCAGTGTGACCCACCCTCCCTACCGGCACCCAGTGTGACTCACCCTCCCTACCGGCACCAGGTGTGACTCACCCTCCCTACCGGCACCTAGTGTGACCCACCCTCCCTACCGGCACCCAGTGTGACTCACCCTCCCTACCGGCACCCAGTGTGACTCACCCTCCCTACCGGCACCCAGTGTGACTCACCCTCCCTACCGGCACCCAGTGTGACTCACCCTCCCTACCGGCCCCCAGTGTGACTCACCCTCCTTACCGACCCCCAGTGTGACCCACCCTCCCTACTGGCCCCCAGTGTGACTCACCCTCCCTACCGGCACCCAGTGTGACCCACCCTCCCTACCGGCACCCAGTGTGACCTACCCTCCCTACCGGCACCCAGTGTGACCCACCCTCCCTACTGGCACCCAGTGTGACCCACCCTCCCTACCGGCACCCAGTGTGACTCACCTTCCCTGCAAGCCCACCCTCCCTACCGGCACCCAGTGTGACTCACCCTCCCTACCAGCACCCAGTGTGACCCACCCTCCCTACCGGCGTCCAGTGTGACCCACCCTCCCTACCGGCGTCCAGTGTGACCCACCCTCCCTACCGGCACCCAGTGTGACCCACCCTCTCTACCGGCACCCAGTGTGACCCACCCTCCCTACCGGCACCCAGTGTGACCCACCCTCCCTACCGGCACCCGGTGTGACTCACCCTCCCTACCGGCACCAGGTGTGACTCACCCTCCCTACCGGCACCAGGTGTGACTCACCCTCCCTACCGGCACCTAGTGTGACCCACCCTCCCTACCGGCACCCAGTGTGACTCACCCTCCCTACCGGCACCCAGTGTGACCCACCCTCCCTACCGGCACCCAGTGTGACCCACCCTCCCTACCGGCACCCAGTGTGACCCACCCTCCCTACCGGCACCCAGTGTGACCCACCCTCCCTACCGGCCCCCAGTGTGACTCACCCTCCCTACCGGCCCCCAGTGTGACTCACCCTCCTTACCGACACCCAGTGTGACCCACCCTCCCTACCGGCCCCCAGTGTGACTCACCCTCCCTACCGGCACCCAGTGTGACCCACCCTCCCTACCGGCACCCATTGTGACCCACCCTCCCTACCGGCACCCATTGTGACCCACCCTCCCTACCGGCACCCAGTGTGACCCACCCTCCCTACCGGCACCCAGTGTGACGCACCCTCCCTACCGGCACCCAGTGTGACTCACCCTCCCTACCGGCACCCAGTGAGACTCACCCTCCCTACCGGCACCCAGTGTGACTCACCCTCCCTACCGGCACCCAGTGTGACCCACCCTCCCTACCGGTGTCCAGTGTGACCCACCCTCCATACCGGCACCCAGTGTGACTCACCCTCCCTACCGGCACCCAGTGTGACCCACCCTCCCTACCAGCCCACCCTCCCTACCGGCACCCAGTGTGACTCACCCTCCCTACCAGCACCCAGTGTGACCCACCCTCCCTACCGGCGTCCAGTGTGACCCACCCTCCCTACCGGCATCCAGTGTGACTCACCCTCCCTACCGGCCCCCAGTGTGACTCACCCTCCTTACCGACACCCAGTGTGACCCACCCTCCCTACCAGCCCCCAGTGTGACTCACCCTCCCTTCCGGCACCCAGTGTGACCCACCCTCCCTACCGGCACCCAGTGTGACCCACCCTCCCTACCGGCACCCAGTGTGACCCACCCTCCCTACCGGCACCCAGTGTGACCCACCCTCCCTACCGGCCCCCAGTGTGACTCACCCTCCCTACCGGCCCCCAGTGTGACTCACCCTCCTTACCGACACCCAGTGTGACCCACCCTCCCTACCGGCCCCCAGTGTGACTCACCCTCCCTACCGGCACCCAGTGTGACCCACCCTCCCTACCGGCACCCATTGTGACCCACCCTCCCTACCGGCACCCAGTGTGACGCACCCTCCCTACCGGCACCCAGTGTGACTCACCCTCCCTACCAGCACCCAGTGTGACTCACCCTCCCTACCAGCACCCAGTGTGACCCACCCTCCCTACCGGTGTCCAGTGTGACCCACCCTCCATACCGGCACCCAGTGTGACTCACCCTCCCTACCGGCACCCAGTGTGACCCACCCTCCCTACCAGCCCACCCTCCCTACCGGCACCCAGTGTGACTCACCCTCCCTACCAGCACCCAGTGTGACCCACCCTCCCTACCGGCGTCCAGTGTGACCCACCCTCCCTACCGGCACCCAGTGTGACTCACCCTCCCTACCGGCACCCAGTGTGACCCACCCTCCATACCGGCACCCATTGTGAGTCACCCTCCCTACCGGCACCCAGTGTGACCCACCCTCCCTACCGGCACCGTGTAACTCACACTCCCTACCGGCACCCAGTGTGACCCACCCTCCCTACCGGCACCCAGTGTGACTCACCCTCCCTACCGGCACCCGGTGTGACTCACCCTCCCTACCGGCACCCGGTGTGACTCACCCTCCCTACCGGCACCCGGTGTGACTCACCCTCCCTACCGGCACCCGGTGTGACCCACCTTCCCTACGACACCCAGTGTGACTCACCCTCCCTACCGGCACCCAGTGTGACCCACCCTCCCTACCGGCACCCAGTGTGACCCACCCTCCCTACCGGCACCCAGTGTGACCCACCCTCCCTACCAGCACCCAGTGTGACTCACCCTCCCTACCGGCACCCAGTGACCCACCCTCCATACCGGCACCCAGTGTGACTCACCCTCCATACCGGCACCCAGTGTGACCCACCCTCCTTACCGGCACCCAGTGTGACCCACCCTCGCTAACGGCACCCAGGGTGACCCACCCTCCCTACCGGCACCCAGTGTGACTCACCCTCCCTACCGGCACCCAGTGTGACTCACCCTCCCTACCGGCACCCAGTGTGACCCACCCTCCCTACCGGCACCCAGTGACCCACCCTCCATACTGGCACCCAGTGTGACTCACCCTCCATACCAGCACCCAGTGTGACCCACCCTCCCTACCGGCACCCAGTGTTACTCACCCTCCCTACCGGCACCCAGTGTGACCCACCCTCCCTACCGGCACCCAGTGTGACCCACCCTCCCTACCGGCACCCAGTGTGACCCACCCTCCCTACCAGCGTTTAATGTGACCCACCCTCCCTACCGGCACCCAATGTGGCCTTCCTTCCCTCCCCACTAGCACAAAGTAACACCCAGTGTGATCCTTCCTCCCAGTGTAAAACCCCCTCACTACCAGAAAGTGTGACCCACCTTTTCCCCTTCCTCTCCAGCACCCAGTGTGACCCTTGCTCCCCACCAGCAGCCAGTTTATACTTATATAGTTATCAGATGATGGGGAAGGCTGCACACAAATGTGTGGATTAGTGGCTGCGTGATTTCAGCATCAGAAACTGGAGGTGCAGCCTGGGTCATATCAGATCACACAAGGGACTTTGAGAAGTGTGTTTGTGCTCTATACCTACACCAGGGCAGCATCTCATCCCCCTGCGGTGTCGTCCATCACAGGGTGGCCATACTGAAGGCTATCACTGCTCCCTGCTGCTTCTGGTTCTTGTGATTCAGCTTTGCAGTCTGGGTTGTGTTTAGGTTGCAACACACACAATTGCTTACTCCCAGCTCTAGCAATTTCCTACCTTTACCTGGTCAGCAGGAGCCTGTTAGCCAATCAGGTGCAGTTATACACCCTTTGTCTGCCATACTAAATCTAGCAGGAATTGCATAAATTAGGCAGCATTCAGGTGGGAGGCTTCGGTTGGACGTAATCATAGATTATGTCACTAGCAGGGCCGCCCCCGTGCAGGCATCCCTTCCACAGGGGTCCCTCCCTAACCACTCACCTGTCACCCGCATCCTGGAAGCTGCAAAAAATTAATTTAAAACCACAAACACTGGTTCACACGAAAGCTGGGGGGCCCAGACTCTCCCATGTGATACCACCATGTGATAGACCCACCCGCACTTCCTTCTAGGTATCGCATGGTGGTTTGGGGTCCCCAGCCAGTGAGAGGGTTCGGGGCCCCAGCTGTCATGTGAACCAGTGTTTGTCATGTTAAGGTTGGTAATGGCTTTTGGTATTTGGACATGAAAGCAGACAAAGGGTTAACATCCTTTGTTCACAAATAAGCTGCTCTGCCGAGGCAGCCGGCTGACACAGCTGAGAGATCAAGTTACAGCTGTGATTAGTCATTGATGGGGGGGAGAATAGACAGGCTAAACTCTCCACAAGTACATATAGGATGCGTTTCTCTCTGTTTCCCTTCTGTGCTGTGCAAGAGTTCAGGTCTACTTTAATAGTACAGTACGTCTTACATTACATGCAGAGGAACAAAACACTTCACACTGTGGAAAAAACATACAGCTGATATTGGGCACATTATAACTTTATTAGCAGATTTCATCACAGGAGAGATACTTGGAGACGCATCAGATTTCCCTTGTAATAGGATTTATTTTGTTACATAACACAGAATCGTTTCCAGCAACAGCTTCCCACATTTATCTATAGCATTTGATTGTGACAAGTAAAAATACAGCAAGCTGCTCCCCTCTTCTCCCCAGAATTCCTGTATTGTACCTCTTATACCAAAATACCTGTATCAAGGGCTGGATTTGTACTGTTTACTGGCCTAGGACACCCCCACTCTGTAAAGTGCTGCAGAATATGTCAGTGCTATATAAAAATATAATATGGTAGGATATAAGACAATGACTACAGTAGGGATTAGACTTTAAAGGTGCCCATTAACAGTACAATTTAGTGGCTGATCAATCATTTCCGATCAGCCATGTCCATGAACGGCCTAATTCCCACTAGGAAATTCAATCAGATTGATGGAAATAAGCCTAAAAAACGGTTCGATTACATTGAACTAATCACAATGGCAAACAGGAAATCGGACGTTAATGGGCACTTTTAAACATGCCTGATCAATTATTGTGGCAATTGGAAATGATTGGCTCTGGAATTGTACCAATAATGGGCACTTTAAGCTCCTCTGAGGTACAGTTGGTGATATCATTGTGTACCATCAGTAAATTAATAATATTTGCAGTGAGAAATTGAATGGGAAAACATGTGTGACAAAGGGAAAGAGGGATATAAAGAGGTACAAAGGGGGATAAAGAGGTACAGAGGGAAAGGTGGAGATAGAGAGGAACAGAGGGAAAGGGGGAGATAGAGAGGAACAGAGGGAAAGGGGGAGATAGAAAGGTACAGAGGGAAAGGGGGAGATAGAGAGGTACAGAGGGAAATGTGGAGATAGAGAGGTACAGAGGGAAAGGGTAAGATAGAAAGGTACAGACGGAAAGGTGGAGATAGAGAGGTACAGAGGGAAAGGGGAGATAGAGAGGTACAGAGGGAAAGGGTAAGATAGAAAGGTACAGAGGGAAAGGTGGAGATAGAGAGGTACAGAGGGAAAGGTGGAGATAGAGAGGTACAGAGGGAAAGGTGGAGATAGAGAGGAACAGAGGGAAAGGGGGAGATAGAGAGGTACAGGGGGAAAGGAAGAGATAGAGAGGCACAGAGGTAACCATGGCTGCATGCAGCTGCAGATCCTGCCCCACTTGTGTAGATACAGCTACTTGTTTATTAACGCTTGCAATGAAAAATATAAAAAGGGATCACAGGCAAGTTTTAATTAGACTTAGTACTATATGTGCCAATATTAATCTCATCATGCCACCTCAGTTCCGGGACTTTAATGCTTTACAAACCAATGCACTGAGTAGCATGAAAGAGTCCTCAGGAATCTGTGTAAATTTACTACCATGTGTATCTAACAAAAAAAAAGGGAAATAATATGACCAAAACATTTCCTTCACCCAGTGCAATAAGAGCTTCTCACCACTGCTCTCTTTTTCTTCCCTACTTCTGGCTATGTCAGGTAGCTGGAGAGCAGTATGCTGTGGCCAGTGCAGGTTTTCTGAAGGTGAAGCTATGCTTTACTTATTACTTATCACCAGCGTGAGATCTTTCATGTATAACAAGGCTTCTTTTATGTCTAAAACATTTCTCACATTTACTACATGAATAGGGCTTCTCGCCAGTGTGAGATGTCTCATGCATGACTAAGTCTGATTTTTGTACAAAACATTTCCCACACACAGTACATGTATAGGGCTTTTCACCAGTGTGATATCTCTCATGTACGGCAAGAGTTCTTTTTTCTCTAAAACATTTCCCACACTCAACACATGAATATGGCTTCTCACCAGTGTGAGATCTCTCATGGCTGACAAGTTGTGATTTCCAATCAAAAGATTTCCCACACTCAGCACATGAATGAGGTTTCTCACCAGTGTGAGATCTCTCATGCAAGACAAGGTACGATATCTGTGCAAAAGATTTCCCACACTCAGCACATGCATGGGGTTTCTTACGAGTGTGAGATAGCTCATGTGCCTCAAGCTGTGATCTCTGTATAAAGCATTTCACACACTTAGAACATGAATAGGGTTTCTGAACAGTGTGAGAACTCTTATGTAAGCTAAGTTCTGATTTCAGCATAAAACATTTCCCACACTCAGCACATGAATGGGGTTTCTTACGAGTGTGAGCTCTCTCATGTGCAACAAGACCTGATTTCTGTATAAAGCATTTCCTACACTTAGAACATGAATATGGTTTCTCGCCAGTGTGAGATCTCTTATGTAAGACAAGTTGTGATTTCTGTACAAAACGTTTCCCACACTCAACACATGAATATGGTTTCTCACCAGTGTGAATTCTCTCATGTACAACAAGATTTGACTTCTTTCTAAAACATTTCCCACACGTGGAGCATGAGTAAGATCTTCCAGCAGGGGGAGAGTTGAGCTGGATATTAAGCCCCCCAGGGTTAGACAGGTGAGAGGAGCCTTGGGGAATATTCAGGATAACCAGGATAGGTGCAGGAAACACTTGCCCAATGACAACATTGGTTGTACAGTCTGTGGATACAAGACGAGTCTCTGAGAGGTTCCTGATGCCATGACTAGGTGCTGGAAATAGAGAAACATCATCACTTCCTGTTAGAGAATTCAGAGGGGAGAAAGAACAATCTTTAGGGATGGTCAGTGAGCTGCTGCTACTTCCAAGTTAATGCAAACTTTATATAGCTTAGAAATGGACCAGATGCAGCAGCTACATGGCTTGGCATATAGTTATCATGCATTTTGCACCATCTCAGAGTTATTTGCATGCCACTGACTATCCCTATGCCTAAAACATTGGCCACACATACAATAGCAGTAAATTGTATGGCCTGATGAGACAATGAAAACAATGTTTTACTCTTGTGACAACAGACCTGTATGTACTTATAGCACGACATCCGTGTTATGTGTGTAGATTCATTTAGTTTCATTTACACATTCTTATTATTATTGTATACTCTGGTCACCCATATCCTCCTTGTAAATGTACCGTTGTCTCTAAATTGTTTCTAATTGTGCAAACAAAGATATAGTGACAAGGGATAACAGAGCGAGAATTGTATGTTTGATCTTGCAGTGAATTGGGATTTTCTTGTTCGGATTTGAGAGAAAGGCCCTCTTTTTCACCTAGGGGTAGTAATGAGGCCATGTTTTAGCAGAAAGCGTATGACATTTGCAGAAGCAAATAATTGGCTTCCAGGATGCACTGCAAGAGCCAAGAGATCCCAACCCAGGCAAATAAATAGAGGGGCGGAGAGAGGGACTTCCTCATTCCTGTGCCATTCCCACACATGTTAAAAACATGTTATTGCGATGGAACAGATGTTATCCCATATGCCCAGATTAGCTATTTGCCTATTCTCAGTATCGGCAAGCCTTGGGGTTACAGCTGTGGGGAACAGAATTCCCCAAATAACAGAAGTGGATATATGACCTTCAAGCACTTAATACAGATTAATGAGACACAGATATGATTAGACAAAAATGGATGCTGGCCTTTAAGATGGATGCCGGTGTATGGATGCTTTTAGAATGGATCATAGAGGCAAAGAGGGCATTTGCCCCGGGGCCCCGACCTCTGCTGAGGCCCCAGCCGTGCCGACCCTGCTATATTTTCTGCCCCCCCCCCCTCGCACTGCTCCCCGGGGCCCTGCTGCAAGTATATTAGCAGCCATAATTACCTTATTCCCGGGGGGTGAGCGGGCAGGCAGCGACTGCAGTCGGACATGATGCGACGGGTCATAGAGTTGGAGGGAGACAGTGTGTCTCAGAGTGCAGCCGCTGCCCGCCCGCTAAACTGACAGGAATAAGGTGATTATGGCTGCTAATATACTTGCAGCAGTGCCCCAGGGAGCAGAGGGGTAATGTGGGGGTGGGGGGGGGGAGCAACGCTGAAGCTTGCCCCAGATTCACAGGGCCCCTTGAACCGGCCCTGGACCCCAAGATACCAGCAACCTCCCCAGGTGAATTGTGTATATGGGTACTTTTGTACCCCTTCCCCATTTCCTCAAAGTGAAAATTCACAGTAAAAATGTACGGCCAATGGTCATTATTCACCAGGAACTGTTCGTTGGTGACCTAGTTCATCTATCCCTACCCCTTTGCATATTGCAGAGGGCATATTTCCCAGGACTACACCACAGTATGGCAGGATAATCTGCAAAGGGTTGGAGGCAACAGCAGAGCATCTGAAAGATTCTCGAAGATTCTCCCAGTCTGTATAAGGAAGAGCCTGAAGGTCAGTCAATGAAATGCATGGAGCAGGAAGCAGACTTGGAGAGCCTTGAAGTGTGTGGACAGGACCTGTTGGGTGGTGTTGAAGCAGCAGAGGGTTGTAATGGATCACCCAGCAGGTGCAGGCTCGTAAAAAGAGCAGCAGAGTGGTTGCACACACGTGTGGGCCTTTTCTAACAATTTGCCTTCTTTTCTGAAGGCAGATATGTAGAGGCTATGCACACTCACATTTGGATACCACATTCCTGCTTTTCCACATTTGTTTAAACAACAAATTAAAGTGGGAACAGTGTTTGCAATCTGTAAGAGGTGGTGCAACCACCACATCATTGTCTCTTCCTACACCTCCACTGACTCATTCACCACCAAATCCAATTGTACTGCATCTCAGAAGATCAGTGCAAGCCACACTTCCAGTGGTGAGGAAGTCCCAGGCAGTGGCTGCAGGTATAGTGGCATCAGACAATGTTTGTCCAAGCAAGTGGGGTACTCTATTGACCTCTTCAGCTCCCATAGCTCCAACTCCTATCAGCCCAATATTACTGGAGGTCTGGAAAATGTTTCCAACCATGACACCAACCAACAAGAGAGTAATTAACCTGATGGCTCCTCATGTTGCCAAATTACTCGCCTTGTAGCTACTGCCCTACAGCATAGTCGACTCAGATCTCTTTCATGACCTGATAGCCTTTGCCGAGGTGAAGTGAAAAGTACCCAGCAGGCATTATTTTGTCCGCACTGCTATGCTCTTCCTCCTTGAACATGTTATAGAGCTTCTGTCCCAGGCATTATCATTCTTGATGTCCACCTAGGTCCACATCACCATGGACAGTTGGACAACCAGGCGTGGAGTGGCATACTACATGTCCTTCACTGCACAATGGGTGACCTAGCATCACTCAGTGGGCAGTAGTTTGCATTTGCAAGAGGCATTGATGCACCTGATACCCCCACTGAAAGGTGTGGTGGGAAAGCATGGGCCACCCCATTCCTCTCTCTCTTACTACTCCTATATTCCATCTACTGGCACCACCTCACTTTCTAACACTCCTCCTGAAAGGCCAGCCACGGGAGAGAATGTGGTGAAGCGGGCATGTCATTACCACCCCCTCAAGCACATGCATTGCCAGGCAGTGCTGAAACTGGTGTCCTGGGGGAGAAGAGGCACATGGCCAGAGAACTTGTCTGCTCTACAGAAAGAGGTTGACGCTTCGCTGATGCCCTCCCGACTCACAACAGGAAATGTGGTTTGGGACAATGGGGCCAAACTTCAGGCCCCACTGAATCTGGATGAGAACACATACCCTGCTTTGCGCATGTACTGAACCTGGTGGTGCAGAAGTTCCTTCTAATGTACCAAGGGTGATAGGACTTACTAAGGCAGATTCGCCCCATCTGCAGCTATTTCCAACACTTTCCAATGCCAGTGCTGCACTCCAGTGCCAACCGAGGCTACTGCCACATAGACTATGCACTAGATGGAATGCCACCATGCACATGCTTGCCCATCTGTGTGAGTGAAAGATAGCCACCAGGCACTATTTGATCATCATGATAAATGGAGGCAGCAGGGCCCATGTTACAGTGGGCGTGATTGACTCCAATAATAATGCTGTGGTCCTACCCCGGAACATCGGCACTAGTTAAAAAGGATCACTATCGTAATTAATGTGATCAGCAGTAGCATATTGCACATAAAAAGTTGGGGACGTGCTAATGGACTGTGAGGGGACATTACCAGCTTCCCACACAGCTGCTTTATCTCCCCATACTTTGATGCTGATCGCAGCACATTGAGAGGATTACTGTGCCAGCCTCACCTCTTCCCCAGCCAATGAAGTCACACGAGGCTGCAGCTTCAGCAGCCCGACTAGGCCGCACTTTGCTGGATTGGTCCGGACGTCCATGCAACCCTGAAAACTCATCCCAGAAACACCTACAGAGCCTCCTATGGTACTCAATTCTGCTGCTGATTTATCTGGAGGTACTGGACCTAAATAATTCATAACTGACTCAGCCTGTTTTTGTCCCATAACTGCCACTGTGTTGCATGTGGTTAGTGAGGCGTTAGTGTGTTAGTGAAAGGTTAGTGTGGTGCAGTGTAGCTAATGAGGCAGCAGGGGTTAGTGTAGCTGTTGAGACAGCAGGGGATAGTGTAGCTAGTGGGGGTGCAGGGGTTAGTGTAGCTGGGCAGTGTAGCTTAGATACAGAAGGTCCACAAGATGCCCTTACACCATGGCAGCACCTAGGTTTAGTGATTTCTCAGCCTGATTTTTGTCCTCTAAACCTGTGTGTTGTTATGCTTGCCACACCCCTTCCAGCACCTCCCCATTAAATCCGCAAGTGTTTAAATGTCCAAGCTCGAGGTGAGGAGCCTGGATTTTGTGTTTTTATAAATAGTATTTGATCCTTTGTGGCTAGGATTTTATCTAGTGCCCTGCCTCTTCCTCTATAAGTGATCTTAACACACACAGCTGGTGTGTTCGCATGGTACATATGTAGGTACTGGCAGCTCCCTTGCAGGATTAGTTAGATGCACTATCTGTCCCAGGGAAAACGGAAAGGATATGTGCTCCTATTCCTTAGATAGGTTTTGATGCACTGAATGCGTGCATGTTTGTGCTATGCATGTTACAGGGCCAGAGTTAGGACACATACAACACTGGGCTACCTCTACGCGGTGTATGTGGCTTCGCAAGAGACTTTATTCTTGTAACGAAGATCCCAGCTTTTAACTTACCTGTGGGGACAGCATTGATTGCTGCATGATTTTTATGAATGGATTCGCATGAGGATTTGCATGAGTGTGCAGAAGTTTATTTTGAATTTGCTAAACCTAGGTGTGCCTTATGGTCCGGAGCATCTTCTGAAAAAGTCTGAAAAATATGGTGCTCACCTGTTCTGGCCTTCGTAAGAGAGTCCTCCTCTACAGCTGTAGCCATCATGTCACCCTCCTCCGCAGACAGCTGAGCATTCATCACATGCGTCTTTTCTTCTTTAATTGTCCTCATCATGTCCCCCTCATCTGCAGACTGCTGATCACTCCTCATATTCATCTCTTCTTCTTCCTCTTTAATTGTCCTCATCATGTCACCCTCCTCCGTAGAATGCTGATCAGCCCTAACACATGTCTTTTCTTCTTCTTCCTCTTTAATTGTCCCTATCATGTTGCCCAACTCTGTAAAATGCTGATCACCACTCACATACATCTCTTCTTCTTCCTCTTTAATTGTCCTCATTGTGTCACCCTTCTCCATAGACAGCTGATTATTCCTTATATACGTCTCTTCTTCCTCTTTATTTGTCCCCATCATTTCGCCTTTCCCCGCAGAATGCTGATCACCAGTCACATAGGTCTCTCTTTCTTCTTCTTTATTTTTCCTCATCATGTCACCCTGCTTCATAGACTCCTGATCACTCCTCCCATACACATACGTCTCTGCTTCTTCCTCTTTATTTGTCCCCATGATGTCATCCTGCTCCATAGATTGCTGAACATTCCTCACATAGATCCCTTCTTTCTCCTCTTTAATTGTCCTCATTATGTAACCCTTCTCCATAGACAGTTGATAATTCTTTACACGTGTCTCTTCTTCTTCCTCTTTAATTGGCCTCATTATGTCACCGTTCTCCATAGACAGCTGATTATTCCTTACATATGTCTCTTTTTCCTCTTTATTTGTCCGCATCATGTCACCTTCCCCCACAGACCGCTGATCACTCCTCACATAGGTCTCTCTTTCTTCGGTCTCTCTTTCTTCTTCTTTATTTGTCCTCATCATGTCACCCTTTTACATAGACTGCTGGTCTTTGAGCTCAGGTCTTTAGCTCTGAAAAGGATAACAAATTATATCTGTAAAATATTACTATTATTAAACAGAGCACAGTAAAAAACATAATTTGCTAGGGATTGATAATATCCCATAAGCTGTGGTCTGATGCACATTCAGTACCACAGTGTAAGGCTTGGTGGTGTATTCTCCACAGTCAGCATGCAACGCATGAGCTGACGTGGAGGAGGTACACACACTAGCACAAGGAAACAGGCTATCCCTAGTATAGTGGAGGGGAGGACTGACTCCAAAAGGAGATTGTGGCGCACAGAGCCGGTGCAGATCTGACAGCCACAAACAATACTTTCGTTATAACGTCTCAGCGCAAAGTAGCGCTGAGCGCACAAACCAGAACTGAGGAGATCAGGACAGGTAGACAGAATGAACGCTTGCTAGCTAGCCGCTACTTAGTGACAGCAAGCGTCCAAAACAAGACAGACTGGAATGAGGCAGCCAATGCGTTGCAGCGATGGCGTGCCTCACAAAGACAGGACAGGATAGTCAGGAAATAGCAGGATCAAGATAGATGAACATAACACAGACAAATATACAATAAGTATGTTTTCCTAGCGTATTACAATTACAGCTATCAATGAAACTATTTGTAACGTCTGACTAACATATGTATATATCGGCAATGAACCGATATATGACATAAGCAGGAACGCTGACTAGGACTGGAGTAATACAGGGAACAGGACTCAGAAGGATTCGCTATCTCTTCGCAGAGATGAACGCAATCCACAAACGGTAACAGGACAGGATTCAGAAGGATTCGTTATCTCCTCGCAGAGATGAACGCAATCCACAAACAGGACCAGGAACAGGATAACTAGTTCAGCACGGGTGATCAACGTGCGAGAACTGACTAACTGAACACAGGATATAAACAGTTCGTGTACGTATATATCAGCGTCACTGATGTATCAACGTAACACGAATACAAGGAAAATAATAAACGTGCTGGTATGCATATATATGGGCAATGAACCAATATATGATGCAAAACCAGCAAAGTATCTTTAGAACAAGAAACACGATCGGGGGCTGAAGCGACAGCAAGACAGGCTTAAACTGAAGCTATGAAAACCCGAGGAGTCCTGCAGGAAGCAGATCTTTATACTGAGGTCATCCAATGGGAGCAGACATGCAGATTCCCACACAGGTGAATGATAATCAGTCACAAGCTGACAGCAGGGAAAGGCAGACAAAGCTATGCAGCTTGCATGGAAAGAGATCAGAACTGCCTGAGCTGCAGCACTACTACTTCCAGCAATACCTGCTGCAGCAGCGATCATGACAGTACCCCCGCCCTTAAAAGCGGATTCCAGACGCTTTTCAAAACTGAAATTCCCAACAAAACAGTCTGACTGATAATTCATGATGACCGGGACAGCCCGGCAAGACCGAATTCCAGAATCAGTCCCCACAAGACTGGACCCATCAGAACCAGAACCTACAGAACCATGCCCATCAGTACTACAAGCCCCAGTGTGACACCCATCAGAACCATGATTTCCAGAAGAAAGCCCTCCGAAACTCCCTGAGCGATACCCACCGCCTTCCAGGAACCGTTCAAAAACGCCAAAGCCTTTGCAATGCCCACCGGGACTGTCTTTACCAACACAAAACCCACTGTTGAACCAGTCCAAGGCACCAGGACAAGTTTTCTCAGAGACCTCCCAGAACACCTTGAAGCTCCAAAGAGATCCCCATAGGTCAGAACGCCCCTTAGGCTCACATGGAGAACTATCAAGAACCCCTATGGAACCTAGGGCAATTCCCGAGTCAGGGCCACAAGGACAAACATCAAGATCAGAGCTTTCAGGGACCAGAACCATCTCTGGGCATGCAGGCAGACTGGCAACATCAGAACATGTTCCCACTAAGGAAGCATCAGAGCACGCTAACACCTTAGACACACTTGGGCATTCTGGCACACAAAGAACATCTGGGCACACTGGCACAAGAGAAACCTCTGGGCATGTCAAGGAACTGTGAGCCTCAGGGTCAGCCAAGACAGGACCAAAACCAGGACTGGCCAAAAAAAAATCATCATGACTAGACTTCGCAACTACTGGACTTTTACACGAGAATGCAGGATCAGACTTAGATGTCGCTGATTCCAGCAAAGTCAGTAACAAATCAGATTCAGGGGCACTAACAAGACAGGACAAATCTTCTGATGTATGCACTGAACCAGATAGGGACTCCACAACTACCTCTGGACTGGACAGAGACTCATCTAATACACTGGATTGGAGCTCATGAGGTGCTGCAGAACAAGTCAGTATTGCAGCAGCCCCCACTGGACTAGGCAAAACTGAGGAATTCCCTGGACAGGAAGGGGACTCTGGAACCTCTGCCACAGCGGCCAGAGAACCAGAATCTTTCAGGATACAGGGCTGGGTTTCAGGAACACTCATCAGACCGGACTGAAATTCTGAGATTTCTATTATTTTGACCAGAGAATCAGAATTATCCATGTTACAGGGCAAGACTTCTGAAACATTCAGAGGACAGGGCTGGAGTTCCTCGGCTGTTACAACACTGGAGAGGGACTCAACAACATTGGTTAAATCAGACTGTGTACAGGGCAAGGTATCTAACACACTTGCTGACGAGGACAATATTTCAATGGCTTCTGCTTTGCTGGGCAGAAATTCATCAAGTTTTATTAGAGCAGACTGTAATTCCAAAACAGCTGCTAGACAAGTGAATATTACTGCAACCCCAACTGAGGTAAGCAGTGCCTCAGACTCCTCTGCTAGAGGGTTTGAAGTATCCAAAGTACTGGGTGAAGCATAAGACTCTGCGACCACAGCTTCACTGGACAGGATCACTGAACAGTCCATATTGCAGGGCAAAACCATGGAAGCACCTGCTGGACAGCATAATGATTCTGTGACCTTTATAGCATAAGAAGTAGCGGAAATAAATGGATAAGGTATACTTTGGAGGTAACGATACAAAAGAATAACTGTTACCATCACTGAATTTTATTTTAAAAAAATTGTACTTTATTAATAGTGTTCCCAGAAAACTACTTGCTTTGATATTTGAACTTTAAGCAGTTTTTAATTCATATACTTTCAATTGTTCTCTGGACTAAACATCAATTACCCTAAAAGCAACATTCCACTACTCCCTGTAAGTTCTTTTCTCAAAGATGTACAAAGATGTACACACCAGGATTCCTGCTCACAACCTTCACATCAATAAACATTCATCTATTACTTCAGTATAAAATTCCCATCAGACATGGTCCAATTTGCCAATTTCAAAACCTGGAAGGCTTAGGGTGTGAAATTTCCGGAGGCGGATCTCTGAACACACACAAAATATTGCTGGTCATAACCTACGTTCCCCAATAGCCAGACATGTAGTTGCATGCAAATTAAATCCACATAATAGGTTTTTTTTCAGTGCAGTAGACTGCATACACCCTAACCCAAGGGGTGGGAACCTGGATAGATTACTATTACAACGCGAGAGTCGTTGGATTTACGAGCTCAAAGCTACTACTCCCCCTGGTCTAAATGATGAATTAAAATGTTCACCCTTTTTTATAGGTAGGATGTTGATTAGAAACTTTGTATTCGTGGTGGTTTTTTTTTTTCCTCCCTCCCCCGCCCCTTGGGTGGACTTTTCTGTTCTGCCCCGACTTTCTTTCTAGAGATGCCAATACAGTAAGACACAACCTTTTTTCATGTTAGTGTCTGCTGCACCCACCCATTCGGTGTCTATTTATATATTGTATTTATTGTTGTGACTAATGTATCAAATTGGCAGTTTTAGATATTCGTGATTACTAATATTGTAATAATATGTTAAAATAAATTCATTTTGTAGATTTAGATAATATTAGTGGTGTTCTCCTTTAAGCCTGGTTATATGGCAGCTCTCCGTCCGGCTCAGCTATGCAGATTTCCCCTTTCCATTCCCCTCCTATATCCCACTCATTTCCCTTCCCCCTTCTTTCCTTGCCATGCATAGTGTGTGCTGGCAGGGAGCAGCCATGTATGAGCGCCGACGAAGGGGGCGGCTTGGTTAGGCGCACTTAGCGCTCCGGGATCCGCCCCCCTATGTTTGCTGTCGGCGCTTACTGAATGTGGAAGACTGGGGCCTGGCATTGGGCATGCACGGCCTGCATCACCTCCGCTTCGGTCCAGGCTGCGTGGAGTGCACAGACCGCGCCTCGCTATGGGCGGGGCTGACGCACTTCCGCGTGGACGCCATTTATGGCGTCAGGGATCACCACTATCCCCTACGGCAGATCTCACACGGTCCTGTGCCCTGAAGAGCCGGGTAACCCGGCAAAACCGGTCAGCCTATCGATCACACGGCCCCATTGATCCCAGTCCGCTTTGTTCTCTTCCTGGACACTGGAGTACCAACACAAATTTGGCTCAAGCTGGGAGACTTTCAAGTACAGGCCTGTACTGAAGACTTGGTAGCTATACACTGGTTTTTCTATTCATTATTTCTCATCATTTGCCATCACTTTGGATTTAAGTCAGTTTGGACATTATCTGTATATCTACTCTGGTGATTTCTATGTTGCGATCGGACATCTGGTTCTCTGATGACATTGGATCCTCAAGATATGTTTAAAGTCCTTGTATTTATGACACAGATGCTGCGATTGAGCATCACCACACAAGTGACTGCTTTTTACACTTAGGCAATTAATAATCTTGCTACCATACAGGATGAGATTGAGAATAGATTTATCCAGAGAAAATATCCCCAGCACTTGCTGAGCAGAGCTAGACACAGATTGGAGGAAGGTAGATCGGACAACACCAATCGAAGGAAGGGACACAATAAAAGGATTCCATTTGTTTCACAATTTAACATTCACAGTTCCAGGATTGCGGAAATTATTCGCCGCAACTGGAACATTTTAAAAGAGGGTCTACCCAATGTAGCTGAGTTTCAAAGTTTTCAATTAATGTCATATAAACGTGCCCCTACACTCAGAGATAAGCTTGTTAGGGCTGATTCTGGCCCAAGTCGATCACTATACAATACCTCTAGTCGCCCCTTTGGCACTTACCCTTGCTTAAATTGTGTGAACTGTAATAGTGTTATCAGAGGTTCAGTCATTAGACACCCCCGTTCAGGTACCACCTATAAAATTTTTGGCCACTACGACTGTAACTCAAGATTTGTGGTGTATGCACTAAAATGTCCTTGCGGACTTCTATATATTGGTCAAACTACACAACCTTTAAAAGCTAGATTAGCATCCCATAGAAGTTCTATTAGGAATAAAAATAGTGAGCTAGCAGTATCAGCACATTTTAATAATTCCTTTTAATTCCTTTTTTTTGTATAGCGCCTTTCTCCTGTCGGACTCAAAGCGCTTGCGAGGCAGCCACTAGAGCGCACTCAGTAGGCAGTAGCAGTATTAGGGAGACTTGCCCAATGAACTCCTTACTGAATAGGTGCTGGCTTACCGAGTCGGAAGAGCCAGGATTTGAACCCAGGACTCCTACATCAGAGGCAGAGCCCTTAACCATTACACTATCCAGCCACTTACATTTTACACAAGCAGGACATACGGTGAGTCAGTTAAGGTTCCAAATATTGGAACAGATACCGGTCTCTAGAAGGGGGGGGCAACAGGTTAACAAAACTTCTATATAGAGAGGCTGTCTGGATTCGCAGATTAGACACATTAGAACCAAGGGGGTTAAATAGAGATTATGATATGCAACCTTTTCTTTGATGGTGTTGCCTGACTTATATTTAATCTAGCTTTCGATCTTTGGCATGTTTCTTTATTGTTACTAGCTATATACATATCTTATTGAATGTTTATCTTATGTACCCTTTCTCTAGGATCATGTGTTCATATATGGGACACATTGAGTATTCGTATGTTTTATCTATATATTTTGTGGCTTCAGTAAGGTCTTATTTGTCCACATGTTATCCAGCGTGTTGCGCGGAGGGAGGGGGGCGTGGTGGCAAGCGCTACGTGTTGCATCCCACAGCGAACACATGGTCGGCTTGTTTACATCCCGGCCATGTGACTCGCAGACGCTTAGACCAGAGGGGGCGGTGGCTTGGCCTCGCTCTCACAGCTATAGAGGTTCCCCATCAGGTCCACCGCTTGAGGGGGCGTGGCCTGATGATGGTGTCCAGCTCCTCATAGCTGACTGGTCAGCGTCTTGTGGAGACGAGCCGGGCGTTGCTGGCACTCTCCTCTCCCGTCTCTGCGCACTACTGACTACTGTGTGTCTGCGCACATTTGAATGTGAATCACATAGTTCCCCATCAGGTCCGCCCAAGGAGGTGGTAAGCGATTGGCTGCCATAGGCAGATGTCAAATGTGATTGGTTGTTTCCATGCTTGTAGATGTATATAAACCTGTAAATTAGACTATTCATGCAGACACTGACTTTGGCTTGAGAAAGGAGGGGGTCCCCTCCGAAACGTTGCTTTCTATGTCTATGTGTCTTTTAAAATAAAGAGCATATATACTATTGATGGTGCTGGACTCTACGTTCTATATTGCTTTTTACACTTAGGCAATTAATAATCTTGCTACCATACAGAAGGACCTGCACCATTATTTGTATATATACACACCTCTGCAAGCTGGCCTTTTCATTACTCTGCATTATAATCAATACTTCTGTGGATGTTGCGATTGGACATCACTATTATGGCCATGATGGGACTCTGCATATTCAAAGCTTCCTACTGGACTGATATTATTATATGGGCCTCCCAGATCTATACTTGATCTATGGTTACTCCTTCCCATTTTTGAATAAGTGGCCGGACATTTGGGCACTGTGTACTACTAGACCGTGTTTCATACTGCCTTTTTTAGGGGTTTTTTTACATGCTGTTTAGACTATGTTTTAGTGGGCTAATAAATACTTTCTACATTTCTAATTCTCATGACTCAGGCCCAGTGCACACCAAAACCGCTAGCAGATCCACAAAACGCTAGCGGTTTTGGGTGCGGAGCAGGAGATAAAGGCGCAGTGCACACCAAGCGGATTTGGATGCGATCCGCCGGCCGCATCCGCCTGTTAATCCGCGTGGCTATTGTACTTCAATGGGCTGGTGCACACCGGCAGTTTGAGGTTTTTTGCAAACCGCAAACGTGCAGCAGGAGGCAGGTTTGCTAAAAACCTCAAACCGCCGGTGTGCACCATCCCATTCAATTACATTAGCCAAGCGGATTTTCAGGCGGATCCGCTCGGTGTGCACTGGGCCTCATTGAGTGTTTTGATTTGCAGACTGGTGTCTGCTTTCTTTTGCTCCTTACTTCTTCCTTCAAACCACTCTGAGTCATGTATAGTTTAGTAGCTAATTGTCTTGTAGTGAGTGAAGTTGGTTGAAACACACTTTTTCCTATAAAATTAGGGTGTGTACACAGATTCCATTTTGATTGGATAATCACTGAGAAATGTAACACTTTCATGTAGTATGAGGGCCAACAAGTATTGAATAGTATAAAGAGAATGTGTTGGCAAGCTCTCATACTACATGGAAGTGCTAAGACTGACAAATCAAAATTGGATGTGTGTACACTCTTCTGATTTATAGTGTTATCTTTACCCCCTCCCCTTTACCCACTTCAGTCTATTGCAGTATCATTCATTGAGGACCGCGGTGTTAAATCCCCCTAAAGACCAGGCCATTTTTCTTAAATTGGGCCACTACAGCTTTAAGGCCTCACTGCAGGGCCGCACAACTCAGCACACAAGTGATTTCCCCCTCCCCCTTTTCTCCCCACCAACAGAGCTCTCTGTTGGTGGGGTCTGATCGCTCCCCCAATGTTTATTTTTTTTCCATAAATATTTGATTATTTTTTAAATATATTTTACTATTTATTTATTTATTTTCTTAAATCCCTCCCTCCCCCCAGCAAGCCAATTACGGCGACCGGGTGTCATAGGTTTCAGCCTATGAGAGCCGATCACTCTACTGTGTCCCAGGGGGACAGCCATGTCACACAGCTGCCCTCAGTATAGCGCTGCCTTATATCGCAGCGCTGTACTTAGTTAGTTTTGTTGTCTGACAGTCTCCTAGCGGCGATCGCCCCTAGGAGTCTGAAGAAGCGGAGATGCGCGTGCAACCTCCTGCTAGCCCCATTGAAACCCGTTCACGCCAACGGCGTGGAGCGGTCATCAAGTAGTTAAACACAAAGAAATCAATCACATCTTAAACCCCTGAGTTGTTCTTGAGGGGGAAGGGATGACAACTACCTAAGACTTCAGGAGTGTGCTGCTTAACCGTACGGTAGTATACCTATACTGGGGGGATAATCTAGCTACCTATACTGGGAGGCTACCTATATTGGGGACCCTTCTTGCTAACTATACAGGAGGGCTAATGTGAGTCCTAAAGTATATTGAGGGAGCTACTTGCTACCTATACTAGGGGGGCTATTTCAGACTACCTACACTGGGGAAGGACATATGGTTATCCATACATGCCTACCTCTAGCTACCTATACTTGGACTACCTAATGCTCCCTATAGGGGTAGGGGCTACCTTGGGCATAAGGGCACTTTATACATTTTTATTTTGTTTTTATTTGGGGAGGGGAAGGCAAAATTGCAGAGTATGGCAATTACTTCGAATGGAATGATCAGGATAGCGACATGTGTACTATGATTTCCTCTGTACAAAATAGATCCACCCCAAACCCCTATTCTGATCAATATATCAATAATCACACAATACCTCTTCCAACAACGTGTTCTCTCCACTTCCTGCAAATTGTTTTCCTGGTGTGTTTATGTTATATCACTTCCTGGCGAGGTGAGCTCGCCATCTTGTGGTGAATAGACTAACTGCAGCCATTCTTTGTGCTATCACCTGCACTCAGCCATCAAATACTATTGTTTTTATTATTACTACAGCACAAAATCCTCACCTTTAGAGATGTATCAAGAAGTTTTGAATCAGGATGATATCATTCATTGGCTAACTTAAAAGAATAAAAGTAAGCAAACGCTTTGGCTGTCTTCAGGGGCGCCTCTAGCTTTTTTGTCACTCCAGGCAAGGAAACCTGTGGTGCCCCCCCCCCCCCCCCCACCAGCTGATTGAGGCTGCGCCCCTCTCTGCTGCTTAGTGGCCAAACTTAACTAGGAGGATAGGGCATTAGGGGGCACCAGGCAATCTCCCGTGGTCAGTCTAACCTTAAAGGATATAAGAGTTGAAATTGCATCCATAAAAGGATCCTATATCCACACCAGAATTGCTGCTTCCATTTTCCCCTGCCAGGCTCCGTTTCCCTGCAGTCATTCCCAGTCTAGACCCCAACTGGGGTCGAAGCAGATATTCTTCTACTACGCATGAATAGTTCATTCTTGGACACCACTTTGGCAGGGCTGCTGCTGCCTTCGTGGTCTGGTTTAGAGGTCACTAACTACTGGTACTTGTGGACGAGGGCCTAGTCCAAGACTGGTTGCATGTAAATGGAGCCTGGCTGAGGCAATGGAGGCAGTGATCCTGGTGTGGATAATCCTAAAAATTAAGTATGTATAGACCCCTATTGTATATACATTTTCAGCTTGGCTATCCTTTAAAGGGCACCAGAGGTGAAAATAATCTAATTAAATAAACAATTGTATCTATCTTCCTTCTCGTAAAAATGACTTTTTAAAATATTTCAGTTTTATTTTATGTTTAAATTTACGTTTTAAGTTTTAACTGTTGTTTTTACTCAATGACACATTGAAGTATGCCAGAGCTAAAATCTATGAACCACTGACCCTTTTTATCTCTTTCCTGCTCTCAGAAGCCATTTTCTGCTAGGAAAGTGTTTTATAGTTGAAATTTCTTATCAGTGAGGGTCACACTGTAGTCTGTTCACTTAACTCTTTCAGGCAGAGAAAGAAAAAAATAAACACATCCTAGTTATTTGTGTGCTAGGCACTGTACATACTGTACACATGTCTATCTCCATGTCACATGTCACCTCGGGTATCATTTAATCTCAAAAGCACAGCGTCGCCCAGAAAGAAGAGTATTCTATTTAACAAACTAATTTGTCCATACAATTATAATTCATTGCATTTATAAAGCGCCAACATATTACGCAGCCCTGGGCAATAAATACATACAGTGATTCAAAAGGATGGCAGACATAACAAGGTTATACAATGTAGTAAAAGTTATACAAGACAAACAGGGTAGAGAATACGTGATCATGCAATTTTGGGCTGGTTAGGTGGGCCCAATAATAGCAGTCATAGAAAAAGGAGCACATGATCATGTTGAATTACGAGATAAGGAAGGACCCTACCAAAGGTTTAAAATCTAAGCTACTTGGCTATAGACAGAAATAAAGCTAAGCCTAATGATTTGCCTATACAACAGAACTGCTAGGAGTTTACAAACACTTCCAGCTGGCCTTAGAGATGGTAGTAGCAGCAGCTGCAGCCAGAAGCAACCACTCCACATTGGGAAAAACAATTTCAAAACTGTAATCACCAGCGCTTGCTATCCTGTTGGTCAACCACTAAGTGAATCTGTCTCACGCCAGTCCTCAACAATCCTCTGTTCTCCCACCGCAGCGCAGTTTCAGTTTGTAAAGTCACCGTTCACTGTTCCTGCCCTGGCCGCACAGGTCCCTGTTCGCTCCTGTTGCTGGGAGCCTCCTACGCAGTAGATATTTTCTCGTACTCAGTCTGCGCAGAGGACGCTCTCGGTGACAGGAGCGAATGAGGACCCGTGCGGCCAGGGCCGCACAAGCGCAGTGGATGTCGACTTCTAAGTCGGCAAAACCAAAACTGCATCGCTAGGATCGTTGGGGACCTGCATGGGACAGGACGGCTGCGGGGGCTGGTAGAATCCCTAGATAGGTCTGCTTTGCGTCCCCCAGTGCTCAAGAATGTCATTGACCAGTGACCATTACTATGACATCCAAAAAAACAGCAGATCAGTATATGTGAAATACAAAAAAATCCAATACTTTACTAATATGTATAACAGGTTGCAAGAATGGCTAAAATGCTCACATAGTGGGCCTCTATAACAAGGACTCAGCTTCTTTCAAATTGCATCAAGGTATAACACAACTGCAGCACACCATACTCATAAACAGATCACATTAATGCCCAGTCTCTCTGCCCCTATACAATGCTCTAGCAGTTCATACTGCAGCCTGGAACAATCACTGAATAGCCAATGATTGATGAGGCGTGCCTGGCCATCCCATATAGCAGATAGTTGTCAGCCTGCTTTTACTCACCGAGTAGTAAGAAGTGATGTGTCCTGGGACTGGAGTTTCCTATCTCCTAGGTAGTGGGTGCATCCTTCAGCTGCAGCCTCTCCCTTCTCTGCACAGAAGAAGCTCTCCTTCCTACTCGATCCTCCTCCCCCCACACAGAACATCCCGTTACTTGAAAGGGCTCAGCTACCATCACCCACAGTCTGCACTCTGCAGACACGGACAGGAAAGCTGCTCACAGCAGAAACGGACCAAGTGTCACTGTCACCAGACATTTCAAATACCGCGCCAGAGTGCTTGAGTTGACTGGCGGGGGCGGGGTGTGGCCACACGAGGTAAACACTTTACCCGTGGTGGCTAATGGAGAAGCAGGGGGGGAACTTTAGGAGGAGTGGTGGAGAGAAGAGCCAGTGTTAACTCACTGCTCTATTGATCAGGGAGGCAGCGGAGGAGGAGGCGGCATCTACTCATTGGAGACTATACAGAGGGAGGCACTAGTGAGCACGTGGGGAGCGTACTGAAGGTAAATAAATGAAAAAGTTAAAAAAGCTCACAGTAGATGCGGCGGGCGGTCGCGCCTTTTCAAAGCACAGCGCCCCAAGCGGCTGCCTCTACTGACTGGTGGGAGAAGCGCCCCTGGCTGTCTTCATCAGGATTCAATCCTGTTTGCTCACAAGATGTTTGAACAGCCAACTATATACATGCGACATCAAAAGGGGATACATAGGATTATTTTTGCAAGCATGAATACACTTCATTAAGATGCCTTATGGAGACTCAGAGATGAGTCTTAAAGCAGTCACCGGGGCTTGCCGCGGCTGAACGGGAGACAGAAGGAGGACAGCGAGGGACGCATCCGTGCTAATGGGGCTGGAGCAAGCCCTGGGTAAAAAAACTGCGGTAAGACTCATCTCTAAGTCTCTTTAAAGGACACCCGAAGCGAGAATAAACTAATGAAATAAGCTATTGTATCTATCTTCCTTCTCCTAAAAAATGACTTCTTAAGATATTCCATCATTTTATTTTAAGTTTAAATCTACTTTTTAAATTTTAACAGTTTTATTGTTTTTGCTCAATGACACATTCATTGAAGTATGCCAGAGCTAAAATTTATGAACTATGGACCCTTTTTATCTCTTTCCTGCCCTCAGAAGCCCAGGAAAGTGTTTTATAGTTGGAATTTTTTATAAGTGAGGGTCACACTGTAGTCACTTCCTATCTGAGTCAGGACTGAGTCAGCTACTCACATACCTGATATTTAACTCTTTCAGGCAGAGAAAGGAAAAAAAGGAACAAAGCATAGTTATTTTCTGTGCCAGGCACTGTACATACCCATGTCTCCTCATGTCATACGTCACTTTGGGTATCCTTTAGGCTACTTACACACCAAGACATTGCGTTGTAGGGGACGTTATGGTCGCATAACGTGCCCCTAATGCAACGCATGGTGGTGCGGGAGAGGACGTTAGAGTGAGCCGCGTTAGGCGGCTCTATCCGCATAAGGTCTCCCAGAGTGGCGTTGATTGGCCACGTGAGCGAGACACTCCGCATCACGTAGTCCCGCCGGCCAATCAGCGGCCGCCAGTGCATATTAAGTAGCCATGTGCGTGGCTACTGTAGTGGCATCTCCCCGCCTCCTCTCTGCCTCCCCCCACTGAGCATGTGCAAACAGTCTGTAGAACGCACAGCATGCTGCACTTTCACTACAACGTGCAGCGTTACATGTAACGCAACGTGGGCAGTGTGAACAGCCCACTTGTGTTACATTGCTGTGCGTTGGGGGAGCGTTACAGGCTGCACTAACGTGCGCCTGTAACGTCCCTGTGTGGAAGCAGCCTTAAGTGAAACAGAACATCTAAATGGGGTGAGAGGTTGTTAGCTGAGAAAAGACTCCTTGTTTACACAATACTCACAGAATTGGGACTCAGACTGTCACAGAGGCATCGTAAATTCCGAGTTCATAAGTTTAGCTACAAGCAGAGTGGAAAAGATATCTCATGAGAGAAGCTGTAATTTCTGTACAAAATGTTTCCCACACTCAGCACATGAATGAGGCTTCAAGTTCTCCCTAGTGTGATGTTGCTTATGTCTGACAAGACCTGATTTATACCCAAAACCTTTCCCACGCTCAGTACATGAATAGGGCTTCTCGCCTGTGTGAGCTCTTTCATGTGTGACAATCTCTGATTTCCAAGAAGTTTCCCACAAGTGGGACAAGAATAAGCGGATGAGCTCTGCAGGGTATGAGGTCCTTTGACCTCCATGGCGGTCTATTAAAACCGACAGAGAGCAGCGCAGCACATAATTTTTTTTTTAAAATCACGTAGCTAGCCTAGCTAGCCGCTGTGCAGCGGCATCCCCCTCCCCTTCCGATTGCCTCCGGTGATCAGAGCAAACAGGAAATCCCGTTCAGAATGGGATTTCCTGTTTGGCTTCCCCCGTCGCCATGGCGATGATCGAGATGACATCATCCACGTCATCCACATCATGGCGCATGGGGGAGTCCCGATCCACCCCTTAGCGCTGCCTGGCACTGATAGGCCAGGCTGTGCAAGGGGTCTGGGGGGGGGCCTTCGGCAGCAGGCGGCAAATCGGCACGGAGCGGCAGCGATCGGTTTGTACACGCAGCTAGCAAAGTGCTAGCTGCGTGTACCAAAAAAAATTATGCAAATTGGCCCACCAGGGCCTGACAAATCCTCCGCGGCAGCTTAGCCCAAACTCAGTTCGGGCTTACCACTAGGGTGGTTAAGGTTAGGCAGGTGAGGGGAGTCTAGGGGATACTTGGGGTAACCAGGATATCTGCAGGAAACTCTTGTCTAATGACCTCATGATCCATTGTGCAGTCTGTTGATCCAGAGAGATGAGTCCCTGAGATGTTCCTAAAGCCGGGACTCCATGCTGCAAACAGAGAAACATCATCACTTCTGAGGGGAGGAACAATTCTCATTAGGAATGGTAAGTGATCTGCTGATAATGTCAAGTAGATGCAAACTTTATGCATATTGGAAATGAACCAGATGCAGCTGCATAGCTTTGCATATAATTAGCATACAATTTGCACCTTAGAGTGATTAGCATGTCACTTTTCATCACTAGCTATCAGCCTGAGAGAGAACTGCAGAAGGCTGTGTGCATTACAGGCGGCCAATCACATGACAATAACTTTGCCTTGCATGCAAATATTATGTAGCTTGGAATTCAGCCAAATGCATTTCCTGACAAATGTGATTAGTTGCGTACAATTTGCATTACATATGCATGCAACAAGATGGAGTTATTTAACCATCTCTACATCTAAAGATTGGCCATACATTAAAAAAGCAGTAAAATATACATACAATTCAATGCTGTTGCACAGCTATGAACAACACGAATAATGACTATAACTGTGGTATGCAAATAATCCTACTAATTTATTGATGGTACAGAATTGCAGTCAGGCCCTGTTCACAGTGGTCAGTTGCATTGCAGAATAATTCTGCATATCATCTCAGTGCCCATACAATTCCATGGTGCTGTTCACAGTGACAGATCACATTATCTTAACTCGCTGTTTGCAGGCTTTGTATTAAAGCCTATGGCCAGTTTCCATTGCTGTTCACAGTCATTATTACGTGTGAGTTATGCAACTGACCACTGCGAACCTAGCTTCATACAAGATATAAAACAGAGCTTTCCTCACTCTTAGGCTAGGTTCAATTGCGTTGCAGAATAATTTAGCATGTTAACTCACTGCCCATACAGCTCTATGGGCCTGTTCACAGTAACGTAGTGCGTTATTCTAACTCATGCAGGCTTTGTATTAAAGTCAATGTCCAGTCTCCATTGCAGTTCACACACATTTTAACGCGTGTTATGCAACTGACCACTGTGAACCTAGCCTAAGGCCTGGAACCCACTGAAATCAGCAAACGCAAAACGCAACCGCTAGCGTTTTGTCTGGGCGGTTTGCAAGCGGATTCATGTGCGTTTTTGGTCATGTTTTGCAACATTGTATTTTTTTGCCCAGCGGGTGCGTAGCGTTTTGCGTTTTTATCCCGATTGGTCCTGTGAATTATTTTTCATTTTGTTACAGTGTGCTGAACCGCAAAACGCTAGCAAAACCGCTCAGTTTAGGTTTTGCTGAGCGTTTCCGCTAGCGGTTCAATACTTTACATTGAAGCGCTAATGCTCCCAAAATGCTGCAGGTCCTGCGTTTGCGTTTCTGAGAAACGCAAACGCTCCTGTGGAAGTTGCCCCATCCATTAACATTAGCCCAGCGTTTTGGCAAACTGCTAGCGTATCGCAGTGCTGCCAAAACGCTGCCAAAAGCGCTCCTGTGGGTTCCAGCCCTTAGGGCTTGTTCACACTAAGAGCGATTTCGCTCTTTTTAAGCGCTGGCGATTTTAAAAATTACCTTAAAAGCGCAAGTGCAATGGTCACTTATGCGAGTGTTCTCACATAAGCAATCCAATTTCTATTGAATCGCAAACTCGCTCCTGCACCTTTTTCTGAGCGTTTGTGTTTAATAGAAAGTATAGGGAAATCACAAAGCGCTTGAAAAAGCGCTTTGAATTGCAATTTTCTGAGCGCTTTAATGAATAAATACATTGTATTTATTCATTTCCGGGTCAAAAAGTTCACTTTCTGATTGACGTCAAGAAGCAAAAGAAATAATAGCTCCTCAAAATCACTTACAAAAGCAAAAAACGCAGAGAAAAGCGCTTTGAAAAGCACTCACCAAATGGACAGCGCTCGTGATAGTGCTGGCGATTTGTAATAAGAACAAGGCCTTAGTAAAGCCAGTTGTGTGTGGTCAAGTGTTAGTCATGGAGAGAATCCAAAGACATAACAGCAAATGTTGATTCAGGTGATACCTTTAATGAAAGACTGTACAAGATTTCTTTGCAAGTTTTCAGTTTCTTCTTCAGACATAATACAGAACTAAAGTGAATTCAAGCTAAATGGGTTTAACTAAGTAGGAAAAAGGGGGCAGCAGGCATGTACTGTAAGCTGTCTTGATGCCCACCACTCCCCCATTCTTCTCTGTCCCCCTTCTTTTTCTACCTAAATGCTCCCCGGCAGCCTCTTCTGGGTTGGCTGGGTCAGGCATTAGTGCGCAGGCGCTGACCCGGCTGGGCATGTCCTACATCGTGTGCCCATGGCCGGGAGCACCCTGTGCTCGTGGGCACATTATGTAGGACACATTGTGCTGTGATAGTGTTAATCTGGGATAATACACCCCTGCAGGCCTGAGTACAGAACTGCTCCAATGCTGCCGTGCACACAGCCCCATCCTCTCTCCCCACCTGTCCAGATGCCGCGTCCTTCACATCTATCACTTCCGCATGCCAGCTCCACCCACTCTGTGGGTGCCAGGGAGGTGAGGGATGACCTGGTAACAGTCCCAAAGTGCCTATGGACCTAATAGAGGGTCATACAGGATGGGGAGTGCCGCACAAAGGGTGTGGTGGTGGTAATCGCTGAAGTAGTGTGATCCAAAAGTTGTTCTAACCTTGGTGCAAGTGGGCTTGGATCTCCATCAGATTGAATCCACTGTGTTGTTCCTACTGTACTATGAACTTTAAAGGGGACTTTTTATCGATCTGTAAATGTGATTTTATGTGGGAGGATCCCCTGCAGATATTATTCACTGTATTTTGTGTAGCGCTTCCTCATTGGGCAGCATGGTGGCGTAGTGGTTAGCTCTCTCGCCTTGCAGCGCTGGGTCCCTGGTTCGAATCCCAGCCAGGGCACTATCTGCAAAGAGTTTGTATGTTCTCTCTGTGTCTGTGTGGGTTTCCTCCGGGCACTCTGGTTTCCTCCCACATTCCAAAAACATACAGATAAGTTAATTGGCTCCCTCTAAAATTGACCCTAGACTACAGTACTTACACTACATAATATAGACATATGGCAATGGTAGGGATTAGATTGTGAGCTCCTTTGAGGGACAATTAGTGACGATATATATATATATATATTTATATATATATATATATATATATATATATATATATATATACACTGTACAGCACTACATAATATGTCGGTGCTATATAAATACTAAATAATAATAATAATAATAATAATAATAATTGGTGTGGGCATTTTATTTAGGTAGCGAACCAAAATTTTTGAGTTTGCTGTGCGTATTTGTGTTTTTTTTTGTTCTTGTACCAGTCTACAGTATGTCTTTCTTTTCCTATCTTTCATTCTTTTCCTCACTACTATTTCCTCCATCCATTTTCTTTCAAATGCTTCTTACTCCCCGTGCAATTTTGGATGGGAGCATGGACATTAGGCAAGTCGAGTTCACTCAAATCCATAGGATTGGTGCACGGTAATGGAGGTACATGAACCAGGTAGGAGACACAAGGAAGAGGACCCTGCCAAAGTCTCACAATCTAGAGGGAGAGGTAGGGACACAAAAGGTGGGGGACCAGAGTTCAGTTGCTGCTGCTGTTTAGAGCACCAATGAGTGGGGATAGGTCATAGTGAAAAGGTGCATTTTGAGGGACTTCATGAAGATGTTAAAGGCCCAGCCATTATGTGGGAAAGTAAGCAGTTCCATAGTGTTGGAGCAGCTCTTGAGAAGTCCCGGAGGCATGCGTGGGACTGGGTGATGCAGGGGGCGCACGGCCCCCCTTCCCAAAATGCAATCATTTATTTTTTACAGTAAATCTGATTGATGCATCGAATCGGCAAGCATACAAAAAGAGACACCCGGAAATTTGGGTGCCCAATTTCAGCAAGTAGAATATCAGTAAATTTACCAATATTCTACATTTTTAAAGTGCCAATAATGATAGTATAATATCAGTAAATTGCACTGATATTTAACTACAACTAAATCTAACCCTATTCTCACACTGAACCCTCCTTCTACCGAGGCCAAACCTTAACCACTCCCTTGCCAATGCCTAACCCTTAATCTCCCCCCATGCCTAACCCTGCCAATGCCTAGCACTAAATCTCTCCACCCATGCCTAACCTTACCCACCCCCTGCCGATGCCTAACCTTAACCAGCCCCCTGCGGATGCATAACCCTAAATCTACCCCTATGCCTAACGTTAACCACCCCCTCTGCCAATGTCTAACCCTAAATATACCTCCCATGCCTAACCTATACCACCCCCTGCTAATGCATAACCCTCAATCTCCCCCCATGCCTAACCTTAACCACCCTCCTGTCAATGCCTAACCCTAAATCTACCCCTCATGCCTAACCTCAACCACCCACTGCCAATGCCTAACCCTAAATCTACCACCATGACTAACCTTAACCACCCCCCTGCTGATACCTTACCCTAAATCTCCCCCCTTATGCCTAATCTTAACCACCCCCCTGCCGATGCCTAACCCAAATCTCCCCCATGCCTAACCTTAATCACCCCCCTGCTGATGCCTTATCCTAAATCCCCCCCCCATGCCTAACCTTAACCAGCCCCCTGCCAATGCATAACCCTAAATCTACCCCTATGCCTAACGTTAACCTCCCCCTCTGCCAATGCCTAACCCTAAATCTACCTCGCATGCCTAACCTATACCACCCCCTGCTAATGCATAACCCTCAATTTCCCCCCATGCCTAACCTTAACCACCCTCCTGCCAAAGCCTAACCCTAAATCTACCACCATGACTAACCTTAACCACCCTCCTGCCAATGCCTAATCCTAAATCTACCACCATGACTAACCTTAACCACCCTCCTACCAAAGCCTAACCCTAAATCTACGGCCCATGCCTAACCTCAACCACCCCTCTGCCTATGCCTAACCATAAATCTCCCCCCTGCTGATACCTTATACTAAATCTCCCCCTTTATGCCTAACCTTAACCACCCCCTGCCGATGCCTAACCCAAATCTCCCCCCTCATGCCTAACCTTAATCCCTCCACTGCCAATGCCTAACCCTAAATCTCCCCCTATGCCTAACCTTAACTACCCCCCCTGCCGATGCCTAACCCTAAATCTCCCCCCCCCATGCCTTATCTTAACCACCCCCCTGCCGATGCCTAACCCTAAATCTCCCTCATGCTTAAACTTAACCGCCCCGCTGCCAATGCCTAGCACTAAATCTCCCCCCTCATGCCTAACCTTTACCTCTCCACTGCCAATGCCTAACCCTAAGTCTCCCCCCCCCCCCGCCCATGCCTAACCTTAACCACTTCCTGCCAATGCCCAACCTTAAACCCCCCCATGCCTAATCTTAACCACCCCGTTCCAATGCCTAACCCTAAATCTCCCCCATGCCTAACCTTAATCACCCCCTGCCGATGCCTAACCCTAAATCTACCCCACCATGCCTAAACATTAACCACCCCCCTGCCAATGCCTAACCCTAAATCTCCCCCATGCCTAACCGTAACCACCCCCTGCCGATGCCTAACCCTAAATCTACCCCCCATGCCTAACCTTAACCACTCCCTGTCAATGCCTAACCCTAAATCTCCCCCCCCCCCATGTCTAACCTTAACCACTTCCTGCCAATGCCTAACCCTAAATCTCCCCCATGCCTAACTGTAACCACCTCCCTGCTGATGCCTAACCCAAATCTCCCCCCTCATGCCTAACCTTAATCTCTCCACTGCCAATGCCTAACCCTAAATCTCCCCCTATGCCTAACCTTAACTACCCCTCTGCCGATGCCTAACCCTAAATCTCCCCCCATGCCTAATCTTAACCACCCCCCTGCCGATGCCTAACCCTAAATCTCCCCCATGCTTAAACTTAACCACCCTCCTGCCGATGGCTTACCCTAAATCTCCCCCATGCTCAAACTTAACCACCCCGCTGCCGATGCCCAGCACTAAATCTCCCCCCTCATGCCTAACCTTTACCTCTCCACTGCCAATGCCTAACCTTAAGTCTCCCCACCAATGTCTAACCTTAACCACTTCCTGCCAATGCCTAACCTTAACCACTTCCTGCCAATGCCTATTCTTAAACCCCCCATGCCTAATCTCAACCACCCCGTGCCAATGCCTAACCCTAAATCTCCCCCATGCCTAACCGTAACCACCCCCTGCCGATGCCTAACCCTAAATCTACCCCACCATGCCTAAACGTAACCACCCCCCTGCCAATGCCTAACCCTAAATCTCCCCCATGCCTAAACGTAACCACCCCCCTGCCAATGTCTAACCCTAAATCTCCTCCATGCCCGACCGTAACCACCCCCTGCCGATCTCTAACCCTAAATCTACCCCCCATGCCTAACCTTAACCACTCCCTGCCAATGCCTAAACCTAAATCTACCCCCATGCCTAACCTTAACCACTTCCTGCCAATGCCTAAACCTAAATCTCCCCCATGCCTAACTGTAACCACCCCCTGCCAATGCCTAACCCTAAATCTACCCCCCCCCCCCCCCCCCCCGTACCTAATATTAACCACCCTCCTGCCAATGTCTAACACTAAATCTCTCCACCCATGCCTAACCTTAACAAGCCCCCTTCCAATGCCTAACCCAAAATATACCCCTCCCCCATGCCTAACCTTAACCACCCCCCTGCTATTTATCAGTCACTAATGTTTCACATGCTTCCCGATATTATGAATGGGTGCCTATGAGGCGCCCAAATCTCTCCCACTAATGGGCGCCCAAATTCCCTTAAAGCGGACCTGAACTCGGAAATTCCTCTCTGCTCTAAAAGATATGCAACAGCATAATAACCTTTAAAGAAAAACATTTCTTTGTTACAGCGGATACACATCCTGCAATAAATCTCTTTCATGGAAGCAGACAAAGGGTTAACATCCTTTGTTTACAAATTAGCTGATCTGCTGAGGCAGCCAACTGACACAGCTGGGATAGACAGGCTAAACGCTAAATAGATACAGGGTGCATTTCTCTCTGTTTTCCTTCTGTGCTTTGCAGGAGTTCAGGTCCACAATAACAGTACATCTTACATTACATGCAGAGGAACAAAACACCTCACACTGTGGAAATAACATACAGCTGATATTGGGCACATTATAGCTTTATTAGCAGCTTTAATCACAGGAGAGATACATGCATCAAATTTCCATTCTAATAGGATTTATTTTATTACATAACACAGAATCGTTTCCAGCAACAGCTTCCCACATTTGTCTATAGCATCCGATTGTAACACATATAACAATAACCTGCCACTCTCTCCACCCCAGAATTCCTGTATTGTACCTCAGTACCAAAATACCTGTATCCAGGGCTGGATTTGTACTGTTTTCTGCCCTTGGACACCCCCACTCTGTAAAGTGCTGCAGAAGATGTCAGTGCTACATAAAAAACATATTATGGTAAAATATCAGGCAATGACTATGGTAGGGATTAGACTGTAAAGGTGCCCATTAAAAGTACAATTCCCCAGCCAATCAATCATTTCCAATCAGTCGTGTCCATGAACGGCCAAATTACCAGTAGGAAATTCGATCAGAATGATGGAAACAATGTAAGAAAACCGTTAATGGGCACTTTGCAGTGAAAAATTGAAGGGGAAAACATTACCGACAGAGGGAAAGGGGGAGCTAGAGAGGTACAGAGGAAAGGAGATGATAGAGGTGTACAGAGGGAAAAAGGCAGATAGAGAGGTACAGAGAGAAAGGGGGAGACAAAGAGGTACAGATGAGGTACAGAGGAAAGGGGGATATTGGCGTCAATTCACCAGAGGTTACCAACCTATTTATCTCTTGGGAGGTAATTTACCTCCTGTGATATCTCCAAATAGCAATTCTCCAGAAGTATAGGGGAAAATATCGACAGAGAAAAATGCAAGAGATAAATGTGAGATAAGTATGAGATAAATAAGTGATAGTTAGTAGTTAGTTTTTCTCCAAATCACAATTCACCAGGGAAGAAAGGGGGTGTGGCCATTCGTTATTTTTTCATCTCTTTATTTGGCGTCAATTCACCAGAGAGGATTTACTAAGAGAAAAAAGGTAGGTAGTTTATCTCATGAGGTATTTTAACACTCTGGAGTCAATTCACCAGTGTGAGAGGACAGAGAGAAAAATGTTTGATAGAAGGGGATAATAGAGAGATGTGCATGAGGAAAGTGTGAGAAAGCAGAGAGTTAGGTAATCGGTATTAATGATTTACATGGGATACTTTTCCTCTCTGTAAGCTTGAAAGTGAAGCATTGTGGGTAGGAGGCGGAGTTTTACCACTACGTGACCAGAGTATTCCCGCCTTTTACTGCCGGATCATATCATAAATCATATCACGAGTGAGTCTGAACTTCTTCACCACCTCTGTCTAAGTAAAAATATCAAGAACTGTTCTCTCACGAAAAATACGAGGGGCGATTAAACAGACCCTCCTCCTACGCCTTCGTCTCCTCATAATAGAAGCAAGCTCTAAGGCCTAGTGCACACCAGAGCGGTTCGGCTGCGTTTTGCGATCCGCTGGAGATATCACGGTTTTCACACAGCAGCTGCTGCTGTGGAAGATGGAGCCTTTTGAGCTTACTCTGTTAGGCCTGGTGCACACCAAAAACCGCTAGCAGATCCGCAAAATGCTAGCAGATTTTGAAACGCTTTTTCTTATTTTTCTGTAGCATTTCAGCTAGCATTTTGCGGTTTTGTGAAGCGTTTTTGGTGTAGTAGATTTAATGTATTGTTACAGTAAAGCTGTTACTGAACAGCTACTGTAACAAAAACCGCCTGGCAAACCGCTCTGAAGTGCCATTTTTCAGAGCGGTTTGCGTTTTTCCTATACTTAACATTGAGGCAGAAACGCCTCCGCAATCCAAAATCTGCCGCAGCCCGGGAGTATGCGTTTCTGCAAAACGCCTCCCGCTCTGGTGTGCACCAGCCCATTGAAATACATTACCCAAGCATATCCGCAGCCGCAAGCGGATCGCAAAACGCAGCCGAACCGCTCTGGTGTGCACTAGGCCTTAGAGCTTGCTTCTATTATGAGGAGACGAAGGCGCAGGAGGAGGGTCTGTTTAATCGCCCCTCGTATTTTTCGTGAGAGAACAGTTCTTGATAATTTTACTGAGACAGAGGTGGTGAAGAAGTTCAGACTCACTCGTGATATGATTTATGATATGATCCGGCAGTGAAAGGCGGGAATACTCTGGTCAGGTAGTGGTAAAACTCCGCCTCCTACCCACAATGCTTCACTTTCAAGCTTACAGAGAGGAAAAGTATCCCATGTAAATCATTAATACAGATTACCTAGCTCTCTGCTTTCTCACACTTTCCTCATGCATATCTCTCCATTATCCCCTGCTATCGAACACTTTTCTCTCTGTCCTCTCACACTGGTGAATTGACTCCAGAGTGTTAAAATACCTCATGAGAAAAACTACCTACCTTTTTTCTCTTAGTAAATCCTCTCTGGTGAATTGACGCCTATAGAGAGGTACAAGGGAAAGGAGGAGATAGAGAGGTACAGAGGGAAAGGGGAAGATAGAGAGGTACAGAGGGAAAGGAGATGATAGAGGTGTACAGAGGGAAAAAGGGAGATAGAGAGGTACAGAGAGAAAGGGGGAGACAAAGAGGTACAGATGAGGTACAGAGGAAAGGGGGATATAGAGAGGTACAGAGGGAAAGAACAAGTTAGAGAGGTACAAGGGAAAGGAGGAGATAGAGAGGTACATAGGGAAAGGGTAAGATAGAGAGGTACAGAGGGAAAGGGGGAGATAGAGAGGTACAGAGGGAAAGGGGGAGATAGAGAGGTACAGAGGGAAAGGGGGAGATAAAGAGGTACAGAGGGAAAGGGGGAGATAGAGAGGTACAGAGGGAAAGGGGGAGATAGAGAGGTACAGAGGGAAAGGGGGAGATAGAGAGGTACAGAGGGAAAGGGAGAGATAAAGAGGTACAGAGGGAAAGGGGGAGATAGAGAGGTACAGAGGGAAAGGGGGAGATAGAGAGGGACAGAGGGAAAGGGGGAGATAGAGAGGTACAGAGGGAAAGGGGGAGATAGAGAGGTACAAAGGGAAAGGGGGAGATAGCGAGGTACAGAGGGAAAGAGGAAGATAGAGAGGTAAAGAGGGTGATGTGGAACAGAGGGAAAGGTGGAGATAAAGAGGTACAGATGAGGTACAGAGGAAAGGGGGAGCCTGTCTCCAATCATATGCTTCTAATTTACATTTGGGGTACAGCACTGAGGCATAGGAGTGCATCTGCATTGTTTGTGCTGGAGTAAAATATGATCTGGGATTACATCTGACTTGTTAATAGTATTATCATTTAAACAGCTGCCAATCCTCCTCTGTGGGGTCATAATATAGATCTATAACATTATTTCAAAAAAAAAACATTACAGAAATGAAGAGATCCCTGGAAGATCCCATTCCAGTCAGAGTGATCCAATCTCTCTGAATATCAGTCCTGTTTGTGTCCAGCTTAACATTGCTGGAAGATAAATCCCTCTATTCTTATTTTACTGGACTTGTCAGTTTTCACATTAGCAGAACTACCTGTGTGTGAAAATCTAACTCCCCTCCAGGTGTCTGGACCCTCTGTGGCTACAATGACACTGGCCTCATCAACAGATATGAATTCAATTGATGATATTCCTCTTTAAAATGAATAAAATGATGCCAGCCTGTATACATAACAATAATGTATTCTCATAATTAAATACAGAGTATGTACACATAATAAAAAAATATATAAATATAAAATTAAAAAGAGAACAAGGTAGCTTACCTCAAATCTTTATGTTAATAAAAGATTTTATTTAGCACAGGCAATGCATTTTGCGGGTCTGAGCCCGCTTCCTCAGGCCAATAACAGTGCCAAATAGAAAAATCAGTTTAGCATAGGAAGCCTCTCTCTCTCTCTGAGAGGCTCCCTATGCTACATTGATTTTTCTATTTGGCACTGTTATTGGCCTGAGGAAGTGGGCTCAGACCCGCAAAACACGTTGCCTGTACTAAAGAAAATCTTTTATTAACCTAAAGATTTCATCATTGCGGTAAGCTACCTCGTTCTCTTTTCGATCTTAAAATGCTTTTAAAAGCTTTTATCCACCAGGGCGCCTCTTTCCCCGAATTGTGCATACTATATACCCCCGTACACATCCTGTTCGAGGGGTGGAGACAGAACACACATGGTTTCCACCAGGGTGGACATCGGTTCCCTTTTTTTCCACGAGAGCGACCGCAACCAGGTCTGTAAGGGCTACCCTGAGTGGTGTCAGGTTTATGGTCTTCACCTGCTTCGTGTGGTCGGTTGCCCCCCTGAAACCCTCCTTTGTGAGTAGTGTCCTACTTATTAATTTTATGTCTTATACCAAACATACCACAATATTGGGCTCCTGCTTTTGTCTCCTGTGTCTTTTCTTACAAGGTGTCAAGACACCCCCACCTCACTTCTCATTCAGACCATAATGCACTGCAATAGGCCAAGCAATCGAATTTGGACCAGAATGCATTGCAATAGTCTGAGCCTTCTGATTCAGACCATAATGCATTGCAATATGTCGAGCTTTCTGATTGAGACCATAATGCACAGCAATAGGTCGAACCTGGGAAATGTTTCTTTCACATATTTTATTTAGAGGCAGTCTGGGTGAATCCCCTGGTGGTGGGAGCACCAGGGCTCATCTGCAACACCCGCTTGGTGGCATATGTGGGTTTGGAGGTCCCGGGTGGTGGCTGAGCCCCGGCCCCCTTTTGTCATTTGCACAAGTGTTTGTGTTTTCAACATATATTATTCTGATGCACACATTTTGGAGGTATAGCATCTGATATTACAGATTACTTGAAGTTAAAAAAGCTAAACAGCTAATGAACTGTATGTGTAGTAACAATGGTACATTGAGCTTTCCTGGAATCTCACATTCTTATTTTCACTTGTGGGGTTAAAGTGTGACTGTGAATTGTATACAGCAGCCACATCAGTTCGAAAAAATCTGGGTCATTCAGCTCCCAACAAAAACAAAAAAATTATCTTTTCATCGCTCTCTTGTTATCGGGGTGTTTGTTCAGCCGGTATCAGTTGAAAAGGGTGCCAGAGCCACCTGTGTAAAAAAGGCGCTGCCATAGACTTCAATGATTTTTGTCATGACTAGTGGCTATAAGCAGTGAAATGTGCACTTGTTATTTTATATCGGCTATATCATGGAAATGTTTGTGGTTACAATAAAGGACCTGATTTCCATAATGCTTACACTATGGGCCTGATTCATCAAGCTGCACTGCTTAATGTGAAAGATCACCGGCTTTCCCTGGCTTACATAGCAGAGTTCATGTAAGGAGCATGCCTTCCCTAGTTACGCGCTTTGCTTACATAGCAATGCACGTAACCGTAACTGCGGGCGGTCCTGTGAAGTATCGCTACCACGACACTTCACTCACGGCTGCTACTATGTTAATTTACATAGTTGCAACTATGTAAATTAACACAGTAGGAACCATGAGTGAAGTGTCGCGGGATCGATACTTCACAAGACCTACCGCAGTTACAGTTACGTGCATTGCTATGTAAGCAAAGCGCGTAACTAGGGAAGGCATGCTCCTTACATGAACTCTACTATGTAAGCCAGGCAAAGCGGGTGATCTTTCACATTAACCACTTGAGGACTCAGCCTTTACCCCCCCTTAAGGACCAGCGCTGTTTTTTCCATTCAGACCACTGCAGCTTTAACGGTTTATAGCTCGGTCATACAACCTACCACCTAAATGAATTTTGGCTCCTTTTCTTCTCACTAATACAGCTTTCTTTTGATGCTATTTGATTGCTGCTGCGAGTTTTAGTTTTTATTATATTCATCAAAAAAGACATGAATTTTGGCAAAAAAATGATTTTTTTAACTTTCTGTGCTGACATTTTTCAAATAAAGTAAAATTTCTGTATACATGCAGCGCGAAAAATGTGGACAAACATGTTTTTGATGAAAAAAAACCCATTCAGTGTATATTTATTGGTTTGGGTAAAAGTTATAGCGTTTACAAACTATGGTGCCAAAAGTGAATTTTCCCATTTTTAAGCATCTCTGACTTTCCTGACTACCTGTCATGTTTCATGAGGTGCTAAAATTCCAGGATAGTATAAATACCCCCCAAATAACCCCATTTTGGAAAGAAGACATCCCAAAGTACTCACTAAGAGGCATGGTGAGTTCATAGAAGATATTATTTTTTGTCACAAGTTAGCGGAAAATGACAGTTTGTCACAAAAAAAAAAAAAAAAAAAAAAGGTTTCCATTTCTGCTAACTTGTAACCAAAAAAAATGAAATCTGCCATGGACTCAACATGCCCCTCAATGAATACCTTGAAGTGTCTATTTTTCAAAATGGGGTCATTTATGGGGTGTGTTTACTGTCCTGGCATTTTGGGGGGTGCGGAATTGTAAGCACCCCTGTAAAGCCTAAAGGTAGTCATTGCACTGTGGGCCCCTTAGCGCAGTTTGGCTGCAAAAAAGTGTCACACATATGGTATCGCCATACTCGGGAGAAGTAGTACAATGTGTTTTGGGGTGTATTTTTACACATACCCATGCTGGGTAGGAGAAATATCTCTGTAAATGACAATTTTTTGATTTTTTTTACACACAATTGTCCATTTACAGAGTTATTTCTCCCACTCAGCATGAGTATGTATAAAAATACACCCCAAAACACATTGTACTACTTCTCCTGAGTACGGCGATACCACATGTGTGGCACTTTTTTGCACCCTAACTGCGCTAAGGGGCCCAAAGTCCAATCAGTACCTTTAGGATTTCACAGGTCATTTTGAGAAATTTGGTTTCAAGACTACTCCTCACGGTTTAGGGCCCCTAAAATGCCAGGGCAGTATAGGAACCCCACAAATAACCCCATTTTAGAAAGAAGACACCCCAAGGTACTCAATTAGGAGTATGGTGAGTTCATAGAAGATTTTACTTTTTGTCACAAGTTAGCGGAAAATGATTTTTATTGGTTTTTTTTTACCAAGTGTCATTTTCCGCTAACTTGTGACAAAAAATAAAATCTTCTATGAACTCACCATACTCCTAACGGAATACCTTGGGATGTCCTCTTTGTAAAATGGGGTCATTTGTGGGGTTCCTATACTGCCCTGGCATTTTATGGGCCCTAAACCGTGAGGAGTAGTCTTGAAACCAAATTTCTCAAAATGACCTGTGAAATGGTAACGGTACGCATTGGACTCTGGGCCCCTTAGCGCAGTTAGGGTGCAAAAAAGTGCCACACATGTGGTATCGCCGTACTCGGGAGAAGTAGTACAATGTGTTTTGGGGTGTATTTTTACACATACCCATATTGGGTGGGAGAAATATCTCTGTAAATGACAATTTTTTTATTTCTTTACACACAATTGTCAATTTACAGAGATATTTCTCCCACCCAATATGGGTATGTGTAAAAATACACCCCAAAACACATAATACTACTTCTCCTGAGTACGGCGGTACCACATGTGTGGCACTTTTTTGCACCCTAACTGCGCTAAGGGGCCCAGAGTCCACTGAGTACCTTTATGATTTCACAGGTCATTTTCAGAAATTTGGTTTCAAGACTACTCCTCACGGTTTAGGGCCCCTAAAATGCCAGAGCAGTATAGGAACCCCACAAATGACCCCATTTTATAAAGAGGACATCCCAAGGTATTCCGTTAGGAGTATGGTGAGTTCATAGAAGATTTTATTTTTTGTCACAAGTTAGTGGAAAATGACACTTGGTAAAAAACCCCAATAAAAATCATTTTACACTAACTTGTGACAAAAAGCTAAATCTTCTATGAACTCACCATACTCCTAATTGAGTACCTTGGGGTGTCTTCTTTCTAAAATGGGGTCATTTGTGGGGTTCCTATACTGCTCTGGCATTTTAGGGGCCCTAAACCGTGAGGAGTAGTCTTGAAACCAAATGTTTCAAAATGACCTGTGAAATGCTAAAGGTACTCATTGGACTCTGGGCCCCTTAGCGCAGTTAGTCTGCAAAAAAGGGCCACACATGTGGTATCGCCGTACTCGGGAGAAGTAGTACAATGTGTTTTGGGGTGTATTTTTACACATACCCATATTGGGTGGGAGAAATATCTCTGTAAATGACAATTTTTTGATTTCTTTACACACAATTGTCAATTTACAGAGATATTTCTCCCACCCAATATGGGTATGTGTAAAAATACACCCCAAAACACATTATACTACTTCTCCTGAGTACGGCGATACCACATGTGTGGCACTTTTTTGCACCCTAACTGCGCTAAGGGGCCCAGAGTCCACTGAGTACCTTTTAGCGTTTCACAGGTCATTTTGAAACATTTGGTTTCAAGACTACTCCTCACGGTTTAGGGCCCCTAAAATGCCAGAGCAGTATAGGAACCCCACAAATGACCCCATTTTAGAAAGAAGACACCCCAAGGTACTCAATTAGGAGTATGGTGAGTTCATAGAAGATTTAGCTTTTTGTCACAAGTTAGCGGAAAATGAATTTTATTGGGTTTTTTTACCAAGTGTCATTTTCCACTAACTTGTGACAAAAAATAAAATCTTCTATGAACTCACCATACTCCTAACGGAATACCTTGGGATGTCCTCTTTGTAAAATGGGGTCATTTGTGGGGTTCCTATACTGCTCTGGCATTTTAGGGGCCCTAAACCGTGAGGAGTAGTCTTGAAACCAAATGTCTCAAAATGACCTGTGAAATGGTAACGGTACTCAGTGGACTCTGGGCCCCTTAGCGCAGTTAGGGTGCAAAAAAGTGCCACACATGTGGTATCGCCGTACTCAGGAGAAGTAGTACAATGTGTTTTGGGGTGTATTTTTACACATACCCATATTGGGTGGGAGAAATATCTCTGTAAATGGACAATTGTGTGTAAAGAAATCAAAAAATTGTCATTTACAGAGATATTTCTCCCACCCAATATGGGTATGTGTAAAAATACACCCCAAAACACATTGTACTACTTCTCCCGAGTACGGCGATACCACATGTGTGGCACTTTTTTGCACCCTAACTGCGCTAAGGGGCCCAGAGTCCAATGCGTACCGTTACCATTTCACAGGTCATTTTGAGAAATTTGGTTTCAAGACTACTCCTCACGGTTTAGGGCCCCTAAAATGCCAGAGCAGTATAGGAACCCCACAAATGACCCCATTTTACAAAGAGGACATCCCAAGGTATTCCGTTAGGAGTATGGTGAGTTCATAGATGATTTTATTTTTTGTCACAAGTTAGCGGAAAATGACACTTGGTAAAAAAAACCCAATAAAAATCATTTTCCGCTAACTTGTGACAAAAAGTAAAATCTTCTATGAACTCACCATACTCCTAATTGAGTACCTTGGGGTGTCTTCTTTCTAAAATGGGGTCATTTGTGGGGTTCCTATACTGCTCTGGCATTTTAGGGGCCCTAAACCGTGAGGAGTAGTCTTGAAATCAAATTTCTCAAAATGACCTGTGAAATGCTAACGGTACTCATTGGATTCTGGGCCCCTTAGCGCAGTTAGGGTGCAAAAAAGTGCCACACATGTGGTATTGCCGTACTCGGGAGAAGTAGTACAATGTGTTTTGGGGTGTATTTTTACACATACCCATATTGGGTGGGAGAAAAATCTCTGTAAATGGACAATTGTGTGTAAAAAAATCAAAAAATTGTCATTTACAGAGTGATTTCTTCTACCCATCATGGGTATGTGTAAAAATACACCCTAAAACACATTGGTCTACTTCTCCCGGGTACGGCGATAGCACGTGTGGCACTTTTTTGCAGCCTAACTGCGCTAAGGGGCCCAACGTTCAATGACTACCTTTGGGCTTTACAGGGGTGCTCACAATTTAGCCCCCCCCCCCACATGACAGGGCAGTTAACAAACCCCACAAATGACCCCATTTTAAAAATAAGACACCACAAAGTATTCCATGAGGGGCATGGTGAGTTTATAAAAAAAATATTTTTTGTCACAAGTTAGCAGAAAAGGATACTTTGTGAAAAAAAAAAAAAAAACAACAATTTATGCTAACTTGTGACAAAAAACAAAATCTTCTATGAACTCACCATGCACCTCACGGAATACTTTGGGGTGTCCTCTTTCCAAAATGGGGTCATTTGTGGGGTCTGTCCTGGCATTTTAGGGCCTCTGCAATCATTACATGTATGGCCAGTATTTCTGCTATACTCCTTATATTGGGCATACAGGTAGTGCATTCTGGGCTGAAAGGAAAAATGAACGGCAAACATCCCTTCATTCGCATCGATCAATGTGGATGAATAAATATCTGCCAAAAAATGTGAAACAAAAAGAAAAGAAAGAGGGACATAGGAGCTGCCACCCCAAAAATCCAAACCCACCAGCTCGTATGCCCAGGCAAACCTGATTTATTCATCCACATCGATCGATGTGAATGGAGAAATCATTGCTTGAGTTCTTTTTTGATACAAAGTGCTTGCCAAAGCATATGAACCCCAACACCGCTCCTCGGCCCATATGCCTCGGCAAACGTATCTTTTTTACTGTGGAGGAGAAATCTCGTCCTACAGCGCTGCATGCACTGATTTTGTGTAACCTGACAGAAGCGCAATGCTTCTGTCAGGATGCACCATCAGTGCTGCAGCTGATTGGTCGGTCAGTCGGTCGGTCGGTCTGGATAGAAAAAAAGAGAGAAGAAAAACGAAAAAACAAAACAAAAAGGAGGGGAAGGTGTCCGCCTGGACATAGGAGCTGCCACCCCAAAAATCCAAACCCACCAGCTCGTATGCCCAGGCAATCCTGATTTATTCATCCACATTGATCGATGTGAATGGAGAAATCATTGCTTGAGTTCTTTTTTGATACAAAGTGCTTGCCAAAGCATATGAATCCCCAACACCACACCTTGGCCCATATGCCTCGGCAAACGTATCTTTTTTACTGTGGAGGAGAAATCTCGTCCTACAGCGCTGCATGCACTGATTTTGTGTAACCTGACAGAAGCGCAATGCTTCTGTCAGGATGCACCATCAGTGCTGCAGCTGATTGGTCGGTCGGTCGGTCTGGATAGAAAAAAAGAGCGAAGAAAAACGAAAAAAACAAAACAAAAAGGAGGGGAAGGTGTCCGCCTGGACATAGGAGCTGCCACCCCAAAAATCCAAACCCACCAGCTCGTATGCCCAGGCAATCCTGATTTATTCATCCACATTGATCGATGTGAATGGAGAAATCATTGCTTGAGTTCTTTTTTGATACAAAGTGCTTGCCAAAGCATATGAATCCCCAACACCACACCTTGGCCCATATGCCTCGGCAAACGTATCTTTTTTACTGTGGAGGAGAAATCTCGTCCTACAGCGCTGCATGCACCGATTTTGTGTAACCTGACAGAAGCGCAATGCTTCTGTCAGGATGCATCATCAGTGCTGCAGCTGATTGGTCGGTTGGAAAAAAAGAGAGAAGAAGGAAAAAAAAAAAAAGAAAAAAAAAAGCAAGCAAGCAGCAAAGCACTTCAATAACATTAACTTTTTAAACTTTATTAAATATGTTCAAACCAAACAATAACATTGGTAACCAAATATTAACTTTTTTGCTTACCTGTTTTTTGTTTTTTTTTTACCTGCGAGCTGAGGATAAACTTCTCCTCCCCCATGGGTCAATGTGCAAAGTGCAAATCGCACAGATATGTGGCGAAGTACATTATGCATTCTGTCCCAAGTGAAAGGAGAGGTTTCTGGCAGGCCAGTGTATTTGGATCTCTCAAAACCTGATGTTTGGGTTCACACTGCATACTGGCCTATCCGGTCGGTCGAGCCCGCCGCACCGTCTCGCCCAAAATAGATCTTCAGGGAATACCACAAGAGTAGCATTCGGCCTAGTAATTAACTGCGTCGCCGTAGACTAACATGACTTCCGGGCCGACCCAAATTGCCGCAGAAGCCACGCAGTAACGTAGGCATGCACTAGCGTTAAGTCAAGCACTTCCGGCGTAGGGGGGGACCGCAAAGTGTGACTTTTGCTAGGCAATTTGCCCTAACGCATCGCGCCAGTGTGAAATAGCACTGAGAGACCCTTGTGTGCCTACTGCTGTGTCTGTAGTTCCCTAGGTTCTAAAAGTGTGACTTCTCGTGGTACCTCTCATAACACTCCCCTAGGCATAGGCCAGGCTGGTCAGGACAGGAGGGACAGTAAACGGGGGTGTCACGCCTTATTCCAGCCTTGCTGCAGACACGACATCTTTTTCTGGGGTTGCGTTGAGTTGGGGTACTGGGAATCGTGTAGGCGTAATGCCTTCCATGCAGCCGGCTAGTTGCATTTGGGGGTTGGGCTCTGGCACCTTCTGGATACAGGAGTGCCGAAACGATCTCTTCCTGGAATTGAAGGAAAGATCCAGTTCTCCCAGCCTTACTGTAGAGAACAAAGCTGTTGTACATCGCCAATTGAATTAAATACACAGACACTTTCTTATACCAGCGTCTGGTTTTCCGGGAAATTAAATAGGGCCCTAACATCTGGTCATTGAAGTCCACCCCTCCCATGTTGGCATTATAGCTATGGATGGCGAGGGGCTTTTCAATGACCTCTGTTGCCCGTGTAATTTGTACTGTCGTGTCTGTGTGAATGGTAGACAGAAGGTAAACGTCCCTCTTGTCCTTCCATTTCACCGAGAGCAAGTCATCAGTACACAAGGCAGCCCTCTCCCCCCGCTGAAGTCTGGTGTTAACGAGCCGTTGGGGGAAGCCCCGGCGGCTAGGCCGCACGGTGCCACAGCATCGGATTCCTTCTAACTTTAAGTGCTGAAAGAGGGCCACTCTTGTGTAAAAGTTGTCCACATAAAGATGGTACCCCTTCTGGAACAAGGGTGACACCAAGTCCCACACAATCTTTCCACTGCTCCCCAGGTAGTCAGGACATCCGACCGGCTCCAATTTTGAGTCTTTTCCCTCATAGACCCTAAAACGAGATGTATAGCCTGTGGCCCTATCACAGAGCTTATACAGTTTCACCCCATACCGCCAAGGCGCCCGGTAAAATGTACGAGGGACTCGTCTACACAGATGTTCTGTTCAGGGGTATAAGCATCTGCAAATGTGGATGACAGGTGGTCTATGAGGGGCCGAATTTTGTAGAGCCGGTCATAAGCTGGGTGGCCTCTTGCATGACAGGTGTCGTTGTCATTGAAATGCAGGAAGCGCAGGATGATCTCAAATCGCGCCCTGGACATGGCAGCAGAGAACACGGGCATGTTATGTATTGGGCGTGTAGACCAATAAGAGCGCAATACATTTTTTTTTGTAATACCCATGTTGAGGAGAAGGCCCAAAAAAATTTTAAGTTCGGAAACTTGGAGTGGTTTCCACCGAAAAGGCTGGGCGTGGCAGCTTGTCGGATTGGCGGTTATAAATTGTGTGGCATAACGGTTGGTCTCAGCCACAATTAAGTCAAGGAGATCCTGGGTGAGGAACAGTTCAAAAAAGTCTAGGGCCGATCCTAGTTCAACTGTCTCCACCTGGACTCCAGACTGGGCGGTGAAAGGGGGCAGTACGGGTGCGGCGGGATCAGGGGAATGCCAATCAGGGTTTGCCAGCACCTCTGGAAAACTAATGGGAGTACGGGCCCGTCTACTTGGTGGCTGCGAATCGGGTCTTAATTCACGTACCACCGAACCAGTTTCTACTTCCGGCCTGGTGTTCGCCACTTCACCAGGGTCTTCTACGGAAGTACTGGTGTTGAGAGGTCCAGGAGATGCTGCGCTGCTGGTGCATGCCTCACCAAGAAAAATCAGATCAGCGCCAGCATCACTCTGCTGCCCTTGAGACTGATCTTCCGCCACCTGCAGTCCAGTGACATGGGGTGTGGTACGCCTGGCTCTAGCCGGGACCTCAACCTCGTCATCGGAACTATCGGTCAGAGAGCCACTGCTGTCTACAGGATCGTACTCTGAACCAGAAGATTCGTCGAATAAGTCGACCCAATCATCCTCATCCGACTGGTCCATGTACCTGTAGATGTCTTCATTGGAAAACCTCTTTTTTGCCATGGTGGCCTGCTAAATTTAGGAGGTATTCCTCTGAGACTACCCAGGAAAAAGAGCACCTACCTAGCGAAATGGAGTACTTGAGAGGTAGAAAGCTGTGGTCACTGAGTTTTGATTAAAAAAAAAAATCAAAACTGCTGTTTACAGTGCCACAGCTAGTGTACAGTGTTTTTTGCAGTGATCAGAAAAAATAAATTTCTGTCACTGCGGTGGGGCGGGCTGAACGCAGTGCAGGCGAACGATCAGGTCTGATCGGGCAAACACTGCGTTTTTTTGTGGATCCTAGTGACCCTAATATAGATCTGACTGTGATCACTAATGATCACTTACAGATACTATATAGTACCAATGCTGATTAGCGACAGTGATGACGCTAATTAGTGACTGTGGTGCAGTGGGCTGAGCACTAACTGACACTAACAACCCTTTTGCCTAGCTAACTGGCCTAACTGGTACCACTAGTGATACTAAAAAAGTGACAGTTTTCACTGATCACTGTTTTTAGATCACTAGGATAGTGACGGTGAGGGGGGGTTGGGGTTGGGGGATCAGAGAGCAATCACAAATAATCAAAAACAATCACGAGGCAATTACAACACAATTACAGCAATCTGCGCAATCAAAGCCAATCAAGGAGCAATTGAATCCAATAACACGACAATCAAAAACCAATTACGTGACAATCGAAGCCAATCACACGACAATCGATGCTAATCACAGGGCAATTGAGACAATCGAGGCACAGGGCAAAACAGCCAATCAGAGGGCAATTGGCACAATCAAAACCAATCAGGGCAATTGAAGCCAATCACACGACAATCGAAAACCAATTACGTGACAATCGAAGCCAATCACACGACAATCGATGCTAATCACAGGGCAATTGAGACAATCGAGACACAGGGCAAAACAGCCAATCAGAGGGCAATTGGCACAATCAAAACCAATCAGGGCAATTGAAGCCAATCACACGACAATCGAAAACCAATTACGTGACAATCGAAGCCAATCACACGACAATCGATGCCAATCACAGTACAATTGAGACAATTGTAGCCAAACAAAGCACAATTAAGCCTTACAGGCAGGAGATAAGATACACAATGGCAGGGGGGAGAATATACGCAAGCAATGCACTAGTAAGGTGTGGGGAGGATCTGAGGGGGTGGGTGATCAGAAGCCCCTAAGGGGTAGTTGGGGGTCTGATCTGATGGATAGGAGTGACAGGTGGTGACAAGGGGTGATAGATGGGTTATTGACGGGTGATAAGTGGGTGTTTACAGCAGGGAAAAACCGATGCAAACAATGGACTGCTGATGTGATCGGGGGGGGGGGGGGGGGGGGGGTGTCTCGGGGGGATCTGAAAGGGTGGGTGATCAGAAGCCCCGGGGCAGTTGGAGGTCTGATCTGATGTGGGGCAGTGACGGGTGGTGACAAGGGATGATTGACAGGTGACTGATAGGTGACTGACAGCTGATCAGTGGGCGATTACAGGGAGATAGATAGTATACAGGGGGGGGGGGGGTCAGGGGTGGGGGAGATCTGAAGGGGTGGGTGGGTGATCAGGTACCCCTAAGGGGTAGTTGGGGGTCTAATCTGATGGATGGGAGTGACAGGTGTTGACAGGGGGTGATAGATGGGTTATTGATGGGTGATAAGTGGGTTTTTACAGGGAAAAAAAGATGTAAACAATGGACTGCTGATGTGATCAGGGGGGGGTCTCGGGGGGATCTGAAAGGGTGGGTGGGTGATCAGAAGTCCCTAAGGGGCAGTGGGGGGTCTGATCTGATGTGGGGCAGTGGCAGGTGGTGACAAAGGTTGATTGACAGGTGACTGATAGGTGATTGACAGCTGATCAGTGGGCTATTAGAGGGAGATAGAGATATGCAGTATACAGGGGGGGGGGAGGGAGGGGGGGGAGATCTGAAGGGGTGGGGGGTGATCAGATAACCCTAAGGGGTAGTTGGGGGTCTGATCTGATTGATAGGAGTGACAGGTGGTGTCAGGGATTGATTGATGGGTGATATGGGGGGTGGTTGGGTCTAAGCTGCGTGCTGCAGGGGGGTACAGGGGGGTGTCTGATGGGTGCTGCGGGTGATCGGGGGGGTCTGTGGGGCTCCTAACGTGTGCGGTGTGTGACTCACTATGCCTGCTCTCCTCGCCGGTGGTCGATCGCTAAGTGTGACCACCAGCGGGGAGGCAGGCAGTATAATACAGTTTGTTAGGTAAACAAACTGTATTATACGTTTTTAAGTGGCTGGTTTGAAATTTTACAACCCGCCGGCGCTGCGGATTGGCCGGCGGGTTGTAGTCACAAGGGGGCGGCACCACGTGACACAGCGATCGCGCGGCTCCCGCCGCGCGATCGCTCATTAATTACCGGGAACCTGGCGACGCAGATGTGCGTGCCTGGTCCTCCAGGAGCCACTTTGCCGACGCGCGTTATGCGTGCGCGGTCGGCAAGTGGTTAAGCTGTGCTGCTTTAGCAGTGCAGCTTGATGAATCAGGCCCATAGTGTAAGCATAATGGAAATCAGGTCCTTTATTGTAACTAGGGATGCTCGGAAAATTCCGCGGAATTATGAATTCCGTGATTCCGGCCGGAATTAGGATAATTCCGATTCCGGTAGTCAAATCGGAATTCCTATACCTTTCAAACGGAATTCCGCGGAAATTTTATAATTCCTACGGAATTTTCCGGAATAGCACAAAAATCTCTCTCTCTCTCTCTCTCTCTCTCTCTGGTATATAAGCATGCTTTTCAAAAAGTACAAATCCTTAATCATGCTACTTTTTCTATCGAATTGATCATAATGGAAGTATGGTTTATGCTACCGCCAGCTTTAGCATGTAGTGTGAGTCATGGTCTAGAGGTTAAGACAGATACCTACTACACACTAGGTCCTGGGTTCAAATCCCAGCTATGGTATATAAGCATGCTTTTCAAAAAGTACAAATCCTTAATCATGCTACTTTTTCTATCGAATTGATCATAATGGAAGTATGGTTTATGCTACCGCCAGCTTTAGCATGTAGTGTGGGTCATGGTCTAGAGGTTAAGACAGATACCTACTACACACTAGGTCCTGGGTTCAAATCCCAGTTATGGTATATAAGCATGCTTTTCAAAAAGTACAAATCCTTAATCATGCTACTTTTTCTATCGAATTGATCATAATGGAAGTATGGTTTATGCTACCGCCAGCTTTAGCATGTAGTGTGGGTCATGGTCTAGAGGTTAAGACAGATACCTACTACACACTAGGTCCTGGGTTCAAATCCCAGCTATGGTATATAAGCATGCTTTTCAAAAAGTACAAATCCTTAATCATGCTACTTTTTCTATCGAATTGATCATAATGGAAGTATGGTTTATGCTACCGCCAGCTTTAGCATGTAGTGTGGGTCATGGTCTAGAGGGTAAGACAGATACCTACTACACACTAGGTCCTGGGTTCAAATCCCAGCTATGGTATATAAGCATGCTTTTCAAAAAGTACAAATCCTTAATCATGCTACTTTTTCTATCGAATTGATCATAATGGAAGTATGGTTTATGCTACCGCCAGCTTTAGCATGTAGTGTGGGTCATGGTCTAGAGGTTAAGACAGATACCTACTACACACTAGGTCCTGGGTTCAAATCCCAGCTATGGTATATAAGCATGCTTTTCAAAAAGTACAAATCCTTAATCATGCTACTTTTTCTATCGAATTGATCATAATGGAAGTATGGTTTATGCTACCGCCAGCTTTAGCATGTAGTGTGGGTCATGGTCTAGAGGTTAAGACAGATACCTACTACACACTAGGTTCTGGGTTCAAATCCCAGCTATGGTATATAAGCTGTTTTGAAAATCTGCGATTCCCTGCATTGGATGGATGGAAGGAGGAGGAGGAAGAGAGAGAGAGAGAGATTTTAAAATTTTTCCGACGGAATTCCGTATAAGTCGGAATTCCGCGGAACTGCCCCGGTATACCGTCGGAATGGAACGGTAACGGAATTTCTATATGACGGAATGCGGAATGCGGAATTGTGCCGGAAACGGAAATGGGCTATTCCGACCATGCCTGATTGTAACCACAAACATTTCCCTGATATAGCCAATATAAAACAACAAGTGCACGTTTCACCGCTTATAGCCACTAATCATGGCTTGTTGAATCAGGTCCTATATTCCTTAATATAATAACGACTATATTTTTAGAAACTACATTTTGGCCTCATTATTTGTTTCATTTTATTTGTAGCTACTACAATCCAAACAATTACTTTAAACAAGACAAATATGGGTTAAATCTTTAAATATTGCACCTACAAAGATCATTGTGAATACTGTTTCCATCTTTGGCATAAAATGCGGCTACAACGAACTTACCAAGTACCATGGTTAAGGTTAGGCACCAGGGGAGGAATAAAGGTAAGGGTTAAAATTAGGGTTATATTCTAATAGCGGCTACATCCGGTGCCTTTTGTAAACAAAATCACACTCATTGGCCACAATCACAATCAAAAACAAAATCACCTTTATCAGCTATATCTGGCGCCCATTTTATAAAAGAAATCACATTTATCAGCTATAACCGGTGCCCTTTTACAAAAGAAATTGTGTTTATTGGCTTCATCCAGCAGTTCTTACAAGTTACTACCCCCTTCAGTCTTTACTCCTGTTCCCTAATCGAGAGGTGCCTCAGGCTTTCAGAAGGATTTGCGTTGCATTTGAATTAGCCACTATGTGGTCCTCTGCTATAAATTGGAAATCTTCCTCCTTATCTATACCGCAATTTGAGAATACAGTAGACACCATCATGGGAGCAGATAGGTTGGATCATAGTATCTCAGGGACCTTTTCTACATTTCAATTTGATTGGCAAGAATGGTTGGACTATAGACACTCCCCCTCAGGGGTTTTATATCAGATTTGCTCTGATGTATGGGTAGTTCAGGGAGCTTTGTGTTGTTTGTTGTTACGGCTTTGCTTGTTTGTTATGGCATTATTATTGTTTAGTATTTATATAGCGCCAACATCTTCTGCAGTGCTGTACAGAGTATATTGTCTTGTCACTCAACTATCCCTCAGAGATGCTCACAATCTAATACCTACCATAGTCATATTTCTATGTATGTATCGGGGCCAATTTTAGGGGGAAGCCAATTAACTTAACTGTATGGGAAGAGTGCTACCCACTGCGCCCCTGTGTTGCCCATAACTTGGTTAGTGTTCTTTTGATGTGACATTGGCAGACTATCCGTTATTGTATATTTTATGTGATATGGTAAGGAAGTATTTTCTATTGTATAATTAATGACTTTTATAACTATTTTATATACTGTGTTGACTTAAAACCACTGTTTTTACTGCTTCTTGTAGTTATCCCACGTTATGTTTATTATGCAATTAACTCTTTTTGTAAACTAAATGAAATCACGTTTATCGGCTACATCTAGCTCCTTTTATACATGAAACCATGTTTATCAGCTACATCTGACGGCCTTAATAAACTAAATCAAGTGTCTTGGCTACATTCAGCGTCTCATTATAAAGAAATCTAGTTTATCAGCTATATTCCGCATCCTTTTATAACCAAAATCACGTTCATTGGCTACATCTGGCACCCTATTTTCCCGGCATCGTTTTTACAGGTATGCTGTCGAGCCAGATATAAGTGTTGTGGCTTTTTTTCCCCTTCAGGAGCACCGTGGCTGCATACAGCTGCAGATCATGCCCCATTTGTGTAGATAAAGCATCTGGTTTATTGACACTTGCAATGAAAAATATAAAAAGGGATCACAGGCAAGGAATAACTAGGCTTAGTACTATATGTACCAATGTTGATCTCATCATGTCACCTCAGTTCAGGGATTTTAATGCTTTACAAACCAATGCATTGAGCGCATGAAAGAGTCCTCAGGAAACTGTAAATATGCTACTATGTGCATTTAACATAAAAAATAAAAATGGAAATTCACACTTATGACCAAAACATTTCCCATACCCAGTGCAATAATAGAGCTTCTCATCAGTAATGACAGAGGGATAAGGGAAACTGAACCGGGATGTTATTGGCTGCTGTACTCTACACTGCTCTCCATCCTCCCTAATTCCAGCTATGATGGGAACATGGAGAGCAGTATGCTGTGGCCAGATCAGGTTCTCTGAAGGGGAAGCTATGCTTTACTTATTACTTAGCACCAGTGTGAGATCTCTCATGTAGAACCAGGCTTGTTTTGTTAAAAACATTTCCCACACTTAGCACAATTCAGCAGTGTGGGTTTGTCTATTGTCTGATCTATATATAAAGCATTTGCCACATTCATTACATGAAAAAGGCTTCTCACCAGTGTGAGTTCTCTCACGTGCGGCAAGGTTTGGTTTGTGTATAAAATATTTCCCACACTCAGCACATGTATATGGCTTCTTTATGGCTTCTTACTAGCGTGATATCTCTTATGAAAGATTGTTTTCTTATGAGTGTGAGATGTCTGATGTCTAACAAGGCTTGTTTTACGTCTAAAACATTTCCCACACATAGCACAGGAATAGGGTTTCTCATCAACATGAGTTTTCTTATGACTGGCAAGGTATGATTGCTGAGCAAAAAGTTTCCCACACTCAGCACATGAATAGGGCTTCTCAACAGTGTGAGATCTCTCATGCGTGATTAAGTCTGATTTTTGTACAAAACATTTCCCACACTCAGCACATGAATGGGGCTTCTCACCAGTGTGATATCTCTCATGTGCAGCAAGATTTGATTTCTGTACAAAACATTTCCCACACTCAGAACATGTATAGGGCTTTTCACCAGTGTGGTATCTCTCATGTATGTCAAGGGTTCTTTTCTCTCTAAAATGTTTCCCACACTCAACACATGAATATGGTTTCTCACTGTGAGATCTCTTATGTCTGACAAGTCGTGATTTCCAATTAAAACGTTGCCCACAATCTGCACATGAATAGGGCTTTTCACCAGTATGAATTCTCTCATGTATGGCAAGATTTGATTTACTTGTAAAACATTTCCCACACTCAGCACATGAATAGGGCTTTACACCAGTGTGAGATAATTCATGTGTGATAAGTTGTGTTCTCTCTATAAAGCTTTTCCCACACTCACCACAAGAATAAGGCTTCACACCAGTGTGACGCCTTTCATGTTTAACAAGGATTCCTTTATCTCCAAAACATTTCCCACATGTAACACATGAATATGGTTTTACCTCATGGAGAGATCTCACATGATTGGCAAGCCTTGATCTAAGTGCAAAACATTTCCCACACTCAGCACATGAATATGGCTTACCAGTGTGTGATGTCTTATGACAGGAAAGTTGTGATTTATATGCAAAACACATCCCACACTCAGCACATGAATAGGGCTTCTCACCAGTATGAGATCGCTCATGAATGACAAGGTATGATTTAGTCACAAAACTTTTCCCACACTCATTGCATGAATAAGGCTTCTCGCCTGTGTGAGATTTATCATGTCTGTTAAGGGTTGCTTTATCTCTAAAATGTTTCCCACACTTAGCACATGAATATGACTTCTCAACAGTGTGAGTCGTCTCATGTCTGACAAGAGCTGATTTATGTATAAAACATTTCCCACACTTAGAACATGAATAGGGTTTCTCACCAGTGTGAGTTCTCTTGTGTAAGACAAGATGTGATTTCTGTCCAAAACTTTTTCCACACTGAACACATGAATATGGCTTTTCACCAGTGTGAGATCTCTTATGAATGGCAATCTGGAATTTACGCGTAAAACATTTCCCACACTCAGCACATGAATAAGGCTTCTTACCAGTGTGAGATCTCTTATGTAAGACAAGCTCTGATTTCTTCATAAAACATTTCCCACACTCAGCACATGAATAAGACTTCTTACCAGTGTGAGATAGCTCATGTGTGACAAGCTCAGATTTCTGTGCAAAACATTTCTTACACACAGTACAGAAATAAGGCTTCTCAACAGTGTGAGAGCTCTTATGTAAGACAAGCTCTGATTTCTGCGTAAAACATTTCCCACATTCAGCACATGAATGGGGTTTCTTACCAGTGTGAGATCTCTCATGTTTAACAAGACCTGAATTCTGTATAAAGCATTTCCCACACTTAGAACATGAATAGGGTTTCTCGCCAGTGTGAGATCTCTTATGTAAGACAAGATGTGTTTTCTGTCCAAAATGTTTCCCACACTCCACACATGAATATGGCTTCTCACCAGTGTGAGATCTCTCATGTCTTACGAGATTTGACTTCCTACCAAAACATTTCCCACATGTGGAACATGAATAAGATCCTCCAGCAGGGGGAGAGCTGTGCTGGGTATGAAGCCCCCCAGCGTTAGACAGATGAGGGAAGCCTTGGGTAATATTCGGGATAACCAGGGTAGGTGCAGGAAACACTTGTCCAATGACAACACCATTCGCTGTACAGTCTGTGGATACAGAGGGATGAGTCTCTAAGAGGTTCCTGATGCCGGGACTCCGCACTGCAAATAAAGAAACATCATCACTTCCTGTTAGATAATTCTGAGGGAGAAAGAATTATCTTTAGAGATGGTCAGTGAGCAGCTGATAATTCCAAGTTGATGCAAACTTTATGTAGATTTGAAATGGACCAGGTGCAGCAGCTTCATGGCTTGGTATATAGTTATCATGCATTCTGCACCATCTCAGAGTTATTTGCATGGCACTGACTATCCCTATGCCTAAAACATTGGCCATACATAGAAAAACAGTCAATTGTACAACTTGGTGAGACAATGGAAGCAATGCAATGTTTAAAGGTAGCCATACATCTAGTGATTTGGCTGCACGATTGACCATTCAATTCAATCATTTTAAAGAATCAAGAGAGAATAGAGTGTGTTCCAGAATTCCCAATTCATGAAAAGTGGCTGAATTCATGTTGAATCGACCAGCTTAGTCGATCGAGCAGGATGCAAGATATCGGTTGATGGCAAAGGAATCAGCTATCGTTCACATGTCACTCAATCGACTCTGAATTGATTCTTCCATTCAGATCATGGAGACACAACATCGGTCAGTTCAAATGTGAAGGTGAATCGCATAGGATATCGTTTGTAGTGTGTGGTCATTAGTCAATCGACTTTCAATCAACCATACTAAAGTCGATTCCTTAATAATGTCGATCGCTTTGTCGACTGATTCAAAATAGCTAGATGTATGGCTTCCTTTACTCTAATGATAACAGACCAATATGTACTGATAAGCAAGACATCTGCGTTATGTTTCTAGTTTCATTAGGTTTCTTTTACACATACTTATTGTCATTGTTTATACTCTTGTTACTCATATGTCCCTTGTAAATGTACTATTATCTCCCTCTTGTTTCTAATTGTGCAGATAAAGATATAGTGACTAGGGATGAACCAGCGAGAATCATAGTCTTACAGTGAATTGGGATTTTCTTGCTCTGTACAAATTTTCATGAGAAAGGCCCCCTTTTTCACCTTGCAGTTGAACGTTCACAGGCAAACACAAGAAGTAGTAAAGAGGCCATGATTTGGCAGAAAGCATATGACATTTACAGGAACAAATCATTGGCTTCCAGGAAGCACTGCAAGAGCCAGGAGATCTCACCCCAGGCAAATAAATAGAGGGGCAGAGAGAGGGATTTCCTTATTCCTGTGCCGTTCTCATGATAGTCAAAGCTAGTGAGAGCTTAGGGAGATAGCTGTGTATGATTCAGGGATAGATTCAGGGACAGTGTAGGAATGCTGTAGGCCTGTGTACTAGTCTGTGTCTGTGTGTGAGAGGGTTTATTACAGCCTCCAGCACATTTGCTCTTATGTTAAAAACTGTCTGTGACAGGGTTTACCTATTCATACAGCACACTTAAGATGCCCATACATCAGACAACTTTGGCGGTCGATCGACCAACCAATTTGATAATTATTATCGAACTGAAAATTTATGCCGCCAAGTGCAGGCCGGACCGACGATGCAACCAATTTCAGGCCAAAATTGGTCACGTTAGTCAATTGTGCCTGATGCAAAATGTCGGGCCGAAGTTGGTTGATCGGGTGTGCAGCGGTACAGTGGCTGATTTCTTTACGAGCCACAAATCGATGAAACCCCCGCCGCTGCCCCCCTTATGTATAGGCCAACATGGACAGGTAATGTATAAATGCACACACACGGGGGGCACATTTATGCATTAGGGGGCAGAGGCGCGGCAGTCGCGGTGGGCTCCACCAATTCCCTAAAGATTTCATGCTGAAATCGGACAGGAATCGGTCTGCAGTATATGGACAGCTTAGACAAAGAGAAATTTATTTCTAATCAGATACGATTAGAGATACATTTGTCTGTCAAATCTGCCCATAATCTTCTGATGTTTGGGCACCTTTACGCAGTCACTTACATTGTGTGCACCTTGACACAGGCTATACTATCCATCCAGCAGACTTGCACTGTAACATTGTGTGTACTGTGACACAGGCAATACTCTCCATCCAGCAGACTTGCACTGTAACATTGTGTGTACTGTGGCACAGGCTATACTATCCATCCAGCAGACTTGCACTGTAACATTGTGTGTACTGTGGCACTGGCTATACTATACATCCAGCAGACTTGCACTGTAACATTGTGTGTACCGTGACACAGGCTATACTATCCATGCAGCAGACTTGCACTGTAACATTGTGTGTACTGTGGCACAGGCTATACTATCCATGCAGCAGACTTGCACTGTAACATTGTGTGTACTGTGACACAGGCTATACTATCCATGCAGCAGACTTGCACTGTAACATTGTGTGTACTGTGACACAGGCTATACTATCCATGCAGCAGACTTGCACTGTAACATTGTTTGTACTTTGACACAGGCTATACTATCCATCCAGCAGACTTGCACTGTAACATTGTGTGTACTGTGACACAGGCTATACTATCCATCCAGCAGACTTGCTCTGTAACGTGTGTACTGTGGCACAGGCTACACTATCCATCCAGCAGACATGCACTGTAACATTGTGTGTACTGTGACACAGGCTATACTATCCATCCAGCAGACTTGCTCTGTAACGTGTGTACTGTGGCACAGGCTACACTATCCATCCAGCAGACTTGCCCAGTAACATTGTGTGTACTGTGACACAGGCTATACTATCATTCCAGCCGACTTGCACTGTAACATTGTGTGTACTGTGGCACAGGCTATACTATCCATGCAGCAGACTTGCACTGTAACATTGTGTGTACTGTGACACAGGCTATACTATCCATGCAGCAGACTTGCACTGTAACATTGTGTGTACTGTGACACAGGCTATACTATCCATGCAGCAGACTTGCACTGTAACATTGTTTGTACTTTGACACAGGCTATACTATCCATCCAGCAGACTTGCACTGTAACATTGTGTGTACTGTGACACAGGCTATACTATCCATCCAGCAGACTTGCTCTGTAACGTGTGTACTGTGGCACAGGCTACACTATCCATCCAGCAGACATGCACTGTAACATTGTGTGTACTGTGACACAGGCTATACTATCCATCCAGCAGACTTGCTCTGTAACGTGTGTACTGTGGCACAGGCTACACTATCCATCCAGCAGACTTGCCCTGTAACATTGTGTGTACTGTGACACAGGCTATACTATCGTTCCAGCCGACTTGCACTGTAACATTGTGTGTACTGTGGCACAGGCTATACTATCCATGCAGCAGACTTGCACTGTAACATTGTGTGTACTGTGACACAGGCTATACTATCCATGCAGCAGACTTGCACTGTAACATTGTGTGTACTGTGACACAGGCTATACTATCCATGCAGCAGACTTGCACTGTAACATTGTTTGTACTTTGACACAGGCTATACTATCCATCCAGCAGACTTGCACTGTAACATTGTGTGTACTGTGACACAGGCTATACTATCCATCCAGCAGACTTGCTCTGTAACGTGTGTACTGTGGCACAGGCTACACTATCCATCCAGCAGACATGCACTGTAACATTGTGTGTACTGTGACACAGGCTATACTATCCATCCAGCAGACTTGCTCTGTAACGTGTGTACTGTGGCACAGGCTACACTATCCATCCAGCAGACTTGCCCTGTAACATTGTGTGTACTGTGACACAGGCTATACTATCGTTCCAGCCGACTTGCACTGTAACATTGTGTGTACTGTGGCACAGGCTATACTATCCATCCAGCAGACTTGCACTGTAACATTGTGTGTACTGTGACACAGGCTATACTATCCATGCAGCAGAATTGCACTGTAACATTGTGTGTACTGTGACACAGGCTATACTATCCATCCAGCAGAATTGCACTGTAACATTGTGTGTACTGTGACACAGGCTATACTATCCATCCAGCAGACTTGCACTGTAACATTGTGTGCACTGTGACACAGGCTATACTATCCATCCAGCAGACTTGCACTGTAACATTGTGTGTACTGTGATACAGGCTATACTATCCATCCAGCAGACTTGCACTGTAACATTGTGTGTACTGTGACACAGGCTATACTATCCATCCAGCAGACTTGCTCTGTAACGTGTGTACTGTGGCACAGGCTACACTATCCATCCAGCAGACATGCACTGTAACATTGTGTGTACTGTGACACAGGCTATACTATCCATCCAGCAGACTTGCTCTGTAACGTGTGTACTGTGGCACAGGCTACACTATCCATCCAGCAGACATGCACTGTAACATTGTGTGTACTGTGACACAGGCTATACTATCCATCCAGCAGACTTGCTCCGTAACGTGTGTACTGTGGCACAGGTTATACTATCCATCCAGCAGACTTGCCCTGTAACATTGTGTGTACTGTGACACAGGCTATACTATCGTTCCAGCCGACTTGCACTGTAACATTGTGTGTACTGTGGCACTGGCTATACTATCCATCCAGCAGACTTGCACTGTAACATTGTGTGTACTGTGACACCAGCTATACTATCCATCCAGCAGACTTGCACTGTAACATTGTGTGCACTGTGACACAGGCTATACTATCCATCCAGAAGACTTGCACTGTAACATTGTGTGTACTGTGACACAGGCTATACTATCGTTCCAGCCGACTTGCACTGTAACATTGTGTGTACTGTGGCACTGGCTATACTATCCATCCAGCAGACTTGCACTGTAACATTGTGTGTACTGTGGCACAGGCTACACTATCCATCCAGCAGACTTGCCCTGTAACATTGTGTGTACTGTGACACAGGCTATACTATCGTTCCAGCCGACTTGCACTGTAACATTGTGTGTACTGTGGCACAGGCTATACTATCCATGCAGCAGACTTGCACTGTAACATTGTGTGTACTGTGACACAGGCTATACTATCCATGCAGCAGACTTGCACTGTAACATTGTGTGTACTGTGACACAGGCTATACTATCCATGCAGCAGACTTGCACTGTAACATTGTTTGTACTTTGACACAGGCTATACTATCCATCCAGCAGACTTGCACTGTAACATTGTGTGTACTGTGACACAGGCTATACTATCCATCCAGCAGACTTGCTCTGTAACGTGTGTACTGTGGCACAGGCTACACTATCCATCCAGCAGACATGCACTGTAACATTGTGTGTACTGTGACACAGGCTATACTATCCATCCAGCAGACTTGCTCTGTAACGTGTGTACTGTGGCACAGGCTACACTATCCATCCAGCAGACTTGCCCTGTAACATTGTGTGTACTGTGACACAGGCTATACTATCGTTCCAGCCGACTTGCACTGTAACATTGTGTGTACTGTGGCACAGGCTATACTATCCATGCAGCAGACTTGCACTGTAACATTGTGTGTACTGTGACACAGGCTATACTATCCATGCAGCAGACTTGCACTGTAACATTGTGTGTACTGTGACACAGGCTATACTATCCATGCAGCAGACTTGCACTGTAACATTGTTTGTACTTTGACACAGGCTATACTATCCATCCAGCAGACTTGCACTGTAACATTGTGTGTACTGTGACACAGGCTATACTATCCATCCAGCAGACTTGCTCTGTAACGTGTGTACTGTGGCACAGGCTACACTATCCATCCAGCAGACATGCACTGTAACATTGTGTGTACTGTGACACAGGCTATACTATCCATCCAGCAGACTTGCTCTGTAACGTGTATACTGTGGCACAGGCTACACTACCCATCCAGCAGACTTGCCCTGTAACATTGGGTGTACTGTGATACAGGCTATACTATCGTTCCAGCCGACTTGCACTGTAACATTGTGTGTACTGTGGCACTGGCTCTACTATCCATCCAGCAGACTTGCACTGTAACATTGTGTGTACTGTGACACAGGCTATACTATCCATGCAGCAGAATTGCACTGTAACATTGTGTGTACTGTGACACAGGCTATACTATCCATCCAGCATACTTGCACTGTAACATTGTGTGTACTGTGACACAGGCTATACTATCCATGCAGCAGACTTGCACTGTAACATTGTTTGTACTGTGACACAGGCTATACTATCCATCCAGCAGAATTGCACTGTAACATTGTGTGTACTGTGACGCAGGCTATACTATCCATCCAGCAGACTTGCACTGTAACATTGTGTGCACTGTGACACAGGCTATACTATCCATCCAGCAGACTTGCACTGTAACATTGTGTGTACTGTGACACAGGCTATACTATCCATCCAGCAGACTTGCACTGTAACATTGTGTGTACTGTGACACAGGCTATACTATCCAGCCAGCAGACTTGCTCTGTAACGTGTGTACTGTGGCACAGGCTACACTATCCATCCAGCAGACATGCACTGTAACATTGTGTGTACTGTGACACAGGCTATACTATCCATCCAGCAGACTTGCTCTGTAACGTGTGTACTGTGGCACAGGTTATACTATCCATCCAGCAGACTTGCCCTGTAACATTGTGTGTACTGTGACACAGGCTATACTATCGTTCCAGCCGACTTGCACTGTAACATTGTGTGTACTGTGGCACTGGCTATACTATCCATCCAGAAGACTTGCACTGTAACATTGTGTGTACTGTGACACAGGCTATACTATCGTTCCAGCCGACTTGCACTGTAACATTGTGTGTACTGTGGCACTGGCTATACTATCCATCCAGCAGACTTGCACTGTAACATTGTGTGTACTGTGACACCAGCTATACTATCCATCCAGCAGACTTGCACTGTAACATTGTGTGCACTGTGACACAGGCTATACTATCCATCCAGCAGACTTGCACTGTAACATTGTGTGTACTGTGACACCAGCTATACTATCCATCCAGCAGACTTGCATTGTAACTGTAAGGGTTTGCAAGCATAAGTATATACACTGTCAGCCATTTTGTCTTCTCAGCAGCCATCTTAGGATCCATATATATATTGTAGCAAGCTTTTAGTTTAGCCAGATCTTGAAGACTGAACCTGTCATGCTACACTGCATTCTCACTTCCCCAATTCTGTTCTATCTTTGTCCATCTCTTCAACTTACAGGAAACTTTTATTGTGCCACTCTGACACCTGCAGAGATGTCATATGTTATGCTGGGAAAGTCCTCATCTGTATTATTTAAATCATGTATTATGTAAATATGCTGGAAATTTCTATGTCTATTGAGTTTGCGCAGGATGTACAAAATTGTGCATAAATAATGATCAAGGGCAATACATTTTCAATCTGTCTATCAGTCACAACCTGTGTGTGTGTGTCTTATTGTGACTGACCAGATTCAATGCCAGTACTGGCAAAGATATCACAAAGTATTATCTCAGTATTATTCCTAGGTCATTCCTGAAGGTCCAGTGAGTCTGTGAAGGAACCACTTCCTTACAGTTGGGGATCTCGTCCTGGGATTCATCGAACACCTCACTACTTCAATTCATGTAAGTATTAATTAGGTCTTTGTCTTGAAGGCTGTTTTTATTACTTATATGAATTGTCGTGGGTGTCGATGCAGGCAACTCAGGGTATTGAATAATATTCAGACCTGGGGTCTAAATTTTTAAAGGTATAGTTTTCAATATATAGACCTTAATTTAGAAAAAAAAGAGAGGGACTGGGAATAGGGAATAGGTTTGACTTTTGGTAAGTCTAAATTTTAAAATTTTCGGACTTTTTAGGTAAAAGTCTGAATGAATTGGGTGTTAGATTTTTTGGGAAAATCTAATTTGTCTATCTGGGTCTGATCAACTCAGTAGTAATTTCTTCAGGAAAGAAAGAGTTCCTTTTGGTAAGGAATTAGAAATGATTTCTTTTGGTAAGAATAAGGGTTTAGATAGTCGCCATAGTATATTGATTATGTGGGTTCAAATACTTTGTGATTTCTAATATATGTTTGTCTGGTCGTCTGTTTATCTTATCTGTTGCATAGAAGTATAAGATAATTTGTTGGTATTTGTGTGGAACTTCAAGTCCAAATCATTATATAGAGTGATTTGGCTCCACTGTATTGTGTTCCTTACTAAATAATAGATTGGGTTTAAAGAGGATCCCTAGACTTGAATAATATATACAAGAATCCCTAGACTTCAATAATATAGTAAAACCTGAATAGATGGCCAAGAAAGTATATTATAAATTTGAATTGGGTGAAGAGGGCCAGAATATTGTTACGTTAATTCCTGCCCCTACGCCTATAAGTTTTGAGTCATGTGTAGAGTTTGTTATAAGGGTCTCTGGAAAAAGATCTTTAGTTCACCCGTGGGTAGAAAATATAGTGGAAAAGACCAGGGAAATGAATTTTAGTCCACAATTCCCCTTAATTGGTAGTAATAGTCTAATACATATGAACTTAATTAGGGACTTATGTTTAAAGAGGGAAAAAGATTTGTCACATAATACTAACTGGGATTATCAATATATGTACCAAGGAGCAAAGAATTGGTTAGAATTTGCCCCGCATTATTATTACCGAACAGTTGAATAATAATGTGTGTTTTATGTATGTCTGTTGTCTGTCTATAGGGTGCGCCAGCGATGATATAAATTACTATAAGATTCTTACTGTATTTCTGAGAGAAGGTTAGTAAAATTAATATTAAGAACACACATGGGATTCGGATAAGAGCGGTCATTTACTGAAATCGCCAGTATAAATTCTATGTACGTACAAACTGGTTTCAGACGCCACCTTTGGAAAAGGTCTGTTTGTACTGGATTTTTGTGATGACCGATCATTAAAATTATCTGAATTATCCATGGGTCATGTAAAATAAGCTTTTCTGTAAAAAGAAACATCTCAGAAATATAGTGATGTAATAGTTTCCTATAAATTAGGATCTAATTATGGAATAACATGTATCATAATGTATTCACAACCTGACACATATGTGTGTAAATTGGGAGATTGTATTGAGTGCATGTTTGTGATGTATAATAGAGAGATGAAAACCGCAGGGACGTAGCAATAGGGGGGAGGGGTACAGAAGTACTGACCGTACCCATGCCTTTGGTCCACAAGGGCCCTGAAGGGTCCACCTTCTATCACAGTATTAGTCCTCTATTGGTCCTGAACAATAGTAGTCTTTAACACACTGTTCCCAGTGTGTCCCAATCCCCTCCTTGTACCTCTGACACTCTAAATGTCTTTGGTAAGTTTTGGCACGCTGTATCAATTGCCCTGTATAGAGTTCTTGGGGGGGGGGGGGGGGGCTGATGTAAAATCTACACCAGGGCCCGTAGTTAGAATTCCCCTTTAAGTTTGAAAGGGTTAAAAATTAGCACACGTCATTTTTAAGGGATCTAATCTGCGCCCGCCAACATCTGTGTGGGTTCCTCCTCTGAATCAGTCAGTGACAGCAAAATAAAATGAGGAAGTAAAAAGTATTGCTTTTTAATCTAATGGGGTCTAACATTAAAACATTAGATTAATTAGGAAACATATATGTCCGTATGTATGGATTAATGTCAGGTATACTACTTGGCTTATAAAATAGTAGTATTTTTAACTCTTTTTATCTGTTAATAATGATTTCTGCATATATACGGATGGATTCTTAATAGTTAGAAATAAAAAAGTTAAATTGTATCTAAATAGGCTTGGTTCTGTGACAAAGGATTCGTTTTTTTCTTTTCTTTAATTGGTGTTTCCGGGTGGCTGCACAAAACGCCTGCTTATGGTTTTTTTTCTGCCAGCAGAGAGAGAAAAAAGAGGAACTAGCGTACTACTTTGCAGAGAAAAAAAAAAGCACATTCAGAAGTCTTTTCTGAATATACCGTATATCTGTATACATATGTATCTTATGAGGTATATTATTGGAGTATTTGGAACAGTGAATAATTTATATATATTTCTTTTGTCCCTATCTTTCTTTAATATACCTGCTACTGTGTTGTTCATTACACACGTGGCAGTCTGTAAATAAATCCACACGTCTAGTATAGGAAGTTACCAACTGTCACCCAGGTCCATATGTATCTGATTGAAGTTTCCCATACTGCAGAATAGATTTTTTGGAATTTTTATACATGTCCAAAAGAGGTTCTGATACTTTTTCATAGGTAGTATAGTGAAATCATATATCATAGTTTGGGGCCAATTTGGAAGGTAGCCGGTTGATTTGTCTGTGGGTTTTTTGTGTGTGAGGAAACTGAGTCCCTGGAGGAAACCCATGCAGACTCCGTGCAGATGTTAACCAGGCAGAGATTTAAATAACATTGCAAGGCGAGAGCACTGGTTGCTACGTCACCGTGTTACCTTTAATGTCATAGTGTAAAGAGAATTGAGGTTTTAGTACAACTTAATAACTTTATGGATATGATGGCAATTATCACTTAGACCCATAAAATGTGTAATTAAAGTTAGAAATTGTATCACATTTATTTAAAGTAATAGTTAGTGGTGTTCATTTGAACAGAATTTCTATGGATTACTGAAATAACATTGTATTTCAGAGTCGTATAGGATTCATATATTATATACAGTGGTTCCATGCAGATCAATCCTAGACACATTGAGGAAAAACTTTTGCTCATATGTTGGTAGGGAATGTTCTAATTAAAACTCCTAACAGATAGATATCCTATATAAAAATGCACCTACCTTTTTGTTGAAATGCTGCCTCTGTAAAACCTCTGAAAAAGTCCTCCATACTGGCCTAGTCCACCAGAATACAAAAATAATAATAAATCCTCATCACAAATCTATCTCTCTTCGCCACACAGAGAGAAAGGAAAAAAATGCTCCTCCACATTGTTAAAATGAAATGCAACTGCCTACACTCTGATTCAAATAGGTATCACTGTTACGGAGATATTGTATCTGATCGTAGTTCTGTAAAACAATGACTGCAATTTTGAGATCCGTCAGCATGATTTGCATATAAACACTGAATTTCCTGTATTTGAATTTCTGTGAGTAATATGCTGTAACTGCATAATGCTTTAGCAGAAATGCCATTTTGGGCTTCATATATGGGTCCAGGCCATTATTGTGATCATTTCCTGTATTTAAGAAAAATATATGTCTTTTAAGCCCAAAACTCTTACAAGTCAATTAAAATTAAAATTAAATCCTTGCACTTAACATAGGAAAATAAGTACATTTTTTTCATCCTTAAGAAAATAGCTTAGTTTAGTGCTTGAACTTTTTTGACAAACTGCAGAATCATTTGATGTTGATATGACAATTATTTGGATGAATTTTTGGATTTTTGACTTAATTTTTCACTGTTCTGAAGACTCCTGGGAAAAAAAAAAATACACTGTTTTATAGTGTAATGATTAGAAGCTGTACTTTTGACAAGATTTTTAAGTCCAGTTCTACTTGATTTGTAGTTTAGTGTCTCTTTAGTAAGGAGGTCTTGGCCTAGTCTCTGTAGTGCTGTTTTTGTATATGTACCTATAGAAGTGTGTCTCGGGGACAACCATAGGTATAGTACCTTAAGGCACACTATGTGGAAAAGGACACTATAGATGTTCTGTGTATGTCTGCAGCTTTAAATCTAAAAGGGGACCCAACCCTACTACAGGGAGACAGTGCTGGCCACTGTTTCACTTTACTGTAAACCCTGCCATATAGCCTTTTTGCTAACTCTGACTCTGACCAGACATTAAAATAACTTTAATGTATGGTCAAAGAGGGGAAAAGAGCCCGCCCTGCCCAGGCCTGGTGATCTGTTTCATGCATTGGTGTAGTAAGAAGGGGTAGTGAGGTAGATATTGCACTAGGGCCACCTAAGCTCTTTAAATACATCGCTATTGTTTGTGGTCATTGTGGTATGATTGTGGAAGGTATGATGGAATGAGAGTGTGACTGGTAATGGAAAAATGAAAAATGAGAATTCATTATGGTGTAAAAAATTCATTGGGAATTTATCCTCTCTGCCATGTATGGAGTCACATACTCGCACGGGTACAGCGACATGACGTCATGCGAACGGGGTATTGCGAGAGATCCGCTAGGGTCATAGAAAGATCCGCTAAGTATGTTTTGAAGTTCATGGTAGAGAGTATGAATCCTATTAGTATTACAACTACTAGGAAAAATAAATGAAATGACTTATTGGATTTTTGGGAAAAACCTGATGCTCGCACATGTCTCTTTATTCTTTCAGAAACAACTTGCCAGACATCTATCCTGAGGAGGATAAGAGTTGACTACCTGACCAGAGCCATCCGGAAGTCATCCATCCAGAGGGAGTCTGAGGCTATCCTGAGTCTATTCTCACAGAAGGATTTTCTATTGGATCCACTGGTTTGGGTGAAATAGTTCGACTAAGGCCTGAATTCCAAAAAGAGACTTTTTCATCAGTTCCATAGTTGCGTGTGTCATCTGTTGAAGAATGGAACAAGATCTGGATCTCAGACCCAGGAAGATTGTATGGATTGTGGGACATTCTTATGTGTATTGGGCTCGTAGGAAAGCTACTAATAGTGACTATGGGGAAAACATTGGGTTATCTAAAAATAACTTCATGATCTATTGGTTCAGTATTAGAGGGATGATTTGGAATATGTTTTTTGGTAGGGTTACTTCTTTAATGCGGAGATTTCCTATGCCAGACATTCTTATTTGTCACTTGGGTGGGAACGACATGGGTAAAGCTCACACTATTGATTTGTTACACCGCATGAAATATGATTTTATGCGCATTCATGAGATCATTCCCCAATGTGTGTTGGTTTTTTCTGAAATCATTCCCAGGCGGGTGTGGATTTTTCCCCAAGATAGATTGAGAACCATTAAGACATTCATTAATAGGGAAGTATCTAGATCCCTGCCAGCTATAAGGGGTTTTTCTTATTGGCATAATAAGCTTGAGGGTTCCCGGCCTAACTTATTCCGCCCGGATAGGGTTCACTTGTCTGATCAAGGATTGGATATTTTCAATGCCGATCTTAGATCAATGATTGAATCAGCTGCTATGAGGGGTGGGTCACTATATTAAGGATATGATAGAATGGGATTTAGTTGTAAGTCACATTATAGGTTACTGCTTTCTGAATAAGTAACAGCCTTCATCTCTGCTATATCATCCTTTAGGAAAGAATTATAATTCGGTTTTTGTAAGTTATATAATGGGTTGATCTGTAATGAGCTGATATTTTTATCTCAATTACTAAATAAGGCCAAATGCTGATAAATCCAGGGATTTTTTCTGATTGCCATTTTGGGGTCAGGAAGGAATTTTCCCTTTCCGGGGCTAAAATACACTATGCCTTATAAGGGTTTTTCGCCTTCCTCTGGATCAGCAGTGAAATGGGCCGGTGTGGTGTTTTGTTTTTGGTTAAACTTTATGTACACACATCCTTCTTCAACCCAGATAACTATAAAATTGTATATTTATCAGTCAGAAAAATATATATATATCTACATACATATGCATACGTGTTGTTACACATATAATTCAGCAGACCTGATCTCAGTGGGCAATTTTCAGGGTACAAGTCTCCTATTTTTGGTACCTTGGTCTTTAGTAGATTCAAGTTGGCCATAATTGTCTTGCTAAGTTTTGCTAGAGTATTATATTTTGTCCTATCCTGATTGTGAGTATAATTGGTGAGTGCCCATATGTTTGATTAGCAGAGTCCTTCTAGTATAGTCAAATCTGAAGGTAGCCATCATTACAGTTGTCCTGTTAGTCCTGATTTTGAAAGAGTATCTATGGCAGCGGTTGCTATTAGTTACATCTTTTTCTGCTTTGATTTGTAGTGTGTCTGTATAGATATTTACCATTACTGTGGTAAAACGTCAATTAGCTAACATTCCCTTTCCTTGTTAAATCAGAGTTATATCTGTTTGTCTGAACAAGCATAACAGGATTTTGGTCAGTATGATTGGTGCAATGGACTACAATTTCACAGCAACACAGTTGCCTTGGGCAACCGGATTGGTATATTTAGTATGGGATAATTGGAAGGCCAGAGATGTTGAGGATCTCATGTAGCCTTATTCCCTAGATTTCTGCTGTGATCTGTATTCCCTTTCACAAATGTGTCCTGGACTGAGGCCTGTAGCTACGGTTTGACCTGCTTGGTGAGTTCTGGCAGTACTCCTGTATTTCTGATCTCAGCCTCTGTACTCGGGGCATTAAGGCCTGAGTATGATTGTAGTTGGGTTGATGTCCACTCCCTGGGTTAACAGGAGTGTGTGACCTAGAGTAAAAGATACAAAGATAGTTTGGAGTACAGTGGCTGATGGAGGGTCGGAGGTCTGCCATGCCTCACAAATGGGTTGTAAACTAAATTGTAAAGTCAAGACCACCCTCTCACAAATATAGCCACCTTATGCATGCGCTAGTTGCTATCATAAGGGTGTTTTTGACCTTGGCCTACCTAAAAGCCTAGTATTTAGACAAGCCCTTTTTTAGACAGGAGCAGATGGAAACTTCTCTTGGAGTAAGTGCTGATATAAGACAGTTTCTTTCTTGTATTGATCTGAGAGAAACATTCCTGCTGCAGGCTAATTTATACACATGAGTGTACCCTCACATACAGTATGCATAAGATTTTTGTTAGATTACATCAGGAAAGAGAAGTGCAGACAACTTCTCATGTTATGTCCATTATCACATCGGAGGACTGTGACCAGAATTTTGCCCACTGATATGTTAGTTCTGTATAAGGCTGTATAAGGCTAAATAATTAACATTGATATGATTATCTTTTTTCATAAAGATACAATTAGATTGGCATCCTCCAGGATACTAATCTTTGGGGGACAATACTAGCATAGTCTGTGTAGCCATTTTTCCTTTGGAAAATGTCTAAAAAGGAGGGAATTGTAAGGGTTTGCAAGCATAAGTATATACACTGTCAGCCATTTTGTCTTCTCAGCAGCCATCTTAGGATCCATATATATATTGTAGCAAGCTTTTAGTTTAGCCAGATCTTGAAGACTGAACCTGTCATGCTACACTGCATTCTCACTTCCCCGATTCTGTTCTATCTTTGTCCATCTCTTCAACTTACAGGAAACTTTTATTGTGCCACTCTGACACCTGCAGAGATGTCATATGTTATGCTGGGAAAGTCCTCATCTGTATTATTTAAATCATGTATTATGTAAATATGCTGGAAATTTCTATGTCTATTGAGTTTGCGCAGGATGTACAAAATTGTGCATAAATAATGATCAAGGGCAATACATTTTCAATCTGTCTATCAGTCACAACCTGTGTGTGTGTGTCTTATTGTGACTGACCAGATTCAATGCCAGTACTGGCAAAGATATCACAAAGTATTATCTCAGTATTATTCCTAGGTCATTCCTGAAGGTCCAGTGAGTCTGTGAAGGAACCACTTCCTTACAGTAACATTGTGTGTACTGTGACACAGGCTATACTATCCATCCAGCACACTTGCACTGTAACATTGCCTGCACTGTGACACAGGCTATACTATCCATCCAGCAGTCTTGCACTGTAACATTGTGTGTACTGTGACACAGGCTATACTATCCATCCAGCAGACATGCACTGTAACATTGTGTGTACTGTGACACAGGCTATACTATCCATCCAGCAGACTTGCACTGTAACATTGTGTGTACTGTGACACAGGCTATACTATCCCATCCAGCAGACTTGCACTGTAACATTGTGTGTACTGTGACACAGGCTATACTATCCATCCAGCAGACATGCACTGTAACATTGTGTGTACTGTGACACAGGCTATACTATCCATCCAGCAGACTTGCACTGTAACATTGTGTGCAATGTGACACAGGCTATAATATCCATCCAGCAGACATGCACTGTAACATTGTGTGTACTGTGACACAGGCTATACTATCCATCCAGCAGACTTGCACTGTAACATTGTGTGTACTGTGACACAGGCTATACTATCCCATCCAGCAGACTTGCACTGTAACATTGTGTGTACTGTGACACAGGCTATACTATCCCATCCAGCAGACTTGCACTGTAACAATGTGTGTACTGTGACACAGGCTATACTATCCATCCAGCAGACATGCACTAACATTGTGTGTACTGTGACACAGGCTATACTATCCATCCAGCAGACTTGCACTGTTACATTGTGTGCACTGTGACACAGGCTATACTATCCATCCAGCAGACTTGCGCTGTAACATTGTGTGTACTGTGACACAGGCTATACTATCCATCCAGCAGACTTGCACTGTAACATTGTGTGTACTGTGACACAGGCTATACTATCCATCCAGCAGACTTGCACTGTAACATCGTGTGCACTGTGGCACCAGCTATACTATCAATCCATCCTTGTCACTAATGCAGGTTGGGATATCCAGTATGCGGAGCCCGGACTGTGTGGGGCTCTGTTCCTTGAGCTATACCAGTCCGCATAGTCCATGGTATGGGGGCTCTTGAAGAGCGGAGTGGCCAAGCCTCCTCTTCTCCCCCAGAGCACTTGTCCAATGCATAGACAAGCGGCTCTTCTTCACCTCCAGTGACCAGGAGGAAGTGGGGACCAATGACGCCCTGAGGGGTGTCGTGGTGGCATCTGGGAGTCCCCTTTAAGAAAAGGACTCCCAGATACCAGCTAACAGTGGTTGCAGATGGACATGCTCTGCAAGGTACTAGCCCCTTTAAGTAGTTCACAAACATTGTGAGTCGGGCAGGGACAGGCTGTCATACCCATCATGTTTCTGCTTGATGTGACCCTGTGGAAAGTGACAATGGGGGAGGAGAGGTGGTGGTGGTGGTTGTGGGGGGGGGGGGGGGGGTTGGACGATGTGTTGACATACTACTCCATAGTGAAACGACAGCATCATGGGGAGCTAGAAGGGAGTCTGATCCGCTTCATTATTTTCAAGGGGAAGAGGATAAGAAAGATTATGATGATGATTAGGGAGAGCATGCTGGGTATGGCGGTCAGGACCCATCCAAACTGCATGTCTGCTGTCATGCCCCAGGTGTCGTGTGGGTGATGCAAGAACCTTGACTGCTGCAGCTTCAGAGGGAGGAGGATGTGGGTGATGAGGAGAAGAAGGATTTTTGGGGGGCCTACTGAGGGACAGGAGGATGACACCAGGGGACCACTATTCCATATGTGTGTCCATATGTTATGGTGCCTACAGAAGGTAACCTGCATTTGCTGCATCATAGAGCAGGGTGATTAACGTATTTTTTGCCGTATAAGATGCTCCAGAAAATAAGACACACCTAGGTGTTTAGAGGGAAAAAACAGGGAGAAGATATATACTAAACCTGGTACGCCCATGTTCCAGGAGTGTCTTGAAGATGTTCACCCCAATTGGTATCCTCCTGTGTGCCCGTCTGTCTCTAGGTGTTCCCTTCTGTCCTCCCAGGTGTCCCCTCCTGTCCTCAGGTGTTCCCCCTTCTGTCAACTGGTGTCCCCTCCTGTCCTCCCAGGTGTACCCTTCTGTAACCATATGTTCTCTTCTGTTCTCCATGGTACCTCCCTCTGTGTCCCCATGTCCTCGGTATCTCCCCCGTGTCCCCACTTTCCTCCCCCATGTTCCTGCTATCTCCCCTGTGTCCCCGCTACTGTTCCCTGTTTAAATGTATATAGTGTAGCTACAGGCTGCTCCCTCTCAAGCAGAACCCGCGGGGATAGCCGACCTCTTCACTGCTGCACTTCTCGCTCTAGTGAACGGGGCTAGTAGTGATCATGTCATCAGTACAAGCCACCACTAGAGAGAGAAATGAAGAGGTCAGCTATCCCCGTGGGTTCTGCTGGAGAGGTAACAGCCTGTAGCTACACTATATACATTTAAACAGGCAACAGTAGGAGGGACACATGGAAGTAGCGGGGACATGGGGGAGAGAAGCGGAGACATGATGGAGATAGTGGGGACACGGAGGAGGGAAGCGCGGACACTAGGGAGGGAAGCAGGGACACAGAGGGAGGTAGTGGGGACAGGAGGATAGAAGCGGAGGTGCAGGACAGAGCGGGCACACAGGCAGGGAATCACTGACATGGTGGCAGGTCGGGGGTTCGTATTGGCGGGAGTCTGTAAGTCGGGGATTCCCTGCCTTTGCCGTATAAGATTCTGGGACTTTTTCTACGTATTTTTTGGAGAGAAAAAGTGTGTCTTATACAGCAGAAAATATGGTACTGGCTACCCTTCTGGATCCCTGCTAGCAGTAGCAGTGCCGACCTATTCATAAAATCTGCCTTTCTCAGGCCTACATTCACCTACATTTATACTATACTGCTCTGGGTGGCATTGACGATGTACAACACTCTGGCATGGCAGTCATTGTCGCCCCCTCACATACGGGCATCTCTAGATGCCCATATGTGATCCTCGCTCTGTCATAGGACCTGCTGCAACCTCCTCCTGCTACCTTTTTCAGGCCTACATGCTCCTAATATTCTATTATGTATAGGTTTTCCTCAGTGCTGTTATCACCCCAATCCTGTAGTTCCAGCCTGTAACCACCCAGTGCTCAACAAGGGTACATAGTGTCCACCACCACAGGACAAACAATATGCCAAGCTTAATAGGATTCCCTGATGACGGCATAGAGCCGAAACCTGGTAGGGAAAGGAGAGACGGGCTATCTCTGAAACATACCATTTGTATATGCTAAGGTGCACTTTGATTAACTACTTTGGCCTCCTGGACGTACTAGCTACGCCCAGGAGGCCATGTGCGCGTCCGCGCGCTCCTGGCCGCGGATCGTTAGCCCACGAATCAGCGTATCGGGCTATGGTGCCCAATCACTGATTCCTCTCCCCCGCAGAAAAAGCGACAGCTTCTCTCAGAAGCTCCGCTTTTTCTGGCTGTTGCGTCTCCCGTGCGTCCCTCTAAGTGTATGCTACGCTTAGAGTGACGTCATGTAAACAAACTCATGGCCGCCATCTTGTGGCCAAAAAGTAATACTACATCTGAAATTTAAAAAAAAATAAATTAACACACATTTACATTATAAACACATTGTTTACCTCCCACCCTCCCAAAACTACCCAAATAAAATGTTTAATATAAAAAACAAAAAAAAACATTACAATAAAAAAACAACAACATGTAAATATTTACCTAAGGGTCTAAACTTTTTAAATATCAATGTAAAGATGAAATATTTCTATATTTTTTTTTATTCTAAACTTGTAAATAGTGATAGATGCAAAACGGAAAAAATGCACCTTTATTTCCAAATAAAATATTGTCGCCATACATCGTTATAGGGACATAATTTTAACGGTGTAATAAACGGGACATATGGGCAAATACAATACGTGAGTTTTAATTATGGAGGCATGTATTATTTTAAAACTATAGAGACTGAAATCTGAGAAATAATGCATTTTTTCCGTTTTTTTCTTATTCTTCCTGTTAAAATGCATTTACAGTAAAGTGGCTCTTAGCAAAATGTACCCCCCAAAGAAAGCCTAATTGGCGGCGGAAAAAACAAGATATAGATCAGTTCATTGTGATAAGTAGTGATAAAGTTATAGGCCAATTAATGGGAGGTGAACATTGCTCGGATGCATAAAGTGAAAACGACTGAAGGCTGAAGTGGTTAAGTTCAGTGCAGACACCTTATAAGCTACATGTATGCAGTTGGGTCCAGTGTGTATGGACCCACAATGTAAGTTGTTTTTGTTTTAATCTTTGCAAATACTGGAATAAAATTTGAACCCGTTACAAAAAATCCTATTAAGCCTGGCATATTGTTTGTCCTGTGGTGGTGGACACTATGTACCCTTGTTGAGCACTGGGTGGCTACAGGCTGGAACTACAGGTTTGGGGTGATAACAGCGCTGAGGAAAACCTATACATTTGTTGCAGTTCTACTTTGGATCGGAATTTACCTCTGGCAGCTATTTTGACAACACCTATGTGAAGCGCTTGATTAATCTCTCTTGATTACAACATAGACTAATTTTCTATTATACTACTTTGGGTGGCATTGACGACGCACAATACTCCGCTCTACATGCCAGTTAGCAGTGTGGTCCAAACTCTGTCACAGGGCCTGCCTCATGCAGGACTCTCCTGGTAACGCTAAAGGGATTAAGCACACACGCCGCCAGGTCAGCTGGTGTACAGTAGCACACGATTTGGCAGACGTGCAGACTTTATCAGGGCTAACAGCGGAATTGAGGAAGAGGACTGAGAGGACAGTAAGTAGCTTACTACACTATGAGGGCTGGCAGAAGCCTCAGGAAAGTAAAGGGAGACACTGCACTTTCACATCAGATATCCTTTAAAGTGGACCTGAACTCTTGCACAGGACAGAAGGAAAACAGAGCAAAATGCATCCTGTTTGTATTTAGAGACTTTAGCCTAGCTAATTCTCCCTTATCTGTGACTATTCACAAGTGTAATTTGATCTCTCAGCTGTGTCAGTTGGCCGCCTCAGCAGAGCAGCTAATCTGTAAACACAGGATGTTAACCCTATGGGCCTGATTCACAAAGCGGTGATAACTCAGTTAACACATCTAAAAGACTTTAGGCGTGATAACCTTTGCACCGCTGAGTTAGACACACTATGTACACAGGGAATGCGAGAAGAAATAGGGTGTAATGTGTGTAATGTGTCTGCTCACTGTGCCTGCAATGAGGTATAAACACACTGTGTACACAGGGAATGTGAGACGTAAGAGAGGTGTGATGTATAATGTGACTGCACAGTGTGCCTGTAATGAGGTATAAACACACTATGTACACAGGGAATGTAAGAAGTAATAGTGGTGTGATGTGTGTAATGTGGCTGCACGGTATGCCTGTAATGAGGTATAAACACACTATGTACACAGGGAATGCGAGAAGAAATAGGGTGTAATGTGTGTAATGTGTCTGCTCACTGTGCCTGCAATGAGGAATAAACACAATATGTACACAGGAAATGCGTGAAGTAATAGGGGTGTGATGTGTGTAATGGATGAATGGAAAGGTTAGAGATAAAATGAAGCGGAAAAAGAATGCCTATAAGATCCTAAAACAGGAGAGGACCTAGGCTGCATTAAGCAATTATAGTTGTAATAAAAGTTGTAAAAAATAAATTAGGCTGGCAAAGAGTGAAGCTGAAAATCAAATAGCTAGGGATATCAAATCTAACCCAAAGAAGTTTTACAAGTACATCAACTCTAAAAGAAGAAAAGTTGACTGTATTGGACTCCTAAAGCATGAGGGTGAGAACTCAATGGTGGATGACCAAGGTAAGGCAGAGTTATTAAATGCTTTCTTTGCTTCTGTCTTCACAAGGGAAACATCACTGTTGCAAATTACAGATGCAGATAAGTCTCAATCTTCAAATTGTAATATTAAATACTTAATGAGGAAGAAGTGACGGCAAGACTAAATAAATTAAAAATAGTCAAGGCACCTGGCCTGGATGGCATGCATCCTAGGGTCCTAAGAGAATTAAGTTTAATTATTGATAAAACCCTTTAGGTTATCTTTTGTGACTATCTTTCAACTCCCAGTGGATTGGCATACAGCCCACGTTTTCCCATTATTTAAGAAGGGGAAAAAATCAGATCCAGGAAATTATAGACCTGTAAGATTAACACCAGTTGTATGCAAACTATTTGAGGGGTTACTAAGAGATACTATACATGACTTCATATTCATACTAGAAAATAATCTTATTTTTCAGCATCAACATGGGTTTACTAAAGACAGGTCCTGTTTGACTAACATGCTCAGCTTTTATGAGGTAGTGAACGCTAATGTGGATATTAGGAATGCTGTAGATGTGATATACTTGGACTTTGCAAAGGCCTTTGACACTGTTCCCCACAAAAGTCTGGTGCAAAAGTTGAGGATGCAAGGACTGGGGAAGAGTCTGTGTGCATGGATAGGGAACTGGCTAATGGACAGAAAACTAAGAGTTGTGGTCAATGGATCTTATTCCAAATCGGTGACTGTTAGCAGTGGGGTCGCACAGGGGTCAGTACTGGGTCCAGTGCTCTTCAATTTATTTATTAACCAGTTCAGCCTTTAGTGTTTTTTCACCTTATGCACCCCAGCAATTTTCACCTCCCATTCATTTGCCAATAACTTTATCACTACTAATCACAATGAAATGATCTATATCTTGTTTTTTCCACCACCATAATTAAAACCCATGTATTTTGATTGCCAAATCGTCCCGGTTATTACATCATTTAAATGATGTCCCTATCACAATGTGTGGCACCAATATTTTATTTGGAAATACATGTGCATTTTTTTCAGTTTTGCGTCCATCACGATTTACAAGCTTATAATTAAAAAAAAAATATTACTTATACACCCTCTTCACATGCATATTAAAAAAAAGTTCAGACCCTTAGGTAAATATTAGTTTTTTTATTGTATTTTTTTTTAATTAACATTTTTATTTGAGTATCTTTGGGTGTGTGTGAGGTAAACAGTTAATTTTAAATGTAAAAATGTCTATTCATTAAAAAATATGTAGATGTAGTTTTACTATTTGGCCACAAGATGGCCACAGTCATTTTTGTTTTCTTTTTTGGCTTCCTGTAAGCGTACTTACAGGAAGTGAAGAGGGGATGTGTAACAGAACGATCGCGGCTTCTCCATAGAAGCCAGCGATCGTTCTAATGGAACTCAGATGAATGAATGGAACTGTATTCCCATTCATTGATCTCCAGGCTAACGGGCGGCCCGTGCACCCCAGCAGTTGAGGCCCTGCGACCTGCCGAGGCTCCGTTTTTTCATGGACGTAGCTCCTACGTCCAGTATGTATATTTGGACGTAGGAGCTACGTCCTAAATGCTTAAGTGGTTAATGATATAGCAGATGCAGCAGAAAGAAATGTTGCTATTTTTGCAGATGATAGAAAATTTTGCAGAATCATCAACTCTCAGGAAGATAGTGTCATATTGCAACAGGATCTGGATAGGATGGCTATATAGGCACATAAATGGTAGCTGGAATTCAATGTTGAAAAATGTAAAGTCATGCATTTTGGTCGTACCAATGGTCTAGAACCATACAAAATAAATGGGATACAGTTGGGGACATCAAACTTGGAGAAGGACTTAGGAGTACTCATCGACAACATGTTAAACGATCGTACATAATGCCAAGCCGCTGCAGCTAAAGCTAATAAAATTTTTGGGATGCATTGAAAGGGTAATAAAAACTCGAAATGCTAGCATAATACTGCCCGTTTAACTCTCTAGTAAGGCCACATCTGGAATATGGAATTCAGTTCTCGGCACCACATTACAGGAAAGATATTTTAGTTTTAGAGCAGGTGCAAAGATGGGCAACAAAATTGATACGAGGAATGGAAGGTCTCCAAGGACACCAAGAAAGGTTAGATAAACTGGGTTTATTTAGTCTAGAGAAAAGACGCCTTAGAAGGGATCTAATAAACATGTATAAATTCATCAGAGGCCAATATAAATAATATCACACAAACTACCCTGCACTCTTTAACTCTGACACTTATTTTCCCTAATTAGACACACAGCAACTTGCAAAATGTTTAATATCATTTTTACAGCCATTATCCTGTCAGCCCCACTACTTAAAATACCTACATCACTCACCCCTCCCGCTGCCAGCAATAACATCTACATTGCTCCCTCTCTCCTACCATCCTCTCTTCTCTCTACTCATGAACTATTCTTATTTCTCAAATCACACATACCTTCCTCCACATCTCTCAAACAGCCCTCTGTCACATACAAATCACATCCTCACCTCTCTTATCTCTGCCTACTACTCCTACTTGCTGCTGGGGACATATCACCCAATCCAGGACCCTCTCCCAGACCGCACTGCACTCTGGTAAATACCACATCCCGCACTGACCATCCTCACTCCTCCGCACATATTAACCGATGTAACCTGATCACCATTCCTTGCCTTCCCAGCTCTCCCCCTCCCATATCTGGGACTCTCTGGAATGCGCGCTCTGTAGTCAACAAACTAGCCCACGTCCATGATCTGTTCATCACTAATGCTTTCACCTTCCTGGGGCTCACTGAGACATAGCTAACCCCTTCTGATACTGTGTCTCCAGCTGCCCTTTCATACGGTGGCCTCAAGTTTAGCCACACACCTAGATCGGGTGACAAACATGGGGGTGGGGTGGGAATTGTTCTTTCCGAACACTGCTCCTTTACACCGCTTGCACCTGCACCTTCTCTGGCTTTCTCTTCCTTTGAGGCTCATGCTGTCCGCATATACTCCCCTCACCATTTCCAGGTTGCTGTCATCTACCGTCCTCCTGGACCAGCCTCCACCTTCATTGACCACTTTTCAACATGGCTTCTCCACTTTCTATCCACTGACATTCCTTCCATCATCATTGGGGACTTTAACATCCCCATAGACACTAACTGTTCCACTACCACAAAATTCCTCTCACTCACCTCATCCTATGACCTCTCCCAATGGTCCTCAACCTCCACCCACAAAGATGGCCACACTTTGGACCTAGTTTTTACCCGGCTCTGTCCAGTTTCCACATTTAATAACTCGTTATTCCCCCTTTCAGATCACAATCTCATAACGTTTACAATCAGCCCCTCCCTGCCTCCTCCAGCTACTGTAGTGCAGCCATCACGCTTATGCAGGAATTATCGCAACCTCAACCTCTGTTCCCTAGCTGATTCTCTAAATCCCCTGGTCTCCCTGTCATCCTACACTGACCCCGAGTCAGCATCCATCTACTACTCCACCACAGTCTCTGCTGCCATGAACACAGCCGCCCCTCTCACCAACTTCAGCCCCCGCCGCATCAACAGACAGCCCTGGCTGACTGAACCCATCAAACAACTGAAAAGACAGTCCAGGGCAGCAGAACGGCAGTGGAGGAAAAGCTCCAACGCAGATGACTTCGCCCACTATAAAAACACGCTGCTCCAGCTCAGGGACGCTCTCTCACTTGCAAAGCAGTCATACTTCTCTACACTTATTTCTTCACAATCCCATAACCCTAAACAACTTTTTAACACCTTCAACTCTCTTCTCCACCCCCCGCCTCCCCCTACAACCACAAGCTTGTCTGCAGAGGACTTTGCAGCATATTTTGTGAGCAAAATTGAAACGCTACAGAACAGCTTTCAAAAGCAACCCTCTTCACCGGTCCAATCACCTCTTCCTTTTTCCTTTCCTCCCGGCAGCTCCCTTACTATTAACTATCCCTCTCCACATAACCACTCACCCACTCAAACCCCCTCCCTGCTAACAATCTTCTCTGCCTTAACTGAACAGCGTCTTTCTTCACTAATCTCTAAAGCTCATCTTACTAGATGCGCCTCAGACCCTATTCCCTCTCATCTTATCCCCCAGCTCTCCTCCCCCCTCATTCCTGCTTTAACAACACTGTTTAACCTTTCCATCTCAACTGGCATTTTCCCTTCTTCATTTAAACAAGCTATCATAACACCACTAATCAAAAAACCCTCTTTAGACTCTACTGCCCTTTCTAATTACCGCCCAGTCTCTCTCCTTCCCTTTGCCTCCAAACTGCTGGAACGCCACATTTACTCAGAGTTGTCTAACTTTCTCTCTGCTAATTCCCTGTTGGACCCCTTCCAGTCTGGCTTCCGCCCTCAACACTCTACGGAAACCGTTCTCACTAAGGTTGCCAATGACCTCCTAGTTGCTAAAGCCAAAGGCAGATTTTCGGTACTAATACTCCTAGATCTGTCCTCTGCCTTCGACACTGTTGATCATACCCTGCTTCTCCAGACCCTCTCAACACTGGGAATCAAGGGCCTAGCACAGTCCTGGCTCAACTCTTACCTGTCTGGACGTTCTTTCATGGTCTCCTATGCCAATACCAACTCCTCTCCACGCCCACTGTCTGTGGGAGTACCACAAGGGTCCGTCCTTGGACCCCTCCTCTTTTCCATTTACACCCATGGCCTGGGACAGATAATAAGCTCTTTTGGGTTTCAATACCACCTCTATGCTGATGACACCCAAATTTATTGTTCTGCCCCAGACCTCTCCACACTACTATCAAAAGTCCCCAAATGTCTATCCGCTGTATCTACATTTATGTCATCCCGCTTCCTTAAACTCAATATGAGCAAAACGGAGATTGTGATATTTCCACCTTCGCTCTCTGTTCCACCTCCCATTGTCACAATCAATGTAGAGAACACCCCAATAGCATCAACCCCCAAAGCTCGTTGCCTAGGGGTAACTCTGGACTCTGAGCTCTCCTTTAAACCACATATTAACACTTTAACTACCTCCTGCTACTTCCATCTCAAAAACATTTCCATAATCCGTCCCTTCCTTTCACAAGAAGCAACTAAAATGCTTGTGCATGCCCTAATCATCTCCCGTCTTGACTACTGCAACACCCTACTCTGTGGTCTACCAAAAAGCAGACTGGCACCTCTCCAATCCCTACTAAACTCTGCGGCCCGTCTCATCCACCTCTCTTCTAGATCCTCTGAGGCAGCCCCTCTCTGCCAATCCCTCCATTGGTTACCAGTTGCCCAAAGGATCCAGTTTAAACTTCTCACACTTGCATACAAAGCTCTACACAAGCTGTCGCCTCCATACATTTCCTCTTTAATCTCCAGATACCTCCCCGCTCGGACCCTCCGTTCCTTACAGGAGACCCTTTTGTCCTCCAGCCTAGTCACCTCCTCTCACTCTCGCATCCAAGACTTCTCACGGGCGGTCCCTCTCCTTTGGAACTCTCTCCCTCAGCCGGTTCGTCATGCCACGAGTCTGGAAACCTTCAAACGTACTCTGAAAACACACCTGTTCAGACAAGCCTATAATTTGCTATAGGCAGCACTGAAGTCACACTGGCTCACCCACTAATCCTGGTGTTTCCTTCCCCTTTGTTTCCACCCCACTACCCTCTAGATTGTAAGCTCGCAAGGGCAGGGACCTCCTCCTAGTGTTTCTCATACTGCTGTAATTTTAACATATGTATATGTACCAACTACATATCAACTATGTATGTATCTGTATTTATTCTATTCAATGTCATGACTGTACAGTGTCTTGTATTTCTTATGTATATTTGTTCCCCATTATTTGTTTGTACTATGTACAGCGCTACGGAAGATGTTGGCGCTATATAAATAAAAAATAAATAAATAATAATAATAATAATAATAATAATAATAATAATATAAAAGCTTGGCGGATGAGCTTTTTGTCCCTTAGACCTTCGCAAAGGACTAGAGGACATGATCTGCGCATGGAGGAAAAGCGTTTTAGCCATTTATTTAGGAAAGGGTTCTTTACAGTAAGAGTGATTAAGATGTGGAATGCATTGCCACAGGAAATAGTTATGGCAAATTCTATATGCATTAAAAGGAGGCTTAGATGCTTTCCTTGCATTGAAAGATATCCATGGCTATAATTACTAGGTAATGCCCAGTGGTGTTGATCCAGGGATTTTATCTGATTGCCATCTGGAGTCGGGAAGGATTTTTTTCCCTTTTGGAGCTAATTGGACCATGCCTTGTAAGGGGTTTTTTGCCTTCCTCAGGATCAACAGGGATATGTGAGGGAGAAGGCTGGTGTTGTACTTTGTTTTCTGGCTGAACTTGATGGACGTATGTCTTTTTTCAACCCAAATAACTATGTAATGTGACTGCACAGTGTGCCTGTAATGAGGTAAAAATACACTATGTACACAGGGAATGTAAGAAGTAATACGGGTGCGATATGTAATGTGACTGCACAGTATGCCTGTAATGAGGTATAAATACACTATGTACACATAAAATGTGAGAAGTACCAGTAATAGTGGTGTGATTTATGTAATGTGACTGCTCACTGTGCTTTTCATGAGGTTTAAACACGGTGTGATGTGTAATGCACGGTATACCTGAAATAAGGTATAAACACACTATGTAGACAGGGAATGTGAGAAGTAATAGGGGTGTGATGTGTGTAATGTGACTGCACAATATGCCTGTAATGAGGTATAAACACACTATGTAGACAGGGAATGTGAGAAGTAATAGTGGTGTGATGTGTGTAATGTGACTGCACAGTGTGCCTGTAATGAGGTATAAACACACTATGTACACAAGGAATGTGAGAAGTGTATGTGTGTGTGTGTGTGTGTGTGTGATGTCAGTGGGTGTCATTGGTCCCAATGACACCCCCGACCATCAGCACCAGTTCAAAAGGTTCACTATCAGAATTCATGTGACCAGCAGTAGCATATTGCCGGTGTTAAGCTTGGAGGTGTAATCTCTACAGTCAGCATACAACACATAAGCTGACGTGAAGGAGGTACACACACCAGCACAAGGGATCAGGATATCCCCAGTTTAGTGGAGGAGAGGACTGACTCCAATAGGAGATTGTGGTGCACAGAGCCGGTGCAGATCCGAACAGCCACAAACAACACTTTCGTAATAACGTCTCAGCGCAAGGTAGCGCTGAGCGCATAAACCAGGACTGAGGAGATCAGAACAAGTAGACAGAATGAACGCTTGCTAGCTAGCGGCTACTGAGCGACAGCAAGCGTCCAAAACCAGACAGACTGGAATGAGGCAGCCAATGCGTTGCGGCGATGGCGTGCCTCACAAAGACAGGACAGGATAGTCAGAAAACAGCAGGATCAAGATAGATGAACGTAACACAGATAAATATACAATAAGTATGATTTCCTAGCGTATTACAATTACAGCTATCAATGAAACTATTCGTAACGTCTGACTAACATATGTATATATCGGCAATGAACCGATATATGACATAAGCAGGAACTCTGACTACGACTGGAGTAATACAGGGAACAGGACTCAGAAGGATTCGCTATCTCTTCGCAGAGATGAACGCAATCCACAAACAGGACCAGGAACAGGATAACTAGCTCAGCGTGCTGGAACGCTGACTAACGGAACACAGGATATAAACAGTTCGTGTACGTATATATCAGCGACACTGATGTATCAACGTAACACGAATTCAAGGAAAATAACAAAATGCGCAAGTATGCGTATATATTGGCGATGAACCAATATATGACACAAGACAAGCAAGTAACAACTTCTAGAACAAGAGCAGAACTAGGAGGACTCGCTGACCCCTTCGCAGGAGTCAGCGCAGTCCACACGGACCAGGAACGAGGTGGGGCACGAGCAGAGTAACAGATAGAATCTGAGACTATGGTAGCCCATGAGACATTGCAGGAAGCAGTTCTTTATACTGAGGTCATCCAATGGGAGCAGACCTGCAGATTCCCACACAAGTGAATGGTAATTAATCACAGGCTGATAGCAGGAAAAGGCAGACAATGATATGCAGCCTGCAGGAAAGGGACTGCCCCTCCACTGCAGCAGACAATGTTTGTTTACACAAGAGCATGTTAAACTGTCATTAATTTCAGAGTGACTGCAGATGGAATCAGCAACTAGTTTAAGTGCAAACCAAACTATGCAAGAAAATGCATGTAATGACATCAGAACTGCTTGGGTTACAATACCACTGCAGCCAGCAGTAAACGCTGCAGACATGATCATAACATTACCCCCCCCCCCCTTAAAAGCGGATACCAGACGCTTTTCGAAACTGAAATTCCCAACAAAACAATCTGACTGATAATTCATGATGACCGGGACAGCCCGGCAAGACCAAATTCCAGAATCAGTCCCCACAAAACTGGACCCATCAGAACCAGAACCTACAGAACCATGCCCGTCAGAACCACAAGCCTCAGTGTGATACCCATCAGAACCACGACTTCCAGAGAAAAGCCCCCAGAAACTCTCTGAGCGATACCCACCGCCTTCCCGGGACTGTCCAAAAACGCCAAAGCCTTTGCAATGCCCACCGGAACTGTCCCCACCAACACAAAACCCACCGTTGAACCAGTCCAAGGTACCAGGACAAGTCTCCTCAGAGATCTCCCAGAACACTTGGAAGCTCCAAAGAGATCCCCACAGGTCAGAACGCCCCTTAGGCTCACATGGAGAACCATCAAGAACCCCTATGGAACCCAGGGCAACTCTAGAGTCAGGGTCACAAGAACAAACATCAAGATCAGGGTTTTTAGGGACCAGAACCATCTCCGGGCATGCAGGCCAACCGGCAACATCAGAACATGTCTCCACTAGGGAAGCGTATGAGCACGCCAACACAGACACACTTGGGCACTCTGGCATACGAAGCACATCTGGGCACACCGGCACAAGAGAGACTTCTGGGCATGTCAAGGAACTGCAAACCTCAAAGTCAGTCAAGGTAGGACCGAAACCAGGACTGGGCAAAAAAAAATCATCATGACTAGACTTCACAGTTACTGGATTCTCACTAAAAAATGCAGGATCAGACTTAGATGTCTCTGATTCCAGCAAAGTTATTAACAAATCATGTTCAGGGGCATTTACAAGACAGGACAAATCTTCTGATGTATGCACCGAACTAGACAGGGTTCCCATAACTTCTTCTGGACTAGACAGAGACTCATCAAATACACTGGATTGGAGCTCATGAAGGGCTGCAAAACAAGTCAGTAGTGCAGCAATCCCCACTGAACTAGGCAAAACTGAGTAACTCACTGGACAGGAAGGGGACTCAGGAACTTCTGCCACACCGGCCAGAGAACCAGAATTTTCCAGGATACAGGGCTGGGTTTCAGAAACACTCATTAACCCGGACTGAAATTCTGAGATTTCTATTATTTTTTCCAGCGAGTCAGAATTATCCATGTTACAGGGCAAGACTTTTGAAACATTCAGAGGACAGGGCTGGAGTTCCTCGGCTGTTACAACACTGGAGAGGGACTCAACAACATTGGTTAAATCAGACTGTGTACAGGGCAAGGTATCTAACACACTTGCTGATGAGGACAATATTTCAATGGCTTCTGCTTCGCTGGGCAGAAATTCATCAAGTTTTATTAGAGCAGACTGTAATTCCAAAACAGCTGCTAGACAAGTGAATATTACTGCAACACCAACTGAGGTAAGCAGTGCCTCAGACTGTTCTGCTAGAGGGTTTGAAGTATCCAAAGTACTGGGTGAAGCATAAGACTCTGTAACTACAGCTTCACTGGACAGGATCACCGAACAGTCCACACTGCAGGGCAAAACCATGGAAGCACCTGCTGGACAGCATAATGATTCTGTGACCTGAGTTTCATTGGAGAGATCTACTGCACAATTCATGGTACAGGGCAAGTTCACTGGAACATTTTCTGAACACGGTAATAATTCTGCGATTTCGGACTCACATAGTAGACGCTCTGAGTTATTCATGAAACTAGAGTGAGGTGTAGAAACAGGAAGATCAAAACACAATGTTTGCGCATCTAAATCACCATTCAATTGTGAAATTGGAAAATTCAGATGCTGGGGTTCTGAGATTTCTGGACAGGATTGCTGGGACTCAGAAACTGATGTAGTGCATCTATTGGCATCTGCTGGATCAGACAGGAGTTGAACTATGTTAACACAGGTAATTTCTGCAGAAGTGTTTGCAGAGACAGGCAAGATTTTTCTGGTGTCTGTTTCACTGAACAAAGACTCATGAGTACTGGCTAGGCTGGACTCAGAAGTCAGCAGGACCTCTGGGTCCTCTGCTGAGAAATTTGTGCAGGGCAAGATTAAGGAAGTATTAGTAATTTCTGTCTTACTGGGAAGTAACACTGAGTTATCCATGGTACAGGGTGGAATTACAGGAACTTCAATTTCACACAAAAGGAGCTCTGAATCACTCGCTGAATCAGCCAAAGGTGCTGAAGCAGGCGAGTCCTCAGGAACTGAGGAAGTGGAACAATCTCCACTTGACAGTGTGTCTTCCCTGGTATCAACTGATTGAATCGCATAAAAATCGTCCAGAATCATTCTCCACACATCGATCAATGGAGCCACAAAGTCATACCCACACACACCAGTTTTTATTAGGTTATAGGCAGACTTAATGCATGCATTCAATACTAATTCACTTTTTGCACTGTAAAACTGACAAAATGAACTTGCATCTTTCTTCCATTCATAGACCAGGGCTTCCATCTCTCCTTTCTCAAATGGAGGATCCCATGCATATTTAACAGCTGAGCATTCCGGCTGATCATAGTTTGCAAATGTGTTAGTGGCAGAAACATACATTGGGTTATTTAGCAGGTGAATGGCCGATTTCTTATTCCTAAAGATCTCCAATACCTGTAGCAAGTGTTGAACTGTAGTGTATGCAAATTTCCCTTGCTGCACGAATAAATTGATCTGTTCAATACTCTGTAATATATCTTCATAATCATATTCAGATAATTCATTTAAACAAGAACTTTTATTTTCCCTGGCTAGCAATGAAAGTTCATTAGTAGTTTCATAGGTCCATTTGACTCCCCTGAATGGTGACTGAATTTCATTATCTGCTACTGGCGGAGTCTCATTACAGATCTGATGCGCAGTCGCCAAGGGCAACGACTCCGCTGATTGTAACGCTTTTCTTTTGGAGCGTTTACGTTTGGCTTTAGACCCTGCTGCCTTAGCAGAAGAAAAGTTATCAGAACAATTATCTGCTTGCTGATTATTTTTGTAGGCAGTAGAAGGAGCAGCTGATTGACAAGCTACCAGGAGCTTATCAAAAGGGCTAGGCAAATCGGTTTTGCGCAGCCAGTTATGGATCACAAACGCTAGAAATTCCAGTGGTCTCTCTTTTAAATTGGTATGATCCAAGACATCGTAGGCCCACTGAAACAATCTTCCCTTAAATAAAACATAAACTAGCTGGGGGGCCCACGTTGAAACAGGAGTAGCCTGGAGCTCGGGATTGGCCAGGAACCTGGTACATTCAGAAAAAAACTCATTTTCTGTTTCAGAATTGAGTTTTTCAAATTTCTTAAAGGAACAGGAACCATAACAAACAGTGTAATTTTTGCTGGGAACCCCCCCCCCCCACAATGGGAATTGGTAATGGGGCTACCATAATGTTACGCTTGGAGGTGTAATCTCTACAGTCAGCATACAACACATAAGCTGACGTGAAGGAGGTACACACACCAGCACAAGGGATCAGGATATCCCCAGTTTAGTGGAGGAGAGGACTGACTCCAATAGGAGATTGTGGTGCACAGAGCCGGTGCAGATCCGAACAGCCACAAACAACACTTTCGTAATAACGTCTCAGCGCAAGGTAGCGCTGAGCGCATAAACCAGGACTGAGGAGATCAGAACAAGTAGACAGAATGAACGCTTGCTAGCTAGCGGCTACTTAGCGACAGCAAGCGTCCAAAACCAGACAGACTGGAATGAGGCAGCCAATGCGTTGCGGCGATGGCGTGCCTCACAAAGACAGGACAGGATAGTCAGAAAACAGCAGGATCAAGATAGATGAACGTAACACAGATAAATATACAATAAGTATGATTTCCTAGCGTATTACAATTACAGCTATCAATGAAACTATTCGTAACGTCTGACTAACATATGTATATATCGGCAATGAACCGATATATGACATAAGCAGGAACTCTGACTAAGACTGGAGTAATACAGGGAACAGGACTCAGAAGGATTCGCTATCTCTTCGCAGAGATGAACGCAATCCACAAACAGGACCAGGAACAGGATAACTAGCTCAGCGTGCTGGAACGCTGACTAACGGAACACAGGATATAAACAGTTCGTGTACGTATATATCAGCGACACTGATGTATCAACGTAACACGAATTCAAGGAAAATAACAAAATGCGCAAGTATGCGTATATATTGGCGATGAACCAATATATGACACAAGACAAGCAAGTAACAACTTCTAGAACAAGAGCAGAACTAGGAGGACTCGCTGACCCCTTCGCAGGAGTCAGCGCAGTCCACACGGACCAGGAACGAGGTGGGGCACGAGCAGAGTAACAGATAGAATCTGAGACTATGGTAGCCCATGAGACATTGCAGGAAGCAGTTCTTTATACTGAGGTCATCCAATGGGAGCAGACCTGCAGATTCCCACACAAGTGAATGGTAATTAATCACAGGTTGATAGCAGGAAAAGGCAGACAATGATATGCAGCCTGCAGGAAAGGGACTGCCCCTCCACTGCAGCAGACAATGTTTGTTTACACAAGAGCATGTTAAACTGTCATTAATTTCAGAGTGACTGCAGATGGAATCAGCAACTAGTTTAAGTGCAAACCAAACTATGCAAGAAAATGCATGTAATGACATCAGAACTGCTTGGGTTACAATACCACTGCAGCCAGCAGTAAACGCTGCAGACATGATCATAACAGCCGGTGCATATAAAGTTGGTGACATGCTAATAGGCTGTGAGGAGACATTAGCAGCTTCCCACACAGCTGGTTTATCTGCCTATACTCTTTGATGCTGATCATGGCGCTTTGAGAGGATTATTGTGCCAGCCTCGCCTCTTCCCCGGCCCGTGAAATCACGTGAGGCTGCAGCTTCAGCAGCCTGACTAGGTCGCACTTTCCTGGATTGGTCCAGACGTCCATGCAACCCTGTAAACTCATCCCGGAGACACCTACAGAGCCTCCTATGGTACCCAATTCTGCTGCTGATCTATCTGGAGGTACTGGACCTAAATAATTCATAACTGCCTCATCCTGTTGCTTTCCCATCACTGCCACTGTGTTGCATGTGGTTAGGGGTTAGTGAGGGATTAGTGTAGTGCAGTATAGCTGTTGAGGCAGCAGGGGTTAGGGTAGGGTAGTTAGTGTAGCTGTTGAGGCAGCAGGGGTTAGGGTAGGGTAGTTAGTGTAGCTGTTGAGGCAGCAGGGGTTAGTGTAGGGTAGTTAGTGTAGCTGTTGAGGTAGCAGTGGTTAGTATAGCTAGTGGGGCAGCAGGGGATAGTGTAGCTGTGCAGTGTAGCTTACACAGAGACAGTTTGGGGGAGAAGGTCCACAAGATGCCACAGCACCATGGCAGCACCCAGGTTTAGTAATTTTTCAGCCTGATTTTTGTACTCTAAACCTAGGTGTGTCTTGTTTTTCGGAGCATCTTCAAGTCTGAAAAATATGGTACCCACCTGTTCTGGCCTCTGTAAGGTCCTCCTCTATAGCTGTCCCCATCATGTCATCCACTTCTGCAGACAGCTGATCTCTCTTCACATACATCTCTTCTTCTTCCTGTTTACTTTTCCCCAACATGTCACCCTCCTCCGCAGACAGCTGAGCACTCCTCACATGCATCTTTTCTTCTTCTTTAATTGTACTCATCACGTCACCCTCATATGTAGACAGGTGATCATTACTCATATTCGTCTCTTCTTCTTCCTCTTTAATTGTCCCCATCATGTTGCCCACCCCAGTAGACTGCACATCACTCCTCACATACGTCTCTTTTTCGTCCTCTTTATTTGTCCTCATCATGTCACCATGCTCCACAGACTGCTGATCACGCCTCACATATGTCTCTTCCTCTTTAATTGTCCCCATCATGACACCCTCCTCCATAGACAGCTGATTATTCCTTACATATATCTCTTCCTCTTTATTTGTCCCCATCATGTCACCTTCCCCCGCAGACTGATGATCACTCCTCACATAGGTCTCTCTTTCTTCCTCTTTATTTGTCCTCATCATGTCACCCTTCTCCACGTCACCTTTCTCCATGTCACCGAGCTTAAATTTTAGTTCTGAAAAGGATAACAAATTATATATGTAAAATATTACCATTATTAAACACAGCAGAGAAAATTACATAATTTGCTAGGGACGATAATATCCCATAAGATGTGCTATCCTGCACATTCAGCATCACAGTCCTCTCTTCCGGTGTGCCTTGCTCATCATCTGGTGCTTCTCTCCTCCTCTCCATGCACACATTCCTGGGAGGCTACAGCAGTAGAATGATGAGGATGTGAAGAGAGAACAGCTGGAGACAGAGGAAGATAGGAGCAGAGGCCTGCAGCTGATTAGCTATAAATTATCATTACTTATGGTTGTGGCACCTGATGAACTGGGCAGATAGACAATAGCACCATATCTGAGCCCACTTGTCCACCATTTACTAACCCCAAACCCTCAAATAGCCATAGCAACAAACTTACCAGCTGGGACTGTGCCAATAACCTGGACCGAAGCAGCAGAGGCCACCCAACCACTGTCCAGCTGCAGCCTCCATCTTCTCCGCCTGTCCTACCGAGGGCAGTGGAGTCAGAGTCAAGGAATCGGAGTGGAGCAATTTTGGGTACTGGAGTCGGAGGTTTCAATAAACTGAGGAGTCGAAGTCAGAGTTGGATGATTTTTTAACCAAATCCATGGCCTTTGTAAAAATTAGACTAAGGAGCTAGAGTCAGAGGAATTTTGGATATCACTCTGGAGTCGGTGGTTTCAGTAACTGAGGAGTCGTATGATTTTTGTGCTGATTCCACAGCCCTCCTACCAGCTATGCCACTTGTTACCTGGTTCCACCCCCCAAGCTGTGACCCAACAGCCATCATGTTTGTGCAGACTCCAACCTCTACCACTGTGGGACTACCCAACACCAGTGGCTCCTGACACCTCATTGGCGTCTTCCCATCAGAGATACAATGGCTATGGTCAACCACCAGCACTGTCTGATCTGCTGAAAATGGACACAATGGAGAGATCCTGCTCCTTCGTAGCCTCACTCCCGATATACTTAAAAAAACGTAATTGCAGTAAAAAACTGAATTGATAATAGGCTTATTTATATGCATGACTTATAGCATAAGAAGTTAGGGCTTGTTTCCACTGTAGCGGTGCGGAATCGCCTGGATTCCACCGCTGAAGAAATCGCATGCGGCTGCGTTTCCGCGATTTCGCATGGCAAGGAGCCATGCGAATTTAACCATGTCACTGCCTGTGTTAAGTTCCATTGGCTTTCATGCGAAATCGCATGCGAAATTGCGGGGAAATCCGCATGACAAAGCCGCATGCGATTTCCCTATTGAATACATTAGCGGCGATTCGCCCGCATTCCTGCCGCACGCGAATCTGCACGACCCTGTCGTGCAGATTTTCCCCGCACCAAAAAACGCCGCCGCACACGTGGAAACAGCCCCATCCACTAACATTAAGTATGCGAATCCGCATGCAGTGCCCGCATGCGGATTCGCTATAGTGGAAACGAGCCCTAAGAGAAATAAAGAAAAAATGTTACCATGCTTTTATTAAAAAAATGAGTACTTTATAAATCGTGTTCCCAGAAAACTACTTGCTTTGATAGTTGTCCTTTAAGCAGTTTTAATTCATATGCTTTTTGATTGTTCTCAGCACTAAATATTAACTTCCTTAAAAGCAAAATTCTACTACCCCCTGTAAGTTCTTTCCTTAAAGTGAACCTGAGACGAGAAGCATCTCAGGTTCCATACTTGTCTGGGAATTCCTTAACCGACAGGTCAAAGCAATAAATTAAAAAAAAAAAAAAATCTACTTACCCGAGGCTTCCTCCAGCCCCTGGCAGCCGATATGTCCCTTGTCATGGGGGCCTGGTGGTCTTGGGAACTGATCAGGGGGTCTCTATGTAGTCTATATGACTACAGAGCTCTCTCAAATCACGTAGGTTATATGGCGAGAGAGGACACTTTAATCTTAAAGACTCTGATGCTAGGAGGAAGGAAGATCATTGGTGGAGTCCCAGAGAGGTATGTCTCTTCTTTCCAGAGCTCATTTACTTCGCAGCTCCGGTGTCCAAGGATCCCCTCTGTTGGAGATGCTGACTTCCCCAGGACGACATCCTCTGCGCTTGTGCTCACATGGTTTGGAGAACTACTGCACCTGCGCAGAACTCTCCACAACACAAGAGCGCAATCGCAAGCAGCGCACTTGTGCAGACACAGAAGATGCTGACCTGGCGAGGTCGGCATCTCCATCGGAGGGGATCCCGAAACACCAGAGCTGTGGCGAGGGACATAACGCCTGGCAGGGGCTGAATGAAGCCCCGGGTAAGGAAATTCTTTTTTTTTTTTTTTTTTTGCTCAGATGTGTCTTTTAAGCTAAAACGCCGCTATCCCGCGGCTTAACGGGGGTCCCTTCACCCCCAAATCCCCTCGTACAGCCGGCGAGCACTTCCGCATTGGGGCAGAGCTAACCGCCGCAGCCCTGCCCCACGCGCGTCTGTCAGCGCCTATCTCCGCCTCTCCCCCGCCCCTCTCAGTCTTCCTTCACTGAGAGGGGCAGGGGAGAGGCAGCGATGCGCCGCTGATAGACGCGACTGGAGGCAGGGCTGCAGCCGTTAGCCCTGCCTCCAGGAATAAAAAATTCACGACCAAGTTTGCGACCAAGGTTTGCGGGGGTGGGTTTGGGGGTGAAGTGACCCCCGTTTAGCCGCGCGATAGCGGCGTTTTAGCAGGGGCACACATGCCCCTGCTAACTATGAGCTCTGAAGCGAGATTTATTCTCGCTTCAGAGTCTCTTTAAGGCCGGTTGTCCGTTGCCATCTCCCCGGGTGGCTCCGGTCCCCCACAATTAAGCCTAAAAGCCATGGTCGAGTCATACTTTGTCGCGCATGTGTGGCCTAGTCAGGCGCGCTCCCCCGTTGCGCTCCTGTCCCTAGGAGAAACGAAGCATAACTTGGCCAGGCTTTCAGGCTGAATTGCAGGGGACCGGAGCCACCTGGGGAGATGGCGAGGGACGAGCGGCCTTAAGGAAGCCCCATGTAAGTACAGTGGCTTGCAAAAGTATTCGTCCCCCTTGAAGTTTTCCACATTTTGTCACATTACTGCCACAAACATGAATCAATTTTATTCGAATTCCACGTGAGAGACCAATACAAAGTGGTGTACACGTGAGAAGTGGAACAAAAATCATACATGATTCCAAACATTTTTTACAAATCAATAACTGCAAAGTGGGGTGTGCATAATTATTCAGCCCCCTTTATTCTGAGTGCAGTCAGTTGCCCATACACATTTCCTGATGAGTGCTAATAACTAAATAGAGTGCACTTGTGTGTAATCTAATGTCAGTACAAATACAGCTGCTCTGTGGCGGCCTCAGAGGTTGTCTAAGAGAATCTTGGGAGCAACAACACCATGAAGTCCAAAGAACACACCAGACAGGTCAGGGATAAAGTTATTGAGTAATTTAAAGCAGACTTAGGCTACAAAAAGATTTCCAAAGCCTTCGAACATCCCACAGAGTACTGTTCAAGCGATCATTCAGAAATGAAAGGGGTATGGCACAACTGTAAACTTACCAAGACAAGGCCATCCACCTAAACTCACAGGCCGAACAAAGAGAGTGCTGATCAGAAATGCAGTCAAGAGGTCCATGGTGACTCTGGATGAGCTGCAGACATCTACAGCTCAGGTGGGGGCAGGGCAACAATGGAATGGTTTAAAACAAAACGTATCCATGTGTTAGAATGACCCAGTCAAAGTCCAGCTCTAAATTCAATCAAGAATCTGTGGCAAGATCTGAAAACTGCTGTTCGCAAACGCTGTCCATCTAATCTGACTGAGCTGGAGCTGTTTTGCAAAGAAGAATGGGCAAGGATTTCAGTCTCTAGATGTGCAAAGCTGGTAGAGACATACCCTAAAAGACTGGCAGCTGTAATTGCAGCAAAAGGTGGTTCTACAAAGTATTGACTCAGGGGGCTGAATAATTATACACACCCCACTTTGCAGTTATTGATTTGTAAAAAATGATTGGAATCATGTATGATATTCATTCCACTTCTCATGTGTACACCACTTTGTATTGGTCTTCCACGTGAAATTCCAATAAAATTGATTCATGTTTGTGGCAGTAATATGACAAAATGTGGAAAACTTCAAGGGAGCCGAATACTTTTGCAAGCCACTGTATGGTACCTGAGACGCTTCTCATCTCAGGTACACTATAAAGATGTATACACCTGGATTCCTGCTCACAGCCGTCATATCACTAAAAATTCACCTATTGCACCGCTATAAAATTCTCAGGAGACACCTCTCAACCACATAAACTGTTTCACTCCAGTCATTGATAACATAGTGATGGAGCTCAAGGGATGGACCAATTTCAACACCTGTAAGGGTTAGGGTGCGCGTACATAGATCCAGTTTTAATTGGATAATCACTGACCAATAACACTTCCATGTAGTATGAGGGCCAAAAAATGTTGAATACTATAAAGAGAATGTGTAGGCAAGCGCTCATACTACATGGAAGTGCTAAGACTGACAAATCAAAATTGGATGCATGTACACACCCTTCTGATGTATATAGTGTTATCTTTAACCTCTCCCCTTTACCCACTTCAGCAACTCACATTATCTTTAAACACAAAGAAATCAATCACATCTGTTCTGGAGGGCGAAGAGAGATGACAACTTCCTTAGGCTTTAAGAGGGTGCTGCATTAACAGGGACGTCATATTGAAAAGGCATCTGGAAACACTGCAGGCATATGATGTAAGTATTGCCATAGCAACTGCTATGGGACCGGTAGCCATGGGGGCCTGGTGGTCTTGGGCACTGATCAGGGGGTCTCTATGTAGTCTATATGACTACAGAGCTCTCTCAAATCATGTGGGTTATATGACGAGAGAGGACACTTTAATCTTAGAGACTCTGATGCTCTAGGAGGAAGGAAGATCATTGGTGGAGTCCCAGAGAGGTATGTCTCTTTTTTCCAGAGCTCATTTACTGTGCATATGGGGAGAGGGGATACATATATTTGGGGGACTAATCTGGCTACCTATACATGTGGGGGGGATGGACTAATCTGGTTATCTGTTCTTTGGGGGTGGAGGATAACTTGGCTACTTGTACTTGGGGGTTAATCTGGCTACCTACAGTACAGACCAAAAGTTTGGGCACACCTTCTCATTCAAAGAGTTTTCTTTATTTTCATGACTATAAACATTGTGGATTCCCACTGAAGGCATCCAAACTATGAATTAACACATGTGGAAGTATAGTACATAACCAAAAAGTGTGAAACAACTGAAAATATGTCATATTCTAGGTTCTTCAAAGTAGCCACCTTTTGCTTTGATTACTGCTTTGCACACTCTTGCCATTCTCTTGATGAGATTCAAGAGGTAGTCACCTGAAATGGTCTTCCAACAGTCTTGAAGGAGTTCCCAGAGATACTTAGCACCTGTTGGCCCTTTTGCCTTCACTCTGCGGTCCAGCTCACCCCAAACCATCTTGTTTGGGTTCAGCTCTGGTGACTGTGGAGGCCAGGTCATCTGGCGGCGCTGGCGCAGCACCCCATCACTCTCCTTCCTGGTCAAATAGCCCTTACACAGCCTGGAGGTGTGTTTGGGTTCATTGTCCTGTTGAAAAATAAATGATGGTCCAACTAAATGCAAACCGGATGGAAGAGCATGCCACTGCAAGATGCTGTGGTAGCCATGCTGGTTCAGTATGCCTTCAATTTTGAATAAATCCCCAACAGTGTCACCAGCAAAGCACCCCACACCATCACACCTCCTCCTCCATGCTTCACAGTGGGAACCAGGCATATAGAGACCATCCGTTTACCTTTTCTGTGTCACACAAAGACATGGTGGTTGGAACCAAAAATCTCAAATTTGGACTCATCAGACCAAAGCACAGATTTCCACTGGTCTAATTTCCATTCCTTGTGTTCTTTAGCCCAAACAAGTCTCTTCTGCTTGTTGCCTGTCCTTAGCAGTGGTTTCCTAGCAGATATTCCACCAAGAAGGCCTGATTCACACAGTCTCCTCTTAACAGTTGTTCTAGAGATGTGTCTGCTGCTAGAACTCTTTGTGGCATTGACCTGGTCTCTAATCTGAGCTGCTGTTAACCTGCGATTTCTGAGGCTGGTGACTCGGATGAACTTATCCTCCGCAGCAGAGGTGACTCTTGGTCTTCCTTTCCTGGGGCGGTCTGCATGTGAGCCAGTTTCTTTGTAGCGTTTGATGGTTTTTGAGATTGCACTTGGGAACACTTTCAATGTTTTCCCAATTTTTCGGACTGATTGACCTTCATTTCTTAAAGAGACTCTGTAACCTCAAAAACATCCCCTGGGGGGTACTCACCTCGGGTGGGGGAAGCCTCCTGATCCTAATGAGGCTTCCCACACAGTCCTCTGTCCCACGGGGGTCTCGCTGCAGCCCTCCGAACAGCCGGCGACAGACCCGACTGTAAATTCAATATTTACCTTTGCTGGCTCCAGCGGGGGTGCTGTGGCTGCTTTCGGCTCCGAACTACACGGAAATACCCGATCTCAGTCGGGTCCGCTCTACTGCGCAGGCGCCGGAAACTTGCGCCTGCGCAGTAGAGCAGACCCGACGGTGATCGGGTATTTCCGCCTACTTCGGAGCCGACAGCCGTCAGAGTGCTTGCGCAGGAGCCGGGAAGGTAAATATTGACATCATCTTTCACGGAGGGCTGCAGCGAGACCCCTGAGGGAAGCAGGACGGCGTGGGAAGCCTCATTAGGATCCGGAGGCTTCCCCCACCCGAGGTGAGTACCCCCTAGGGGACGTTTTGACGTTACAGATCCTCTTTAAAGTAATGATGGCCACTCGTTTTTCTTTACTTAGCTGCTTTTTTTCTTGCCATAATACAAATTCTAACAGTCTATTCAGTAGGCCTATCAGCTGTGTATCCACCTGACTTCTCCACAACGCAACTGATGGTCCCAATCCCATTTATAAGGCAAGAAATCCCACTTATTAAACCTGACAGGGCACACCTGTGAAGTAAAAACCATTTCAGGTGACTACCTCTTGAAGCTCATCAAGAGAATGCCAAGAGTGTGCAAAGCAGTAATCAAAGCAAAAGGTGGCTACTTTGAAGAACCTAGAATATGACATATTTCCAGTTGTTTCACACTTTTTGGTTATGTACTATACTTCCACATGTGTTAATTCATAGTTTGGATGCCTTCAGTGTGAATCTACAATGTTCATAGTCATTAAAATAAAGAAAACTCAATCAAAATCAAACTACCTATACTTGGCACATGGGGAGGGGAGGAGGGCAATGTAATCTGTTTACCTGTACTGAAGGGATACCTATAATGTGGGCATAATCTGGCTACCTATCCTGGGGAACTACCTATACTGGGAGGCTAATGTGGCTACCTATATTGGGGCCCTTTATGCTCAATATACAGGGGGGCTAATGTGGCTACCTATATTGAGGGACCTACTTGCTACCTATACTGGGAGCTACTTCAGACTACCTACATTGGGGAAGCACATCTGGTTACCCATACATACATGCCTACTTACATACATACATACATACTTTAGCTACCTATACTTGGACTACCTAATGCTGGGAAGAGGGCATCTGTAGCTCCCTATAGGGGTAGGGGCTACCGTGGGCATAAGAGCACTTTATCAGTTTTGTTATGTTTTTAATAGGGGGAGGAAACATTTTGCTATGGGACGATATGCTTTTATCTATGCCCCTGATTGCAGGGTATGGCAATTGCTTTGAGTGGAATGATCAGGACAGCGACAGGTGTACTATGATCTCCTCTGTACCAAAGTATATCCACCCCCAAACCCTTTACTCTGCTTAATATATAACAATAATCAAACAATACCTCTTCCAGCAACTTGTTTTCTCCACTTCCTTCAACTTGTTTTCCTGCTTTGGTTACATCACTTCCGGACGAGGTGAGCTCGCCATCTTGTGGTATTTAGGCTAACTGCAGCCATAATTTGTGGAATCACCAGCACTCAGCAATCAAATACTATTGTTGTTACTATTACTAGCGCACAAAATCCTCACCTTTAGAGATGTGGTATTGTGTCTTAAAGACTACCTGATAAAAGAAAAGATTTAGAGTATAATAGGCATTGTATCCAAATACAAGATATTTTTCCAATTACCTGTAACGATCGGTGTAACACAGAGAGGATCTGATTATCGGTGATCTGCAGTATCACCGAGAATACAGATATATACCCGATTATTGATGATCTGCAGTATCACCGATAATCAGATATATTTCTAACCTCTGGACACCTGAGAAATATGAGTGTTTGTGCAATAGTAATACTTTGAGGAGAGCACCCGTATAGAGGGTGCCAAGCAGTTAGAGATACTGCTCAGAGAACAGGTTCCTTCCAATGGTCTGATGCTCCCCAAGGGGCGGGGCCAGGCTGAAAGTGGGAAGGACCAGAGTGTGTGTGACACCAATGGTGAAGTGTCACTGACAGGTCTGTGAACTATCTCCAAACAGGGAAGATAGTTCTCGAGGTCGGACAGGCCAGGTCGGCAACAGACAAACAGATCAGAGACAGGAGACAGATTCAGAGTCTAAAGACAACAAGCAGGGTTCAGCAACAGAGTATCAGTTATAGCGAAGTACCAAATCAGAGATCAAGAGAGTGGTCAGGAAAGCAGAAAGTCATAACAGATAATAACAATGCCTAATCTTAGGTGTGAGTTCCGTGATCTTCAACACCCTGGAACTAGTCTGATATATAACAGAGAGATAATACAGTTCCCTAGTCTTGGGTGTGAGTTCCTCGATCATCAACACCCTGGAACTAGTCTGAAGTATAACAGAATGGTAATACAGTTCCCTAATCTTGGGTGTGAGTTCCTTGATCATCAACACCCTGGAACTAGTCTGAAGTAATAACACAGAAAATATCACAGATACTGACAAGGTCTGAGTGCTACCACGTAGTGATCGCAACGCCAGACACCAGAGAAATGACCAGCACCCAGTATATATACTATAGCGCTCTCCAGCGCCTCCCCTAAGTGCTGGACCAATCAGAAATGGTTGAATTGTCAGCTGACCGGCTTTGTCAGCTGACACCCTTCTGGCTGTCATAAAAGTTCTGCCTCTTCACGCGCGCGCGCCCATCTCAATCTGTGTGCACTATCAGTCCCAGCCACACCAGACATGTCTTGCAATGTATCCGCTGTGCAGGGCGCGGAACCAGCCGCACCGCTATCCGGGCATGCGGCGGTTTCTCCACGTTCAGCCATGCTGACAGATGTAGGCCTATGCGTGCAAACCGCTGCGTCAGATGTGGAATCCGCCGCATTGGACGCGGAAACAGCCGCTTTGCTCTGAGCACCCGCGGCGGCTTTTCCGCATTTTCTCACAGTAACCCCCCCCCTGAGGAGTGGACTCCGGACAGCTCCTACCTGGCTTCTCAGGATGTAGGGCGTTAAATTCCTTCTTTAACTTATCCGCATGCATGCGACAATCAGGTACCCATGTTCTTTCCTTAATGCCATAACCCTTCCAGTGAACTAAGTACTATACTGAGTTCTGTACAATCCGTGAGTCTAAAATCTTTTCTACTTCATACTCAGGTTGTTCATGCACCATCACAGGAGGAGGAGGAGTGGAACCCACATGCACTGCTGGCTTAAGCAGGGATACATGGAATGACCTTACACCACGCATGCTGGCAGGAAGATCAATGGCATAAGTAACATTGTTGATCTTCCTGGTTACAGGGAAAGGGCCCACAAATCTGGGTCCTAGCTTGGGCGAAGGCTGTTTTAGAGTCAAATGACGGGTGGACACCCAAACCAAGTCTCCTGGCCGGAACTTCCACTCTATGGAACGTTTCTTGTCAGCCTGACCTTTCTGACTCTGAAAGGCCTTCTCTAGATTCCCTTTCACGATTCCCCAGATGTTCTTAAATGACTCTTGCCAAGCCTCCAAAGCTGGAAACGGAGTGGAAGCTACTGGCAGTGGGGAAAACTTAGGCAACTTCCCAGTTACCACCTGAAAAGGAGAGAATCCAGAGGAAGAGCTTTTTAAAATTATTGTGCGCAAATTCTGCAAACGGCAGGAACTTGACCCAATCATTTTGCGCGTCCGCAACATAACACCTTAGAAACTGTTCCAGTGACTGATTGCCTCTCTCGGTCTGACCATTGGTCTGTGGGTGGTAGCTCGACGAAAATGACAGTTCCATGCCCATTTGATGACAAAATGCCCTCCAAAATTTAGAAACAAATTAGACTCCCCGATCTGACACAATGTTTTCCGGAATGCCATGTAGCCGGAAAATGTGGATGATGAAAAGATCGGCCAACTTCTGGGCCGAGGGGAGTCCTTTCAGGGGCACAAAATGGGCCATTTTACTGAAACGGTCGACTACCACCCAAATGACCGACATGCCCTCAGACCTCGGAAGCTCACCCCCAAAATCCATGGACAAATGGGTCCATGGTTCACTCGGGGTGGGCAAAGGCTGCAACGTTCCCACAGGTGCCAGACGGGAGGGTTTGTTTTTTGCACATACTGCACACTCTCTAACATACTCCTTGCAGTCAGTTGCCAATTAAGGCCACCAAGCACACCTAGCAAAAAGGTCCTGTGTTCTGGTGGCCCCAGGATGTCCAGCGTTTTTGTGGGAGTGAAACATCTGCAATATCAGGAGACGAAATGGCAGTGGTACAAACATCACCCCTTCAGGCTTTCCCTCAGGGACATCCTGCTAGAAGGGACTTAAAGTCTCCATCCAGTCTTTCCAGGTCTCTGTGGCTGCCAACACTACTCTCTGTGGGATAATAGTCTCTGGCTCAAAGCATCTGGACAAAGCGTCTGCTTTAACGTTTTTACTACCCGGGGTGTACGTAATTACAAATCTGAATCTTGAGAAAAACAGTGACCACCGAGCCTGACGGGGACTCAATCTCTTAGCCCCCTCAATGTATTCCAAATTTTTGTGATCAGTGTAAATGGTAATCGTATGTTCTGCTCCTTCTAGCCAATGACGCCATTCTTCAAAGGCCAATTTAATGGCTAGGAGCTCCCTGTTGCATATATCGTAGTTTTTCTCTGCTGGTGAAAACCTACGAGAGAAAAAGGCACACGGGTGTAATCTTCCCTGCAACCCAGAACGCTGAGACAGCACAGCCCCTACCCGACCTCCGAGGCTTCCACCTCCACAATAAAGGGATAGGAGGTGTCGACGTGTCTCAAAATGGGTGCAGAGCAAAACATTTCTTTTAAAGTGGAGAAAGCAGCTAGAGCTTCGGGAGACCAGTGGTTGGTATCTGCCCCTTTCTTTGTGAGACTGGTGAGGGGTACGATGACTGTGGAGTACCCCTTTACGAACCTTCTATAGTAATTAGCAAATACTAAAAATCTCTGGAGAGATTTTAGTCCCACTGGCTGAGGCCATTCCAGGACAGCAGAGACTTTGGCAGGATCCATAGAAAGGCCCGAGGTGGAAATTATGTACCCCAGAAAAGTGACAGATGTTACCTCAAAAATGCATTTCTCCAATTTAGCATAAAGCATGCTCTGTCTTAACTTGTGCAGCACAAATTTGACATGAGCCCTGTGCTCATAGAGGTTATCTGAGAAGATTAGTATATCATCCAGATATACCAGGACAAATTTACCCAACACCTCCCTGAATACTTCGTTAATGAGTTACTGAAAGACGGCCGGGGCGTTACACAACCCGAAGGGCATCACCAGGTACTCGTAATGCCCATCGGGTGTGTTAAAGGCCGTCTTCCACTCATTGCCCTCTCTGATCCGCACCAGGTTGTATGCACCCCGCAAATCCAATTTCGAGAAAATTTTAGCATTGGTGACCTGAGTGAATAAATCGTCTATCAAAGGCAATGGATAGCGATTTTTTACTGTGATTTTATTCAGGCCCCGGTAATCAATGCATGGCCGAAGGCCTCCGTCTTTTTTCTTTACAAAAAATAAACCTGCTCCGGCAGGCGACCGGGAAGGGCGAATGAAACCCTTAGCTATGTTTTCACGGATGTACTCTCGCATGGCCACCTTTTCTGGTCCAGACAAATTGTAGAGATGACCTCTAGGGGGCATACATCGAGATCGATGGGGCAATCGAAGGGGCGATGTGGAGGTAGTTTATCTGCAGCTTTGGGACAAAACACAACTGAAAATTCAGAATATTGTTCCGGTACTCCCTCCACATGAATCCTGGTCTGACCCAAGGTCACCTTCACTAAACAATGATGAAAGCAATGGGCTGACCAGCTTGTTAACTGACCAGTGGCCCAATTAATCTGAGGGGAGTGAAGGTGCAACCAACGCATGCCAAGGATGATAGTGGAGGTTGTCATGTGTAACACAAAAAAATGCAACTTCTCCCTATGCAGCACCCCTATAGTGACTACCACCTCTGGTGTCTGAGACAGAGGACGGCTAAGTTGCAGGGGGGAGTCATCCACTGCCGTAACCTGGATAGGTGGTGTTACCGGGGTGAGCGGAATACCTAATTTTTTAGCAAATTCGTAATCCATAAAATTAGCCGCTGAGCCCGAATCAACGAAGGCCTCAGTGACTTCAGATTTATCTTCCCATGCAATTGTACACGGAAGAAGCAATCTTTTATCCTCTAGGGGTAAAAGTTGTATGCCTAGGGTATTACCCTCAACTACTCCTAGGCAGTAGCGTTTCCCGACTTCTTAGGGCAATTCTGTACTCTATGACCCACCTCTGCACAATAAAGACACAACTGCTCTGAAATCCGGCGTCTTCGCTCCACCTGAGACAACTTCGACTGGCCAATCTGCATCGGCTCAGGTGGAGGCGAAACGGGAGGAGGTGGAGTCGCAGGAGGCGCAGCGTAGGACACCACCTTTACATGATTTCTACCCCGGGTCTGTCTCTGATAGCGTAGGCTACGGTCGATCCTAATGGCCAATGAAATGGCCTCATCAATGGTCTTAGGTTCAGGCTGACTTAACATAAGATCAGAGACCTCATCTGACAATCCTGATAGAAAACAATCTAACAGAGCAAAGGTGTCCCACCTGGCTGATACTGACCACCTTCTGAATTCAGCAGCATTCTCCTCGACCGGACTCTTGCCTTGACGTAATAACTTGAGCTTCCGCTCAGAAGTCGAGGCAATGTCTGGATCGTCGTAAATTATTGCCATAGCTTTAAAAAATTATTCTACTGAGGTTAGGGCTAAGTCTCCAGCGGGTAGACTGTATGCCCAGGTCTGAGAATCGCCTGATAACAAAGTCTTAATAAATGTGACCCTTTGGGCCATAGTTCCGGAAGATCTAGGTCTCAACTCAAAGTATGATAACACTCTACTCCTAAAATTTCGGAAATTTTTCAGGTACAGGCATACGTATGTCTGAGCTAGGAGGAGATTGCACTTCGTCCACAGCCGTCTGGAGGGTTTGTAAAGACCCGGACAAAGCGTCAATTAACGCCTGGTGATTACCCAGCACTTGGTTGATGGTATCCACCGAAGTGGTAAGAGCGCCCAGACGGTCGGTGTGTGCGTCCATTTGCATTTCGGGTCTGGCGTTCTGTAACGATCGGTGTAACACAGAGAGGATCTGATTATCGGTGATCTGCAGTATCACCGAGAATACAGATATATACCCGATTATTGATGATCTGCAGTATCACCGATAATCAGATATATTTCTAACCTCTGGACACCTAAGAAATATGAGTGTTTGTGCAACAGTAATACTTTGAGGAGAGCACCCGTATAGAGGGTGCCAAGCAGTAAGAGATACTGCTCAGAGAACAGGTTCCTTCCAATGGTCTGATGCTCCCCAAGGGGCGGTGCCAGGCTGAAAGTGGGAAGGACCAGAGTGTGTGTGACACCAATGGTGAAGTGTCACTGACAGGTCTGTGAACTATCTCCAAACAGGGAAGATAGTTCTCGAGGTCGGACAGGCCAGGTCGGCAACAGACAAACAGATCAGATACAGAGACAGGAGACAGATTCGGAGTCTAAAGACAACAAGCAGGGTTCAGCAACAGAGTATCAGTTATAGCGAAGTACCAAATCAGAGATCAAGAGAGTGGTCAGGAAAGCAGAAAGTCATAACAGATAATAACAATGCCAAATCTTAGGTGTGAGTTCCGTAATCTTCTACACCCTGGAACTAGTCTGATACATAACAGAGAGATAATACAGTTCCCTAGTCTTGGGTGTGAGTTCCTCGATCATCAACACCCTGGAACTAGTCTGAAGTATAACAGAATGGTAATACAGTTCCCTAATCTTGGGTGTGAGTTCCTTGATCATCAACACCCTGGAACTAGTCTGAAGTATAACAGAATGGTAATACAGTTCCCTAATCTTGGGTGTGAGTTCCCTGATCATCAACACCCTGGAACTAGTCTGAAGTATAACAGAATGGTAATACAGTTCCCTAATCTTGGGTGTGAGTTCCTTGATCATCAACACCCTGGAACTAGTCTGAAGTAATAACACAGAAAATATCACAGATACTGACAAGGTCTGAGTGCTACCACGTAGTGATCACAACGCCAGACACCAGCGAAATGACCAGCACCCAGTATATATACTATAGCGCTCTCCAGCGCCTCCCCTAAGTGCTGGACCAATCAGAAATGGTTGAATTGTCAGCTGACCGGCTTGGTCAGCTGACACCCTTCTGGCTGTCATAAAAGTTCTGCCTCTTCACGCGCGCGCGCGCCCATCTCAATCTGTGTGCACTATCAGTCCCAGCCACACCAGACATGTCTTGCAATGTATCCGCTGTGCAGGGCGCGGAACCAGCCACACCGCTATCCGGGCATGCGGCGGTTTCTCCGCGTTCAGCCATGCTGACAGATGTAGGCCTATGCGTGCAAACCGCCGCGTCAGATGCGGAATCCGCCACATTGGACGCGGAAACAGCCACCTTGCTCTGAGCACCCGCGGCGGCTTTTCCGCGTTTTCTCACATTACCCTTGACAAGAGGTGCAAATACATTACTGCAGCTCTTTCTAAAGCCCAAATTTATTATAAATGGGGATTCCCCTTTAAATTGTTAGTGGCACACAATGACGTCAGTCATGTGGTCACGACTCCAAAGGATGACCTAAAGATGGCCACTAATGGTCCAATTTCTAGTGAAAAATCGTTTGAGCGATCAGATAATTGTGATTGGATTGGTTGTAAATAATCTCCATTGATGGGCACAATCGATTAGGAATGATTATAAAAACAGTTGTCCGATTGGATTTTCGTGTAACCAAAATTTGGATTTTCTTGTTGGTTGTGTGATGGATAGGAAGCAAAGATTGGTTTATCGATGGTGTAGCGAACGAAGTGTTACAATATTTCACTTCCGATATAAATTATCTGATTGCTCGAACGATTTTTACTAGAAATTGGATAATTAGTGGCCACGTTTAGATTGCTCTCTTAGTTGGGATTTCAGCAACAGCCAGCCTCCCCTCAGAGACTCCAAGAACACCCTCTATCCCCCATCGGGAGACTGTGGAAATGCTGTCAGAAGAGTTGCAGAAGCAACATGATCATATATTAGGAACTAGGGGGGGGGGGGCACCTCTGGCTACTTAATATTGTTGGGGGCAACTGAAATGTTGTATATTAACTTATTTTCTCTGGAGCTTCTAATATATGTTATTTTTTTATATATAAAAAATAACAAACTCTTGTCTGTTTTTCTTCAAGGGAGGTAAATCCACCGCAACTTCTCCCTTTTTCAATCTTTTTTAGACATTTTTACCCTGTTTTGGCGGCTCTGTACATAGTCTATTTTTTTCTAATACAAGTAATTGCTGTAGCCAGTTGTGTGACATTTCTTTCTTCTTTCCTTTGGCTACCTGGCAAGCAGGAGTGGTGTACCTACAGGAGTCTGGGCTGGCACTGGCAGACTGGTACCAAGTTTGGGAATCAGTAGATTGTGGAAGGTGAGCCATGCACGACATATTGCTGTGGGTGCTGTATATGATGGATCAAACTTAATCTCAGCCCCTCCCCCTTTAGCCGCATGGGAATGCAGGAGGTGGAGCACTTGCTGTGAAGCCACGCCTCTAGTGGGACAGGACCTGAACATACAAGAGTAACAGTCAATCTCTATTTACACATTACATTAAATTAATATGGGCATAGAGGCTGCAAGGTAGCGTTCTCCCTTAGCTTAGGCCAGCTGTGCCCAACCTACGGCCCGCGGGCCATTTTTGGCCCGCGAGGCCAGTTTCTGTGGCCTGCGCGGTGGTGTCCTGCGGAGAGGGAGGCTGGAGGAGACTGAGGAGGCTGCCCGCGGAGGGGTAGAGGATCAGGTGGTATTGCGTAGTAAAGTATCGGCGTAGTCCCGCGCATACACGCTGGTATTCAGCCCCGGGTAGCGCTGGGATAGTTAGAAAGCCTCGCTCATTGGTTAGTGCAGGAACCTTCCTCCAATAGGAATTAGGCTGATTCCTATTGGAGGAAGGTTCCTGCACTAACCAATGAGCGAGGCTTTCTAACTATCCCAGCACTACCGGGGCTGAATACCAGCACATTCTCAAGTATGCGCGGGACTACGCCGATACTTTACTACGCAATACCACCCAATCCTCTCCTCCTCGGGCAGCCCCCTCAGCCCCACACAGAGCGGGCAGCCCCCTCAGCCCCACACAGAGCGGGCAGCCCCCACAGCCCCACACAGAGCGGGCAGCCCCACACAGAGCGGGCAGCCACACACAGAGCGGGCAGCCCCACACAGAGCGGGCAGCCCCACACAGAAACTGGCTCACGTTCTCGCATCACAGATGATCATCTTCATTCTGTATTAAGAATAAATGTTACAAATTTGGAGCCAAATATCCAGAAATTGGTTTCTGAAAAACAGCCGCAAACTTCTCATTAAGAAAATGTGCATCAAATGGTGAGTACAACAATTCTTATATTGTCGTTTTCTTTCCATTTCCAACACCATGTTAACTGTTACTAGAAAAAACGTTTAACGTTTTACATCGAAAATGTGTATGCATGTGTTCCGGCCCTCGAGATTTTTCTTGATTTAAAGTTCGGCCCTCGGGCCAAAAAAGGTTGGGCACCACTGGCTTAGGCTATACATGTCAAACTCCAGATCTGGCCCTCGGTGCCATTAAATTTGGCTCTCAAGGGGCTTTCACGCTTTGCATTATGATTGGCCCACTCTAGAGCACCAGGGAAGCTACATTGGAGGTGAAACCCTAGAACAGAATAAAAGCCATATGGGGGAGGTGGAGGGAAAGCATGAAACACTATGGAACTGAATGGAAGGAAGGGGGGGGGGGTTGCTCTACTGGAAACCAGGACACTTTATAGGGGAGGAAGGACCACTACATACCAGGGAAGGAGAGAAGATCCTCACTAGACACCAGAGAACTGTATAGCAGTTGGAGGGGGCAATTAGACACCTGGGAACTTTATACGGTGGACAGTAGACATTGAGGTTGGCCTGCGGCTAGGTCCCAGTGTTCAATTTTGGCACACTTTGTATTTGAGTTTGACACCCCTGGCTTAGGCTGTTTCTACCATCTTGCCGTAGAGACATTACCAGATGCCTGACCTTTTGTGCTTCCTCAGGGAAACATTGGCTGAGTAACGGGGAACTGTAACATTTATGCCAGTTTTATATCTGAACTTCATATCTCAAGATGATGAAAGTGCAGAAAAACAAATGTCAGATCCAGCAGCCCTGAAAAGGTCTGAGACTCGCTCATGGTAAATCGTCTAGATTTTATCAACACCAAAAAAATGCTTTCTAATTATCCTGTGGAACTAAAACTCCCAACATAACCGTGTCTGGACAGGAAAAGTGCAACTGAAGCCAGTGGATGAGTCATCACCTGCATTTATACCACAGCTTCCTACCAGAAACTATGGGGCAGAAATGACTGTCAATGAAATATTAAAATCCAGAATTGTTACACCAGTAATGATCAAGCAGGCTACAAAAGCCTCAGATAACCCCTCCCCCTTTCTCTTTTTTATTGGCCGGGGGCCTTGGGATGTCTCAGGCTGGGTCCACACTAGACCCGGTTGCAGGACGGACCCTGCAGTCCGGATCAGGGGAAGTACCCACCGTACTGCAAACTGATGAAAGTGCATCAGTTTTGCATCAGTTTTGTATCAGTTTCCGTTCAGGTTTTTCCCTGACAGAAAACGTCTCTATCATTAGGAAGGAGTGGGAGGATTTTTTGGGCCAATCATAAAGCTCAGGCTATCCGTTTTCACATCCGTTTTTTGCCTGTGAAGCTGGAGATGCGTTTTCTCATTGCTTTCACTACCCCTGCGTGTATCCGTGGTCCTGATCCGTTGCGTGAAAATGCAGCAGATCCGGACCTTCCGTTCAGGTTTTCAAAACGGATCCCTGCAAACGCAGACGGATCCGTTTTTTACTTGGGTGAGGCTGGCTGCTATTTTAAACATTAGTATCCGGGACTCCGTTTTTTATCAGGTTTGAAAAACGCAGCCACGGATACGTTTCCGGACCTAGTGTGGACCAGCTCACTACACAACTATCACTAAAGAGTACCAGAGATGAAAGTAATAAAACAAATTATACATACCTGGGTCTTTCTCCTGCCCCCTTCAGGCTGCTCAGTCCCTTGCCATCCAGGCTGCCTGGATCCTCCACTAGGCAGACCAGTAATCTCGCCAATCAGTGCAGGCGCAGTCCGGCTGCATGCGCTCCCCAGTTGCACTCTCAGTGACAGGGGCCGTGTGCATGTAGCCAGGCATGCACAGTATTGCTGACTAGCAGAATTACTGGGCCAAATTGCAGAGGATCCAGGCAGCGCAGGAGGATGGCGAGGGACCGAGCAATCTGAAGGGGGCTGGAGGAATATATGTATATATTTATTTTATTTCTTTTATCTCAGGTTTACTTAATGTTGTCACCCCTCAGCTCATCCTCCTCCTCTCCCATAAACTCATCTGATTCCTGAAGCTCTAGCATTGATGTTATAATTTCTCTGGCTGTGGGATACTGTGTCACTATAGCATAGCTCCTAACTGCATCGCTTCCAACTTTCCCTCTTTCGGAGGGACAGTCCCTCTTTGGGAGCCATGTACCTCTGTCCCTTTCTTCCTTGTTTGTCATTTTTTTAGGACCGATTTACAAATCTATGTAAATATATTTATTTTTCTATTGAAAAATGTATTTAATTGACTCTAAACTTTACTCCCATCCTTTAAATATGTATATTTCTTATTTTCAAATGTTAATATGAAGGAAAATGAACCAGGATAGAAAGGACCAGTGTTTTTTGAATTATAAAACAACATATTTATCTTGTGAAATCTTTATGGTATGCAAGACTAGAGGTGTGATGGGGGCATGGTTAGAGGTGAGGCAGGGGTGTGGCTTAAGTGTCCCCTTTTCTTATCTCAAAAAGTTGGGAGGTATGCTCAACTGTCCCTTTTTCAGAAGCAGGGGCATAACAATAGACCCTGCAAGAGATGCAGTCGCAGAGGGGCCCAGAAGCCACAGGGGGCCCTCTAAGGGGAGATTTTTTTTCCCTTTGTCCTGAGGGACTGACAACTAAGGGCACTGAGAGAAAAAGCTTTCTGCTCTCTGTACAATTGTTCTAATGACTGCATCTGCTCAGCCAATGACATGGAAACATATAAAGTTTTGTAGACAAATGATGTGTAGACAGTCCCTATGCAGTGTGCAGCAGGATCTTGTGTACAGTGCTCAGCATCAACCTCTTTACCCCTCCCCAAGTGCTCTGCACTGTAGTGATGCGGGAGGAGTCTGGAGAGCCAGTTCTGTCAGATGGACAGAGTGAGTGTAATAGGCTGAGGTTGGGAGCACACTCGTTTGTCGGTGTTCTGTATGCATTTTCTGCTCACCGTGTGTGTCTGTATGTGTGAAAACATACATGTTTTATCACAGAAGCGAATGCAATTGATAGAGAAAATGCGTGCAGTGCTTCACTGCTGTCAGGACTGCATGGGGAAAACACATTCAAGTGTGCACTATCCAAATGAATAACATTGGCTCTCAGTTTTCCTGTGCAAAAAGTGAAGGTAAGGGGCCCCATCCAAAGTTTTGCAGGGGGGCCCAGTGATTTCTAGTTACGACCCTGTTCAGAAGGACAAACCCACTCTTTCTCCTCATTTGTCGCTCTTTCAGGTCTTATGTACAGATCTATATAAATATAGTGTAGGTTATTTTTCTACTGAAAAATGTGTTTAATAGAATATAAATGTGATTTTTATCATTTCAGTTGATACATTTCTTATGTTTAAATGTTAAAATGAAAGAGAATTAATGAAGATAGAGATGACCAGTGTGGTCTGAATGATAAAACTGCTCTTTTTTCTTCTGAATTCTTTCTGGTATCAGTGACTAGGGGTGTGGTGGGGGCATGATTAGGAGTGTGGCAGGGATAGTTTAACTATTTAAAGGCCGCCTCACGTCAATGGGCGTGACCGCGACAGCAGCCCCAGGACCACCTAACGCCAATTGGCGTCAAGTCCTGGGGCTGCAGTTTCCCAGGGAATGACCACGCGCACGCGTAATCGTTCCCTGCCGCTTCACGGAACCGAGTTCCGTGAATAGCCTGCTAGCCGCCGATCGCGGCTAGCAGGCTGCTTGTAAACGTAAGGGGAAAGAAATACCCTTTGTTTACAAGCATACAGCGCTGCGGTCCCCGGCAGCACTGAACGAGATCGGTGATCCCCGGCCTCTGATTGGTCGGGGAGCGCCGTCCTCTCATAGGCTGATGCCTATGAGAGGCGGAACAGGATGGATCGCTGTCCTGTTCAAATGGAGTGAACGGAGGGGAGGGAGGAAGGAGGGGGACGGGGAGAGAGAGAGCCTCGCTGAGGCATCAGAAAAAAAATAAACAAAGCCTGCAGCGATCGGACCCCTCCGGCGGCATGTCCCATTAGTCGGATCGCTGGGCACCTAAGCTGGGCTGTGCAGGAGGCTGGAAAGCCTGCACAGCCCAGCACTGCAAAAATGAGCCTGGTCTTTAGGGGGGGGTTACCACTACAGTCGTCAAGTGGTTAAAGGAGTTATCAGCCAAATTATTTAAAAAAAAAAAAGCTTTACTCACCTTGGGCTTTCTCCAGCCCCTTGCAGCTGACTGTCCCACGCCGACCGCTCCACTCTCCGCCGCCATTCCGGTCCCCGCACACAGTGCAGAGGCCGACCCTGAGGTGGTCTTTACTGCGCCTGCGCAAACTGCCGCTGTCAATCAAGCCCACGTTATACATGGCTTACTGCGCAGGTGCAGAACTACTGCACCAGTGGAGTAATCCACGTACAACGTGGGGTTGATTGACAGCAACGGTTCACGCAGGCACATTAAGGACGACCGCGGGTCGGCCTCTGCACCGTGCGGAGACCGGGACGGCGGTGGAGAGCGGAGCGGTCAGCGTGGGACAGTCGGCTGCAAGGGGCTGGAGAAAGCCCCAGGTGAGTAAAGCTATTTTTTTTATTTGGCTGATGATTCCTTTAAAGTGTCCCTCTTTCTAATCTCAAAAAGTTGGGCGGTATGCTGAGCAGCTTGTCCTCAGGTGGTGACATGCCACTGATTGGAGGTGACTATATAAAGCGGTGGGAGGAGCATAGCAGTTTGGTATCAGCTATATGATGAAATCAATCCCTCTCTGCTGAGATTCTGAGGGACCAATCGTTCTGCCACATCAGGTGACAATCTCAACACATCATACTTGGCACAGCCTGCAGTTACCCTATTTACCACAAGATGGCGACCTCACATCCGCCCTGGTGGAACGCACAGACTGGCAGTAATGGAGCCAAAGACCGGATGTGATGTAAGACAGGAATATAATTTATAGGAGGCGGCGAGGGGGACGTTGTTGGAAGAGGTAATTGTGTGATTCTTGTTATATATTGAGCAGAGCGGAGGTGGGTAGACCTGGGTATTTTGTTACAGAGGAGGTCATAGTACACGTGTCACTATCCTAATCATTATCATCCCCTTGAAGTAATTGCCTTACAAGAATTTTTTTATATAACTGTTGTGCCCTTTTTGCCAGTTTTCTAGTGATTTCTCTACATGTGTCATTGGTTATGGTCGCGGTCTCACTTTCCTTCAGTTCAGTCACATAACACAGAAAAGAAAATATGTGTATCCAGTATTGCCATGTAGGGGCAAACCCAGGATTTTAAAGGGGGGATTCCTGAAAGGTCTCCCTCAGCCACACACAATACAGTATAATAATATGGTAGGGTATCGTGCTGGGTACACATAATGCAATTTCCCATCTGACTGACAGGATCTGAAAATTATTTCCTAATTGTCTGATCTGCTCCCGATCGTCAATGGGATCAATCAGGAGTAGTTTGGATACAGATGATAATGAGGACAGTCGACATTGCTAATGAAAGGGAAAGTGAAGCATTTACACAGCAGGACACAGGGCTGTGCTCATACCTAACTCTGTTAAGTTCCCCAGAGCTGCTCCATGCTCTGTACACACGCTGCTGCTCCATGCCTTGTACACACGCTGCTGCTCCATGCACTGTACACACGCTGCTGCTCCATGCCCTGTACACACGCTGCTGCTCCATGCCCTGTACACACGCTGCTGCTCCATGCTCTGTACACACGCTGCTGCTCCATGCTCTGTACACACGCTGCTGCTCCATGCTCTGTACACACGCTGCTGCTCCATGCTCTGTACACACGCTGCTGCTCCATGCTCTGTACACACGCTGCTGCTCCATGCTCTGTACACACGCTGCTGCTCCATGCTCTGTACACACACTGCTGCTCCATGCTCTGTACACACGCTGCTGCTCCATGCTCTGTACACACGCTGCTGCTCCATGCTCTGTACACACGCTGCTGCTCCATGCTCTGTACACACGCTGCTGCTCCATGCTCTGTACACACGCTGCTGCTCCATGCTCTGTACACATACTGCTGCTCCATGCTCTTATAAAGCTCCATGCTCTGTACACACGCTGCTGCTCCATGCTCTGTACACACACTGCTGCTCCATGCTCTGTACACACGCTGCTGCTCCATGCTCTGTACACACGCTGCTGCTCCATGCTCTGTACACACGCTGCTGCTCCATGCTCTGTACACACGCTGCTGCTCCATGCTCTGTACACACGCTGCTGCTCCATGCTCTGTACACACGCTGCTGCTCCATGCTCTGTACACACGCTGCTGCTCCATGCTCTGTACACACGCTGCTGCTCCATGCTCTGTACACACGCTGCTGCTCCATGCTCTGTACACACGCTGCTGCTCCATGCTCTGTACACACGCTGCTGCTCCATGCTCTGTACACACGCTGCTGCTCCATGCTCTGTACACACGCTGCTGCTCCATGCTCTGTACACACGCTGCTGCTCCATGCTTTGTACACACGCTGCTGCTCCATGCTCTGTACACACGCTGCTGCTCCATGCTCTGTACACATACTGCTGCTCCATGCTCTTATAAAGCTCCATGCTCTGTACACACGCTGCTGCTCCATGCTCTGTACACACGCTGCTGCTCCATGCTCTGTACACACGCTGCTGCTCCATGCTCTGTACACACGCTGCTGCTCCATGCTCTGTACACACGCTGCTGCTCCATGCTCTGTACACACGCTGCTGCTCCATGCTCTGTACACACGCTGCTGCTCCATGCTCTGTACACACGCTGCTGCTCCATGCTCTGTACACACGCTGCTGCTCCATGCTCTGTACACACGCTGCTGCTCCATGCTCTGTACACACGCTGCTGCTCCATGCTCTGTACACACGCTGCTGCTCCATGCTCTGTACACACGCTGCTGCTCCATGCTCTGTACACACGCTGCTGCTCCATGCTCTGTACACACGCTGCTGCTCCATGCTTTGTACACACGCTGCTGCTCCATGCTCTGTACACACGCTGCTGCTCCATGCTCTGTACACATACTGCTGCTCCATGCTCTTATAAAGCTCCATGCTCTGTACACACGCTGCTGCTCCATGCTCTGTACACACGCTGCTGCTCCATGCTCTGTACACACGCTGCTGCTCCATGCTCTGTACACACGCTGCTGCTCCATGCTTTGTACACACGCTGCTGCTCCATGCTCTGTACACACGCTGCTGCTCCATGCTCTGTACACATACTGCTGCTCCATGCTCTTATAAAGCTCCATGCTCTGTACACACGCTGCTGCTCCATGCTCTGTACACACGCTGCTGCTCCATGCTCTGTACACACGCTGCTGCTCCATGCTCTGTACACACGCTGCTGCTCCATGCTCTGTACACACGCTGCTGCTCCATGCTCTGTACACACGCTGCTGCTCCATGCTCTGTACACACGCTGCTGCTCCATGCTCTGTACACACGCTGCTGCTCCATGCTCTGTACACACGCTGCTGCTCCATGCTCTGTACACACACTGCTGCTCCATTCAAAGCCAACTGTAACAGGGAAAGAAAGGGGACGGGGCTGTGTGATACAGGATGCCTGCAGATATTCTGGTGTCTCAACTTGTGCCTGTCCCCAGACACTGAATCTGCCCTGTTCTGAGGGGGGATTCTGGGCAGCTGTAATTCCTCCCCTGCATTTGCCTATGCCATGTAACTCCCTGTGTCCCCCAGCATTGCCATTATTCTTCATTATGTAAAGTTACCCACTCCAGTACTGCCATTTCTTTTCCAGTATAGCCATGTCATCCAGCATTCATTTTGGAATCAGGATGATACCATTTATTGACTAACTTAGAAGTAAAGGAGTAAGCTTTAAGCTAATAAGCCTTCTTTAGACTTAGTTCGTGTATGCTAATAATGTGTTAAAACAGACAGCTTATATACACTGGGCATTAGAAGGAGAAACATTATTTTGCAAACATAAATATATGTCATTAGATATCTTAATTACAACATCAGGAGGGTCTCATGGGGGGTACCTCCGTCTCTGCCCCCCCCCCCCCCCCCCATCAGTGTAAATGTGTCCTCTGTGCATGTATTTATACTTACCTGTTTGGTGTTGCCTGCCCACTGTCTTTCATCTGCGCCTCACATGCTGCCGGTGTATAGCACATGCGCCACGTGTGCGAATGGAGGAAATGAAAGATGGATCGCACCTGTTTCGGCATGCCAGTCCAAGATTTACCAGCATGTCAGATCAATGATGTGACCAATTTCAGACCAATATTGGTCACATCATGGATCAGGCATGCTCTTGGTGGCACAGATTTTCATCCGATTCGATAGTGATCGAATCGGATGGTCGATCGGCTGCCAAGTCAAGTGATGTATGGGCAACTTTAGGCAGAGTACATACAATATTTGTTATAGGCTAAAAAGATATATGGCATTAAAAAACCCATTTACCAGCACAAGAAATAAAAAAATAAAAAAGAATTGTGGCATTTAAAACCAACACGGTACAACACTCTACTGCTTCCCCCAGCATTGCCATTATCTATTATCCTCCAGTATGTAATCCCTCCCCGAAAAGAAAGGCAACAACTTAAAGTGGTAACAAACAGGTTTATTAGACTAATAATACATACAAAACATTTTTGGCACTCATTTAGCTTTAGGCTGATTTCACATTAAGACGTTACAGGCGTACGTTAGTGCAGCCTGTAACGCAGCCCCACCGCACAGTAATGAAAAATCAATGGGCTGTTCACAGTGCCCACGTTGCGTTACATTGTAACGCAGCACATCCGTTGAGAGTGCTGCATGCTGTGCGTTATGCGCGGCTAAGCCGCGTTAGACTGTTTGCACATGCTCAGTCATGCTGGGGAGGAGCGGAGAGCGGCCAGGCACATGGCTAATTAATATTCACTGCACGGTGTGACGTGCAGTGTTTACCTCCTGGAGCGGCCGCTCTGTGCGGTGATTGGCCGGGCGGGACCACGTGATGCCGCAAGCGTCCAAGAGTACGCATCACGGCATCACGGTCGCCAGAGTGAGCTGCACAACGCGGCTCACTCTGACGTCCACAGCAGAGAGCACCAGGCGTTGCGTTAGGGGCACGTTATGTGCCCTATAACGTCCCCTAAACGCAACGTCCTGGTGTGTAAGTAGCCTTATGGTAACACACACACCACACCTTTTCCTGACATATTACACTAGAAATGCATAACATTTCCGGCACTCAGCTTACTTTATTACAACACACAATTAAAGCGGTATTAAACTTTGACATAAAATTCAATAAAAATGTGTTTTCCTACTTTTTATATCTCATACAGTTATCATATTTTCTTTTGTGCATAAGTATTATTATTATTAATTTAGGAATTACAAGTTCCCAAAGTACAGTTTTATTCGCTCTGTAAGCTGCCATTGCATTTTATTCATAACTGGTGTATTTATATTGTAATGTACCCAGTAATGATTTCTGAGCAGTGTATCAGTTCTGGACACATTATGCTGGGAATACACCATAATGCTGGGAATACTCATACAATTTTGTATAGATAGATAGATGGTTCGATAGATAATTTCCGACACGTCCGATCTTATTTTCGATAATTTTTCTGATCGATTTCTCATAGAAGTGAATGTAAATTGATAAGAAAAGATAAGAAAATCGATCAAAAATCAGATCGGACAGTAAATTGACTGAAAAATTTCATTGTGTATTCCCAGCATTATGCTGGGTACACACGATCTGTTTTTTCCGTCGATTTTCCATCCAATCAATTTCTGATTCCATTCTCTCATCTTTTCTTATCTATTTCCATTCACTTCTATGAGAAATCGATTAGAAAAACGATTGAAGATCGGACATGTCAGAAATTTTCTATCCATCCATCTATCTAACACAAAATTGTATGGAGTGTACCTAGCATTAGAAGGAGTTTCTGCACAGGCAGGGAATGTTTACATTCCTCTCTGCTTTTTAATTAAACACAAGATAATGTTATCACCAGTTCGGATGCGATCTCCCTGCAGGGAGCTTTCTATTGAAAAAGTAAGTCCTGTGTTTTAACCCTTTGAATGCTATTCTGCTTAAACAAATGTGGTAGTATATTACAGGATCTTCTAAAAAAATTTGCATATTGTAATAAAGTTCATTATTTTCTGTAATGTACTGATAAACATTAGACTTTCATATATTTTAGATTCAAATACACACAACTGAAGTAGTTCAAGCCTTTTATTGTTTTAATATTGATGATTTTGGCATACAGCTCATGAAAACCCAAAATTCCTATCTCAAAAAATTAACATATTTCATCCGACCAATAAAAGTAAAGTGTTTTTAAAACAAAAAAAAGTCAACCTTCAAATAATTATGTTCAGTTATGCACACAATACTTGGTCGGGAATCCTTTTGCAGAAATGACTGCTTCAATGCGGCGTGGCATGGAGGCAATCAGCCTGTGGCACTGCTCAGGTGTTATGGAGGCCCAGGATGCTTCGATAGCGGCCTTAAGCTCATCCAGAGAGTTGGGCCTTGCGTCTCTCAACTTTCTCTTCACAATATGCCACATATTCTCTATGGGGTTCAGGTCAGGAGAGTTGGCAGGCCAATTGAGCACAGTAATACCATGGTCAGTAAACCATTTACCAGTGGTCTTGGCACTGTGAGCAGGTGCCAGGTCGTGATGAAAAATGAAATCTTCATCTCCATAAAGCTTTTCAGCAGATGGAAGCATGAAGTGCTCCAAAATCTCCTGATAGCTAGCTGCATTGACCCTACCCTTGATAAAACACAGTGGACCAACACCAGCAGCTGACACGGCACCCCAGACCATCACAGAATGTGGGTACTTGACACTGGACTTCAGGCATTTTGGCATTTCCCTCTCCCCAGTCTTCCTCCAGACTCTGGCACCTTGATTTCCGAATGACATGTAAAAGTTGCTTTCATCCAAAAAAAAGTACTTTGGACCACTGAGCAACAGTCCAGTGCTGCTTCTCTATAGCCCAGGTCAGGAGCTTCTGCCGCTGTTTCTGGTTCAAAAGTGGGTTCATGCTTCCATCTGCTGAAAAGCTTTATGGAGATGAAGATTTCATTTTTCAGCACGACCTGGCACCTGCTCACAGTGCCAAAACCACTGGTAAATGGTTTACTGACCATGGTATTACTGTGCTCAATTGGCCTGCCAACTATCCTGACCTGAACCCCATAGAGAATCTGTGGGATATTGTGAAGAGAAAGTTGAGAGATGCAAGACCCAACACTCTGGATGAGCTTAAGGCCGCTATCGAAGCATCCTGGGCTTCCATAACACCTGAGCAGTGCCACAGGCTGATTGCCTCCATGCCACGCCGCATTGAAGCAGTCATTTCTGCAAAAGGATTCCAGACCAAGCATTGAGTGCATAACTGAACATAATTATTTGAAGGTTGACTTTTTTTGTTTTAAAAACACTTTTCTTTTATTGGTCGGATGAAATATGCTAATTTTTTGAGATAGGAATTTTGGGTTTTCATGAGCTGTATGCCAAAATCATCAATATTAAAACAATAAAAGGCTTGAACTACTTCAGTTTTGTGTATTTGAATCTAAAATATATGAAAGTCTAATGTTTATCAGTACATTACAGAAAATAATGAACTTTATCACAGTATGCTAATTTTTTGAGAAGATCCTGTATATGCTGTAAATAATCTTTTATGCTGGGTTGTTTTTTCCCGCTCAATTGATTTTGCCGCTGTATTCTCCAGGGCTGTGGAGTCGGTCCAAAAATCCACCGACTCCTCAGTTTAGGATAAGGGCTGTGGAGTCGGTCCAAAAATCCACCGACTCCGACTCCTCAGTTTAGGATTCCACCGACTCTGACTCCGACTCCGACTCCTCTAATTTGCATATTACAATTTTGTTGATTAAAAGTATGTAACGTGAAATTAAATGAAACTGCCAACGCTTAGGAATTTTACAAGACAACTGAAGTGAGAAGAATATGTAGACTACTATATTTATTCCCTTTAGACTAAAACTAGTCCTTGGTAAGAGTATTGTAAAAGGTACAAACCGGAACAAAGAACATCTATCAGGCCCTAGGCAATGTAACTGTGGGTACATGTAAGAGTGATGTGCAGGTACTCTGCAGGAGAATGAGGAGATTCTTCCTCTATTACACATTCTTCATGTACAATCTGAACCAGGTTTATGGGTGATAGACAACACCTCTGTGTTCAATGTGCACAACATTCTCAGTGGATTCCCTGAAGCTCTTTGGGAAGTGCATATGTAGAGTATAGTACTACTGTGTACCAAAGTAAACCTGAGACAGATGAAATAAAGGTTTTGTACATACCTGGTACTTCCTCCAGCCCCCTTCAGGCTAATCAGTCCCTCGCTGTCCTCCTCCGCCACCTGGATCTTCTGCTATGAGTCCAGGTACTTGAGCCAGTCTGGCGTAGTGCGCATGCACACACTTCGCTGCCGGGAGCGTACTACACCTGCGCAGCACTATTACGCAGGTGCAGAACGCTCCTGGCTGTAGGAGCGGCACGTGGCTGGACTGCGCTGACTGGCTGAATTACCAGGACTTATAGCAGAAGATCCAGGTGGCGGAGGACAGCGAGGGACTGATTGGCCTGAAGGGAGCTGGAGGAAGCTCCAGGTATCTATAAAACTTTACTTTTCATCCGTCTCAGGTACCCTTTAATTTGTAGTCACCAAACCAAATTTTAACAACATATCAAATTAGTTGATTTCATGAGCAAAGAGAGTGCGTACATTTGCATAAATAAGAATCAACGCAGAATTATTTCCATCTCATTGACCATCTCTATTAGTGACACGGCTACACATCAGGCTTTATTCTTACAGCATAGATGTTATTTTGTATATATAAGAGATTCCTGTGTGCACATCATATATACAGTCACAATCAGTGGTGTATATCTGACTTTAAAAATACGGGGACTGCTTTATTGAAGCAGCACAAGTAACTAATTTTGATTGGTTTATTTCATTTTTGTGGACTGAGCACAGCTATTACTATATATATACTGTATATATATACATTATTTTTAATGACTATTATGTGAGAAATAGAACATTTTATCATATTTTCTATTTTAATTACAGTTACAAATTCATTAGGAGTCGGAGTCGGTGCATTTTTTCCCGACTCCGACTCCAGGCACCCAAAATTGTTCCGACTCCACGACTCCGACTCCACAGCCCTGTTTAGGATTCCACCGACTCCTCGACTCCGACTCCGACTCCTCTAATTTGCATATTACAATTTTGTTGATTAACAGTATGTAACGTGAAATTTGTCTCTTAACTGCCAACGCTTAGGAATTTTACAAGACAACTGAAGTGAGAAGGTTATGTAGACTACTATATTTATTCCCTTTAGACTAAAACTAGTCCTTGGTAAGAGTACTTGTAAAAGGTACAAACCGGAACAAAGAACATCTATCAGGCCCTAGGCAATGTAACTGTGGGTACATGTAAGAGTGATGTGCAGGTACTCTGCAGGGGAATAAGGAGATTCTTCCTCTATTACACATTCTTCATGCACAATCTGAACAAGGTTTATGAATGACAGACAATACCTCTCTGTTCAATGTGCACAACATTCTCAGTGGATTCACTGCAGCTCTGTGGGGAGTGCATATGTAGAGTATAGTACTACTGTGTACCAAAGTAAACCTGAGATAGATGAAATTAAAGTTTTATACATACCTGGGGCTTCCTCCAGCCCCCTTCAGGATAATCAGTCCCTCGCTGTCCTCCTTCGCCACCTGGATCTTCTGCTATGAGTCCAGGTACTTGAGCCAGTCTGGTGTAGTGCGCATGCACACACTCCGCCGCCGGGAGCGTACTACACCTGCACAGCACTATTGCGCAGGTGCAGAATGCTCCTGGCTGTGGAAGCGGCACGTAGCCAGACTGCTCTGACTGGCTGAATTACCGGGACTCATAGCAGAAGTTCCAGGTGGTGAAGGAGGACAGCGAGGGACTGATTAGCCTGAAGGGGGTTGGAAGAAGCCCCAGGTATGTATAACACTCTTCTTTTCATCCGTCTCAGGTACCCTTAAATTTGTAGTCACCAAACCAGATTTTAACAACATATAAAATTATTTGATTTCATGAGCAAAGAGAGTGCATACATTTGCATAAATCAGCATCAATGCAGAATTATTTCCATCTCATTGACCATCTCTATTAGTGACACGGCTACACATCAGGCTGTAGTCTTACAGCATAGACGTTATTTCGTATATATAAGAGATTCCTGTGTACACATCATATATACAGTCACAATCAGATGTGTATATCTGACTTTAAAAATACGGGGACTGCTTTATTGAAGCAGCACAAGTAACTAATTTTGATTGGTTTATTTCATTTTTGTGGACTGAGCGCAGCTATTACTGTATATATACATTATTTTTAATGACTATTATCTGAGAAATAGAACATTTTATCATATTTTCTATTTTAATTACAGTTACAAATTCATTAGGAGTCGGAGTCGGAGTATTTTTTCCCGACTCCACGACTCCAGGCACCCAAAATTGCCCCGACTCCATGACTCCGACTCCACAGCCCTGGTATTCTCCACTCGACTCTCTTATCTTCTGCTCGCTTTTCTTATCTTTTTCCATTCACCTCTATCAGGAATTGAGCTGCAAAACGATTGAATGGGAGATCGGACTTGTCAGAAATTATCTATCTAACCATCTATCTGCCGCAACAACGAACCGTGTATTCCCAGCATTAGAGCAAAGAAGAAATGCTGGGCTTTACACCACTTTAACATAAGTTCTCACAAATCACTGCTCTGTAGGCCTATACTCCTCTCTGTATCTACTTCCCTAGGCCCTAACTGTTTCTTCAAGTCGAAGTCAATGGTGCAACCATCAGCATACATTACTAGAGATCTCTGCATCATCCAAATCCCATCTGACCAAGGGGAGCCCATATCACGGCCTTTCTAGTGTTATTTTCATAGGGTGATGGCAAAAAGTGCGTGTGCTAGACCTTCCTGTCTGAGGTGAACCACAAAGCTCTTTTTCCCTTCTGTCATACACATGCTAAATGGGTTTGCCTGATGGAGATCAGGACACAATCCTTTGGGTGACATCACTGGCCAGAGACTGTACAGACAATAACAATAACATTTCTATAGCCCTTTTCTCCCATAGGACTCAAAGCGCATAGGCTCTCTCAGATTCAGTTATATTTCTGCAAATGCCAAACTGAATAGGTGCGTTTTCAGTCCAGAGATGGAGCTGTCCTGATCTGCTGAGGTAAGGAGTTCCATAATGTAGGAGTGGCATGACAGAATGCTCTGGGACCAAAACTTTCCAGGTGGACTCCTGAGATTGCAGGGAGTGCTATGCAGCTGCAATATTTCGTGTATCCAGGGCCCAGATTATTCAGTGATTTCAATGTCAGTAGGCTGATCTTGAATAGGACCCTCCATTTTATAGGCAGCTAGTGAAAGGAGTGCAGGACTGGTGTTATGTGGCAGTGATGGGGTTGGTTGGTTAACAGTCTGCCAGCAGTATTCTGTATCAGCTCTAGGCGGTACAAGTCGGTTTTTGGAAGGCCAGTGTAGAGAGTATTGCAATAGCCCAGTGAGGAGGTAATGAAAGCATGAACTAAGGTTGGGAGAGCTTCTGGGTGGATGAGGTGCTTGATTTTTGCGATGTTCTTCAGATGGAAATAGGATGATTTTACCACAGCAGAGATGTGAGTACTGAATTTTAAACCCCCTTCAATTAAAACTCCCAGGCTGCACACATTCTCAGAGCTGTGTAGATCCGTGCCTCCGATTCCCAGTGGTGAAGACTGCAAGTGAAGTTATCATGCGTTGCCCTCCGACCAGAAGGACTTCAGTTTTATCTGCATTTAGTCTCAGCCAGTTGTCACTCATCCATTAATGTAGTTCGGCTAAGCAGGTGTTTATAGTTGGAGTTGGGTCTGTCACACCAGTCTTGAAGGAAGAAACGATAAAGCTGGGTGTCGTCAGCATAGCAGTGGTATGTCACGCATGTTTTTGGATTAGTTTTCCAAGCAGTACCATGTAAATTGTGAAAAGCAGATGTGTAGTTGGCCTCCACCCCGATGACACATTGTGTTGCAATGCAGGGAAGCAGAGGGCCAACGGAGCAGTGCACATGTGACATCACATGGCAGGCAGGGCAAGCGGCAAGAACAAAGCTATAAGCTGTGGCTTAGCTTAGTTCATCCACCTGGCGAATCGCTGGTCGGGGGTCAGGGACTTCTATAAACACACTGGATTATTGGCAGAGGTGGTCGCTATCAGCCGCCTCAGCCAACTTTAATCTAGAATGTGTACCGGCCTTTAAAATTAAAGGACAACTGTACTGAGAGGTATATGGAGGCTGTCATATTTATTTCCTTTAAAACATTGCCAATTGCCTGGCTATCAGGCTGACCCTCTACCTCTAATTCGTTTAGCCATAGACCAGCATCCAATAGATTTTATTTATTTTATTTATAAAACGCCAACATATTACGCAGCGCTGTTTCTGACATTATTGTCAGATCTGACAAGATTAGCTGCATGCTTGTTTCTGGTGTGATTCAGACACTACTGCAGCCAAATAGACCAGCAGGGCTGCCAGGCAGCTGGTATTATCTACAAGGAAATATGAGTGCCTCCTTACCCTTCTCGTTACAATTGTCCTTTAGTTAGACACACCCCCTGTTAGGACTGCCACTCGGTCCCTCTATAGCTATAAACCAACTTTTTATGCTTGGGGGGAAGGGGAATCCTGTAATTTCACAACTGACAACTGTACAACTTAGAGTATCTTCCCCTTATTATTTATCAAAAGCAGGAGCATTGAGGATGGATCACATGACCACATTACTGAGGGTGGACAAAGACCAAAGTCACACGAGCGAGAGGATATTTAGCCTCACCCTAGAGATAATCTGCCTGCTGACCAGAGAGGTGAGAAGGATTCTGGGAGATCAAATGACATCACTCATATACATTAAATACACTTGACTAGAGAGGTGAGGAGGATTTTGAGAGAGTCAAGTGACATTATTGTTGTTCTTTCTATATACAGATTTATCCTCCGGTGAAGTCTGGTGATCATGTGACCATCACGGTGCCTCCATCTCACTCCCTGATATCTGACAGACACAAGCAGAAGATTCTGGAAATCACTAGGAAGATGATGGAGCTGCTGACAGGAGAGGTGAGTATTGCTGGGAGTTATGGGACATTATCCAGTAATAGAGAGGGTTGTGTCTGGGTGGTGACCATTATTGTGTGTGTGTCAGTTTCCTATAAGGTGTCAGGATGTCACCAACTATTTCTCCATGCAGGCGTTGCAGTCTTTAGAAGGACACATAGACCTCTACAAAAATGTCATGGTGGATAATCAGTCGCCCCTCACATTACTGGGTAAGAGGAGACTTTAATTTCTTGTAAAGGAGAGAGCAGTATAGAGGGTCCATCTAAATCCCCCCCCCTCCCCCCAACATCTGATAAAAACAGAGAGAGAATGTATTCAGTCAGTGTTTCCTACAGATGGATCCAGTAACAGAAATCCACCAGGCAGATGTACAGGTCCTCTTTATTCCCGGGATTGTCTACAAGAAGATCACACCATCTCCCACAATTATCAGGTGGGTGGAACTGAAGGTCATTAAGCCGCATCTACACGCGTAGATGCGGCCGCAATGTTCCTTATCAATCGAGCCGCTAATGCGGCTCGATTGATGAGATCCGACAGGACGGATCTCCTCACCGCCGATTCCCTGCTCGCTCCCCGCGAGGGGACAATGGCAGGGAATCGAGCGGAAGATAAGCGGGGACGAGCGGGGAATCGAGTCCGGCGCGCGAGCAGGGATGCGGCGGGTACGCGCGGGGACGCGGAAGAGGCGATCCGGCGGCTAATCGAGCCGCCGGATTGCTACAACATCTCCCCGTGTAGACGGGTTTTAGGGACTCCAAACTGTGTGACATTGTTTCCTTCTGTATATGCTGCTATCACAACTTAAATTATCTCTCATTTTGTTGACTTAGGGTGGAGAACTGATACATATAAATGTCGTAGTTAAAGAGGAGGAAGATGAAGGGACATATGTGAAGGGTGGTCAGCTATCTATGGAGGATGGTGACGTGATGAGGACAATTAAAGAGGAAGAAGAAGAGACTTGTATAAGGAGTGATCAGCAGTCTATGGAAAAGGGTGACATGATGAGTACAAATAAAGAGGAAGAAGAGACGTATGTGAGGTGTGATCAGCAGTCTGTAGAGGAGGGTGACATGATGAGGACATATAAAGAGGAAGAAGACGAGACACATGTGAGGAGTGATCAGCGGTCTGACGAGGAGGGGGACATGAGAGCATCTAAGGAGGAAGACATGTTTACATGGATGAACATTGGTGAGTGATAAACATTAGCTATTCAAAAACTGATAACAAATATCTCAGTATAGATTACATGAAGCCAAAAAGTGGTGAAGGAATGTGAGAAGTAATTGGGGGTGTGGTGTGTGACTACACAGTATACCTGTAATGAGTCTACAAACTATGTACCAGTAAAAACTTCAGTTATCTAGGTATTTTGATCTTATACTGTACAGTTACAGTGTTACTGGCCTGTAATAAGTTGTTAATTGTCACTGTACATTACTATGCACATGTTGATCACAAAATGGGTGACTTATGCCTCTTGCACACTGCATGCATTTCTGATTCAGATTCCGCTTTTTAATCTGTTTTTACCTCCGATTCCGATTTTTAATCTTTACTGCATGCTGCGTTTTTTGATCCGTTTTTCTGTTGAATGTATTCAGGGAAAATCGGAATTGAAAATCGGAAACGGAATCGGAAAACGGATTTGCAGTGTGCAGGGAGCCTTAGTGTTACCATATCAACAATAATCCAATGCGCGGTTGTCTTTCCCAAACATAACATATGATCCTTCCAATCTGGGGTCCCCTTTCTTGTCTCTTGTGCTGGTGTAACTCCACTGTATGTGTACATGTGTAGAAAGATAAAATAAAGGGCGGGGACTCCCTTAGTTTCAGGATCAGATGCAGATAATATACTTTAATAAAATCCATGAACAATGATGGCAGATAACACTCACATTTGTGGGTCCTAATTCCTTTAGAACCCACTGGCAAAGAACACCTCCCACGTTTAGTGGTACCCCTGATGACGGCAATAGCTGAAACTGGTCGGGATGATAACTGGCATTGTGATCTGAAGTATTGGTGGATAGTTTTAGAGGATTACCACTAAAGGTGTCACAGTAGAGGGTTAATTAGTGTTACCAGCCTGTAATAAGCTAATAATGGTCACTGTACATTACTTTACACAGATTTACTGGCCTGTAATAAGCTGATATTGGTTACTATACCTTACTGTACACAGATTGGTCACAGCAGGGGTGACTTAGTGTTATCAGCCAATTAAAAAAAAGTTTGATCAGGAGAAAAATTGCCTGGTGGTCATTCTGGCCACTGTGTATATATTTGTAATCCTCTTACAAGTATATACACACCATAAAAACAGGCTATTTATATAAATGCTGCAACATGCAACTGACGTGAGAGGGATATGGAGGCTGGCATATTTATTTCCTTTTAAGCAATACCAGTTGCCTGGCTGCCCTGCTTATCCTCTGCCTCTACTACTTTTAGCCATAGACCCTGAACAAGCACATGCAGATCAGGTGTTTCTGACATTATTGTCAGATCTTACATTAGCTGCATGCTTGTTTCTGGTGTGTTTCAGACACTTTTGCAGCCAAGTAGATCAGCAGGGCTGCCATGCAACTGGTATTGTTTAGAAGGAAATAAATATGGCAGCCTCCATATTCTCCTCACCTTTGTTGACTTTTAAAGAGAATCTGCAGTGAAAATAAATTTATGATATAGTGATTTGTATGTGTAGTACAGCTAGGAAATACAACATTAGCAACAGTCTAATATTGTTTCCAGTACAGGAATAGTTAAGAAACTCCAGCTGTTATCTAAGCAAAAGAGCGTATCTGAGCTCCACGTGTTTCAAAGTCCCAGTGTTCTATTAATTATCCGTACTACACATACAATTCATTTTATCATAACTTTTTTTTCTTCAGTGTCACTTTAATGAGACTCTGTAACAAAATTTTCATCCTTATTTCTTCTATCCTATAAGTTCCTATGCCTGTTCTAATGTGGTCTGGCTTACTGCAGCCTTTCCTACTTGCACAGTGGCTGTATTATCTCTGTTATATGATCTAATCTTCTCTCCTCTGTCGGGTCTGTCGGGCTCAGGCAGTCTGGCTGGAATGTGCTGTGCTGCTTGTGATTGGATAGAAGCTATACACACCCTCTCCAGGCCCCCTGGAAGCTCTGTGTGACTCACACATTCTGCTTTTTTGAGCCTATCACAAGATTTTAGATTTTAGCAGCCATGTCTTTTGTTTGTAAACACTGCCTAAAACTGGTAACTACAAGCCAGGTTTGCAGCGGAGAGTGGCAGAAACAGCACAGAGGGGCCCAGGAGAACATAATAAATAGAATGGTATGCTTTTTATTGTAAGAATTTTAGAGTACAGATTCTCTTTAAGTCAATAGGTATGTAGTAGAGTGTATGAAATGGGTCTGCTTACCATGGGACCTGGTGCCAATATCTCACTGTCCGCCCGACAAGTCTGTCTAAAACAGACAGGCAAGGATAAGTCCCTAATGAATCTCGCAGATTGTTTTTTTTTTTTTTTTAATACAGACTGGCTGAGTTTTTAACACCTCTGCCTGTGGCTGCTCTGTAGCTGGGAGCTCAGTTGATTACTGTTTTGGTTACCTGTATGGACAAATGCTTCCGGGGTTTAATAGATCTGAACACTGTGGAACTCTTTTTACATTTCAAAAGGGGTACAACTGTGTGACATCATGTCAGATTGAGCCTACAGAATCATGTATAAGTCTCTGTATGTAACATACACTATTGAACAGTCCTGACCCAGTTCTGTTTAATGCCTTTAGAAGAAACTTAACGTTTTAAAAGCTTGCAAAAAAAAAACATGTACAGTTAGTCATTAAAGGTATTACCGAAATTCACACTTGTTGGTTTGAAGTCTGCACTTCTGCTCCTCCACTAACACTGGACTATACTTCACTTAGTAAAGACTGATATTTTGGATATTTTTTTAGCATTTATGCTTCACGGATTTCTCTTGGTCCACAGCATGGAATGATGTTTAATTATAGGTATAGGGGTTTTATGCAACTAATCATATTTGTGAGGAAATGCATATGACTGACCAATTTCAAAGAGGCATAACATTTGCATGCAAAGCAAAGTTATGATCATGTGATTGGCTGGCTGTAATGAGCACAACCTTTGCAATTCTCTGTCAGGCTGATAACTAGTGATGGTCAGTGACATGCCAATAACCCTGAGATGGTGCAAACTGAATGCTAATTATATGCAAAGTTACGCAGCTTCTGCATCTGGTCCATTTCTAGTTTGCATCAACTTTGTATCAACTTTGCATCAACCTGGAATTATTAGCAGCTCACTTACCATCTGTAATGATAATTGTTCCTCCCCTCAGAATTATCTGTTTTTTTTATTTGCAGCACGGAGTCCCGGCATCAAGAACCTGTCAGAGACTCGCCTCCCTGCATCCACTAACTGTACAACGGATGAGGATGTCATTGGACAAGTGTCTCCTGCAGAAAACCTGGCTATCGCAAATATTCCCCAAGACTCTCCTCACCTGTTTAACCCCGAGGGGCCTCATATCCAGCACAGCTCTTTTCCTGCTGGAGGATCTTATTCTTGTTCCATGTGTGGGAAATGTTTTGTTTGGAAATCACAGCTTCTCATACATGAGAGATATCACACCGGTGAGAAGCCTTATCCTTGTGCTGAGTGTGGGAAATGTTTTGTTCAGAAATCAGAACTTGTAAAACATAAGAGATCTCACACTGGCGAGAAGCCCTATTCATGTGCTGAGTGTGGGAAGTGTTTTGTTCAGAAATCAGAACTTGTCGCACATAGGAGATCTCACACTGGTGAGAGGCCCTATTCATGTGCGGAGTGTGGGAAATGTTTTATTCAGAAATCAAATCTTGTCAGGCATGAGATGTGTCACACTGGAGAGAAGCCTTATTCATGTGCTGAGTGTGGGAAATCCTTTGGATATAGAGCAGACCTTGTCAAACATGAGAGATCTCACACTGGTGAGAAGCCCTATTCATGTACTGATTGTGGGAAATGTTTTGGATATAAAATAGACCTTGTCAGACACGAGAGATCTCACACTGGTGAGAAGCCGTATTCATGTGCTGAGTGTGGGAAATGTTTTGTTCGTAAATCAATTCTTGTCAGTCATGAGAGATCTCACACAGGTGAGAAGTCCTATTCATGTGCTGAGTGTGGGAAATGTTTTGGGCAAAAAACAAGTCTTAGAAATCATGAGATCTTACACACTGGTGTGAAGCCTCATTCATGTGATGAATGTGGGAAATGTTTTGTTCGCAAATCAATTCTTGTAAGTCATAAAAGATCCCACACTGGTGAAAAGCCTTATTCATGTGCAGAGTGCGGGAAATGTTTTGGCTATAAAGCAGACATTATCAAACATGAGAGATCCCACACTGGTGAGAAGCCCTATGCATGTACTAGGTGTGGGAAATGTTTTGCCGATAAAGGAAACCTAGCCAGGCATGAGAGATCCCATACTTAATGCTCTAAGTGTGTAAATGCTTTGGGCGTAAATCGCTGCTTTTCAGACATTTGTGTTGGGTGTAGGAAATGTCTTGGCCATAAGTATTCTTTTCTTTTACAAAGTTTATTTTATTTCTTACAAAAGTGCACATGACAGCATATTTATACAGAATTCTGAAGACTCTTTCATGCTACTCAGTGCATTGGTTTGTAAAGCATTAAAGTCTCTGAACTGAAGTGACATGATAAGATAAACATGGGCACATAAAGTACTAAGCCTAGTTAGAACTTGCCTATATTCATGTTTTATTTTTTCCATTGTAAGGGTTGATAAATAAGGAGCTTTATCTATGCAAATGGGGCAGGATCTGCAATCACATGCAGCCATGGCTCTCCCACAGAACAAACATTCCTGATATTAAAGGACTTATGAGCCGAACAGTATAAAAAAAAAGTTTAGTACCTGTGTCTATTTTGAATCTACGGAGGACGCCATCCACGCCCTCCATTTAATTTTTGCTGGGTCCCCGCTCTGCTACTGGCCCCCTGGTCGGCTCCAGCCTCCACTGACGCCCGGTTCGGGCCCTCATTCCTCCAGTAAAATGGCCGACGGAGCTTGCCACGGCTGTGCAGTCCGCATAGACACGAGTGCGGCTGTGCAGCCCGCATGCAGCCCTAGGGCCTCCCCTGATCCACGTACAGGAGACAGCCTGTAGCGTGGACGCAGCAGGAGGAGCCATAGAGCTGCGCAGCCGCACTCGCATCTATGCAGACTGCGCAGCAGAGACAACATGTTACTGGAGGAATGAGAGCCCGACCCGGGCGGTGGGGTCGGGAGCCGACCAGGGGGCCAGTAAGTAGCAGAGCGGGGACCCGGCGGAAAGTAAAGGAGGGCGCGTAGATTCAAAATAGACACAGGTACTAAACTTTTTTTATACCGTTCGGCTTGTAAGTCCTTTAAGATGATGCTGAATACTGTATATAAGATTTAATTGTTTTCATTGGGAGCCGAATGATCCAGACTTTATATCACATTGACATGGCTGCTGTGCACAATGCAAAGTCAGGATGTATCCCCTTAAAGTGAAAATAAGAATGCGAGACTCCAGGAAGGTTCAATTCATTATGTTTTGAGCTTCTTTTTAGTTCAGGTTTACTTTAAAATGTGATTTTTGTGTGAATTGGAATGAGATGCGAGAAAGAATCATTTCCCAGGGGAGAGGCTGTATTCCTGTTCTGAGTTCAGGGAATGCTTTGGGTATAAATCATAAGAGACATCAAAGAAGAAGCAATATTCATGATTTGAGTGTGGGAAACGAGTGTGGCATGTGAAAATATGCAGGAGACTACAGTATTTGTTTTTTGTTGTTGTTTTTCCTCACAGCAAAACACAAATAAAAATTTGCATGTAATGGAGACAAGTCTATTGACTTTCATTAGTATGTGTTCAGTTTTTGCTCTAGAAAAACACTTAAAATGCTTAAATGGAAAATAGTGGACACAGACAGGACTGAGATTCAAAAAGATTGGGTCCCTTTGTGACGGGGTATTCCAGGAATCTGCTGATTTCTCTAAATAGATTTAGGGAGAACATTATAGATCTTGCTATGGGCTCACAGAAGAGGATTGTCAATTATTTTACATAATACCTTAAACCACAGGTGTCGAGCCCTCCAGAGCTTAAAATTTCCATCATTGTAAGCAGCAAAATAAATACAGGGCACTGCCTTCCTGTCCGGAGGAGCACACCGGTGACGGTGCTTCTGATTGAAACATTGTCAGTTTGAGCCGGGGTGCAGCAATAATCCATGGGACACCCACCAGCGAAATTAGCTTGTGACCCCCTCCTTAGATCTAAGCCCAACCTCTGTTAGTTATGTCGCTTCGATGGAGATTGTTCAATAAATGTTAAATCTTAACCACTTACTCCACCACATGCAGTATAATCATGGCCCTGGAAATCTTCACTTGATGTCCCAGGGCTGTAAATATGCGGGAGGCCGCCGCCGCTCGCTCCCGCATGGGTACTCATTGCCACTCGTTAGCAGGGAGATGAATGAATAGGAATGCAGTTCCCATTCATTAATCTAAGTCCCAGTGTCAATCAATGAGATGAATGCTTCATTGTATCTTCCGGAGTTACAGTACCATGCATTACTTCCTAATCACGTACTTACGTACGCGAATAGTAAATAATGCGCGAGGACATCTTGTGGCCAAATAGTAAAATTACACCTAAAAACATTTTATTCAAAGCACAACTGAAGTGAGAAGACTATGGAGGCCATGTTTATTTCCTTTTAAACAATATCAGTTGCCTGGCAGCCCTGATGGTCGGTTTGGCTGCAGAAGTGTCTGAATAACACCAGAAACAAGCATGCAGCTAATCTAGTCAGATCTGACAATAATGTCAGAAGCACCTGATGTGCTGCATGCTTGTTCAGGGTCTGTGGCTGAAAGTATTAGGGGCAGAGGGTCAGCAGGGCTGCCAGGTAACTAGTATTGCTTAAAAGGAGATAAACATGGCCGCCTCCATATACCTCTCTCTTCAGTTGTCTTGTAATAAAAATACCCACAATTACATATAAAATTAACTCCTACCCTCCCACACTCTCCCATAAATCCCAAATATTTTTTTTTTCATAGAATTGTTTTTTTAAATGACATAAAAATAAAATTACATAAATAGTTACCTTAGGGACTGGATTTTTTTTTAATATGTATGTCAAGAGGATATATTACTGTTAATTTTTAATTTATGGACTTGTAATTAGTGATGAATGCAAAACTGAAAAAATGCACCTTTATTTCCAAATAAAATATTGGTGCCATACATTGTACTAGGGAAATATTTTAAACGTTGCAATAACTGGGACAAATGGGCAAATACATGGGTGGTTTTATTCACAGTGGAAGTTTTATTTTAAAACTATAATGGCCGAAAACTGAGAAATAATGATTTTTTTTTCCACTGTTTTCTTATTATTCCCATTAAAATGCATTTAGAATAAAATAATTGTTAGCATAATGTCCCTCCCAAAGAAAGCCTAATTGGTGGCATAAAAAACAAGATATAGATCATGTGTTGTGATCAGTAGTGATTAGTTATTGGCGAACGAAAGAGAGGAGAGCTAACGTGAACATTACTCTGGTCCTAAAGGGGTAAAAAAAACCTCAGTGGTCAAGTGGTTAATAAACAATTTGGCCTGTAACTTAGACTATATTGTAGATTTTGGTCCCTTATGTGAGTGAGTTTGACACACCTGCTATAAATATGAGGGCAACAAAAGATATTAGGCCGATGTATTTCCAGGCCATATTATACTCTAGTACAAATAATGCAGCTATACCCCAATGCTGTATCCCTCATGTAAATTAGAAGGAAATGGTTGGATACAGGTGTTTTGGTCTTGAAGTGAGATACAGGAATTCTGGGGTGGAGAGGGGTGCAGGCTAGTGTTATATTTGTTACAATCAAATGCTAGAGACAAATGTAGAAAGCTGTTGCTGGAAACAATTCTGCATTAATAATAAAATATATTCTATCAGAATGGATAGCTAATGCATCGCCAAGTACCTCTCCTGTAATTGAATCTGTTATTTGCGTTATGAAACATTTTGGTAAGAGGGGTTTGAGCTCAGAAACATATTGGTGGGAGTGGTTTGAGCATGCACTTATTCCACGTGCTCCCACTTCCGAGACTTAGCCGCCCCAGCATCAGCTGTGATTGGCAGCTCGGTATGTTATCCGGATAGCCCATTCCCTTCAGCCTACCGCTGCATTATGAGGCGTCTCCATTGAAGTGGTGAGAGCAGTTATGCCACTCGCTCCGCCATGTCATGTGAGTCCCTCATTCCTTGCAGCCTGAGGTCAGTATGTTGGGGATGATTGTGCTGTAACTTGCTGACAAGCTGAAGCTGCTTGTTTTTGCTATGGGGAGTAACTGTCATATTGCCTGAGGGATATTGAACTGATTGTTGCCTTAAGCTGGATGAGGGTTTCCTCCAGGGGATCCTTTCGAGTATTAGCTACACTTGTGGTGATGGTGACGAGTGGGGATGTTTGTGTATGTGCTGTTTTTTGCAGGGCTGTAGAGTTGGTACAAAAACCAAAAGACTCCAACTCCGACTCCAGGTACCCAAAATGGCTCAGACTCCAACTCCTTAGTCTAATACTTACCAGAGCTGTGGATTTGGTACAAAAATCATCCAACTCTGACTCCTCAGTTTATGAAACCACCGGCTCCAACTCAGACTCCAGGTACCCAAATTTGCTTCGACTCCTTGACTCCGACTCCACAGCCCTGGTTTATTGACAACAGCAATTTTATTGCTCCCTATTTACATTAAACAATATGTTGTATACTATAGTCAAAGGTACTTTCTCTCATTTTATGATTTGGAAGTTATTTTTCTGTCTAATGTGCCGAATATTAACATGTTGTCAAAGAATTGTGACATAGATGGATTCCATTGGACAATGGTGTGTGTACATATATAAGTAGATAACTACTTGTTCTACTTACATAACATGTATTGTACTGTTCACGTTTTGATTTCAGTGAATTTTTACATAGTAAATAAAGTGAATTCTTGTTTCTGGCATTTTTCATCTTTGCTGCCTCTGATTGAAGCCAATCCTGATGTCATTTCCTCCCTTACTTTTTTTCTCCTAGAATCTGCACTGTGATGCAGGGCTGTGGAGTCAGTCCAAAAATCCACTGACTCCGACTCCTCAGTTTAGGATTCCACCGACTCCGCCTCCTCTAATTTGCATATTACAATTTTGTTGATTAACAGTATGTAACGTGAAATTCGTCTCTTAACTGCCAATGCTTAGGAATTTTACAAGACAACTGAAGTGAGAAGGATATGTAGACTACTATATTTATTCCCTTCAGACTAAAACTAGTCCTTGGTAAGAGTACTTGTAAAAGGTACAGACCGGAACAAAGAACATCTATCAGGCCCTAGGCAATGTAACTGTGGGTACATGTAAGAGTGATGTGCAGGTACTCTGCAGGGGAATACAGAGATTCTTCCTCTATTACACATTCTTCATGCACAATCTGAACAAGGTTGATGGGTGACAGACAACACCTCTCTGTTTAATGTGCACAACATTCTCAGTGGATTCCCTGCAGCTCTGTGGGGAGTGCATATGTAGAGTATAGTACTACTGTGTACCAAATTAACCTGAGACAGATGAAATTAAAGTTTTATACATACCTGGGGCTTCCTCCAGCCCCCTTCAGGCTAATCAGTCCCTCGCTGTCCTCCTTTGCCACCTGGATCTTCTGCTATGAGTCCAGGTACTTGAGCCAGTCTGGTGTAGTGCGCATGCACACACTCCGCCGCCGGGGCGTACTACACCTGCGCAGCACTATTGCGCAGGTGCAGAATGCTCCTGGCTGTGGAAGCGGCACGTAGCCGGACTGCTCTGACTGGCTGAATTACCGGGACTCATAGCAGAAGATCCAGGTGGTGGAGGAGGACAGCGAGGGACTGATTAGCCTGAAGGGGGCTGGAAGAAGCCCCAGGTATGTATAACACACTTCTTTTAATCCGTCTCAGGTACCCTTTAATTTGTAGTCACCAAACCAAATTTTAACAACATATCAAATTATTTAATTTATCAGCAAAGGGAGTGCATACATTTGCATAAACCAGCATCAATGCAGAATTATTTCCATCTCATTGACCATCTATTAGTGACACGGCTACACATCAGGCTTTATTCTTACAGCATAGATGTTATTTAGTATATATAAGAGATTCCTGTGTACACATCATATATACAGTCACAATCAGATATGTATATCTCACTTTAAAAATACGGAGACTGCTTTATTGAAGCAGCACAAGTAACTCATTTTGATTGGTTTATTTCATTTTTGTGGACTGAGCACAGCTATTACTGTATATATACTGTATATATACATTATTTTTAATGACTATTATCTGAGAAATAGAACATTTTATCATATTTTCTATTTGAATTACAGTTACAAATTCATTAGGAGTCGGTGCATTTTTTCCCGACTCCGACTCCAGGCACCCAAAATTGCTCCGACTCCACGACTCCGACTCCACAGCCCTGCTGTGATGGCTAGCTTGCTTTGTAAACATGCATGCAAGCATGGATCAGATTTCAGCAGCTTCACTCTGAACTGCTCACAGCCAGTCAGTGAGGAGCAGGAATGTGGGTGGGGCGATGACAAGCTTCCGTCTTGTTGGCAATGGCAAAATAGAGCCAGGCTGACTGAGATAAGATTTATTACAGCAGAAACATTTCTGAATAGATTGGAGTGCTTGCAATACAGGGTGAGGTTCCAGGCTGCATAATGAACACAGTGCAGTGAGTAAATAGAATTTGATTTTGTGGCTGACAATCTCTCTTTAAAGTGGGGGGAGAGATTAAAAGATACCCTTTTATTTCCACCCAACCTCATCACACTTCCCTCCCCATCCCTCCTCATTGACATCCCCCTTCCCTAAAACCAACAACCATATTTACTCATAACTTAAAAATAAAGAGTACCCACTGTGGCCCGAAACCTTACATTGGTTTGCTGAATGGACAGCAGCTGATGAGTTATTTACACACTATTTCATGCTATATCTCTGCTTTCTGTTGTTCTGAAGACATTTCAGTCACAGGATTACTGCCAGTGAGGACTGTTTCTGTATGCTGGATGCGCTGGATACAGTCCTCCATAGTAATGCCCACAGTGAAAACTTCTCTGTTAATCTCATATTTTCTTCACATAAGAAATGAAAAGATGAAAAAAGCCCTTGTATTGCTATTTGCTCGTAATTACTAAAAATATGTGGTATTTGGAATTTGTTAACGTTGATAGTTGTCCTAAAGGACATTAACGGTGCAATTTTTTTCAACAAATTCGATCTTTCGATGCGATTATTACAATCGCATTGTATAGAAAATTCGCCGTTTATGAAGTCAATTGATAATGGTCAATCGCTAAATAGGAACACATTGATCCGAATGTTGGAATTTATGATCAAATTTGAAGAAAGAATCGTTCAATAAATGTGAACAATCAATAATTGCCTTCACATTACTTACAATCATTCAAATCGCATCGAAAGATCGCATTTAGTGAAAAAAAGTACCATTAATGGGCGCCTTTAAAGTGATCCTGAGCCGAAGCTCGGGATCAAAATCAGCTACATATCTTAAAAGAGGGACGCCTCAGGATCCAATTGAGACTTCTCTCGCTGATGTAAAGCCCCCCATTGCTGAGAACAGCCCCCCCCCTCCACTTCCTGAGGCAGGGCCGCACCGCGCATGCGCAGCACCGGCTTACTGCACATGCGCGGGCTGGCTGGGTCGGCTATTGCACGGCCACGATGGAGGAAGAAGAGCTGCATGGCCCCGATATGATTAGCGACAATGCATTGTGGCTAATCTGGGGGCCTGCGCTCAGCGACGGGGGACAACACAGCAGGGAGGGAAGCCTAAATAGGATTTTGATTCTTCCCGCTCCTTAGGGAAGTAACTGAATTTGTAAGTATCTAATTTAAAGAGGGATTGTCAGCCACAAAACCAAATTCTATTTAAACACTGCAGTGTATTTAAAATGCTGCCAGAAATCTCAACCTGCAGTACAAGCTCTCCAATCTATTCAGGAATCTCTCTGCTGTTATTATATTATCTCAGACCCCTAGGCTCTTGTACGTGCCATCGCCAACCACAGTGAGAGAAGGTAGCCTTGTCATCTCCCCTCCCACCTTCCTGCTTCTCTATGAATGGCTGAGCAGACTGCATTGCTGCCTAGCTGAAACATGATCCTCTGCTCACTCGTGCAGAGGTGACTCAGCAATTGGAGAAAAGAAAAAGAAAGTTAAGGGAAGAAATGACATCAGGATTTCGCCTCAAACTGTGGGAAAAAGGCATGGTTCCCACCAGGAACAGAATTATCTTCATTTACTATATAAAATTCACTGAAATCAAAACGTGGACAGTACAATACATCTGTTATGTCAAGTATTTATTAAGTATTTATCTACTGATACATGTGTTTTTTTAAATTGTTGAGCGCAACGTAAATGTAATGCTGCACGCTACACAAATTACTCTTGTAAATTATGCGTGCAGGACCGCGATACAAGACTAACGTGGCCGCTACTACGTCAGTTAACATAGTAGCAGCCACACTAGTCAAGTGTTGTGGTCGCAGTGCTGCATTAGCAGGCGTAATTTGCAACGTGCGCACACACCTTAAGAGCACATGTTATGTAGCATGCACAGTTATATTTACCAACAATTTACCTTGTGTTGAACAGCGCATTATAAATTAATGAATCAGTCCCTTTAAGATTATATTACACCAGATTCCTAATGTCAAAGTTGCTTTGCCTTTAATGTCGCATGAGGTCTAGTTCCCTTACCTCAAACAACTGAGGAGAAAAATGTAAAGGAATAAGATAGGATAGGGATAACTTTGTAACATTGCTTGCACAACTGGTACCGTCAGTTTTCATAAACCATAGTTTGGTCACTTTAGTTATTTAGATGGGATTTATGTTTTTCTGTTTGTTCCCTTTTTGAATTGTTTACCTTATGACATAAATAAGGCTAAATATAGCAGAATCTCTCTCCAATGAGATACGATTGCCTGCTATATAACATTGACTTATCTTGCTATATTTGCTATAATACTTCCTTTTCTTACAGGTATATTGTATAACAACATTGTTTTCACCAGCAACAGTTTACTGTTTTTGCCGATACTGTTTGCATATTGCAAAATTTCAATAAAATTAATAGTTATTAAAGAAAAATTTGGAAATGTACTTTATGGTTTATTCTGCACTACTGACCTATCCATATTTTCCTAAGTTGTGTTGTACAGATTTCTCGTTATGAACCTGGGCTGTGGAGTCGGTACAAAAAGTCTGATTCTGCAGCTTAGGAAACCACTGACTCCGACTCAAAGTACCCAAAATGGCTCAGACTCCTTACTCTAATACTTACCCTGGCTGTGGAGTTGGTACAAAAGTCATCTGACTCCTTGGTGTGAGGCGTGGCAGAGTTCCTACCTACAGTTCAGCTCCAATGCCCCAATCTACCACCCCAGTTTTCACACTATGTGGTGCATCCTCGCTTGAACGGGAGGAGATGAGACAGTACCTACCCAACTTCGGTTACACCCAGGCCTTAAAGAGGAACTCCAGTGAAAATAATGTAATAAAAAAAGTGCTTCATTTTTACAATAATTATGTATAAATGATTTAGTCAGTGTTTGCCCATTGTAAAATCTTTTAAATCCCTGATTTACAGTCTGACATTTATTACATGGTGACATTTTTACTGTAGGCAGGTGATGTAGCTGCTGCATGTTTTTTTGGCAGTTGGAAACCGCTGTAAACAGCTATTTCCCACAATGCAGCCAGGTTCACGTACAGGAAATTGCCAAGAGTACATACTCAGAATTTCTTTGTGGGAGGGGGTTTCACCACAATATCAGCCATACAGCGCCCCCTGATGGTCTGTTTGTAAAAAGGAATAGATTTCTCATGTAAAAGGGGGTATCAGCTACTGATTGGGATAAAGTTCAATTCTTGGTCGGAGTTTCTCTTTTAAGTGCACAAGGTATTGGAGCTGACAGGAATGTAGGCAGAAAATCCACCGAAACCACACTAGAGAATAAGCAAGGTCAAAAGGTCAGAGTTCGCAACAGGTATCAGAGGTTTCACAGTACCAGCACACTAGGCAAAACAGAGCACTGCAGGAGCAAGGCTTAAGTACTACTAGGGGAGAGGTGTGGCTTCCAGCTGGCTGATCAGCTGAGCCCTGATTGGCTACAGCAAACAGCCAGAACTTTCCCCAAAGTGCTGGTTAGCTGAGCCCTGAACGGCTGCAGCCTCCAGACAGAATTTTCCCCAATATGCTCTTCAATAATAGCACTGCTATTTGGACAATCTACTCTGCTCAAAAACCTCTGAGCTCTGTTTGTGATGTATACATTTGGTTCCTATCATTGCTGAACTAGTTAGCCTTAATTTTATCAGTTAGAAAAAAAAAATCTAAAACTCACCATACAAATATCGATTTTGATCACCCAAATGGGCCCCACCAGCCCTTTGTACCCCGCCAAAAAATTGAAGCTGGAGCCACCACTGAGTATAAGAGACGAAAAAATAAGAAATTTTACTTCAGACAGGAATCCAAGGCCCAACATGAATTTCTGAACATGCCTGTTTTACATTGTGGTAGATATCTAGGTTTAATCTTCCATGACTATGAACTAGTATTTCCTGACTTTTACTAGCAGTGACAGCCCAGGCACTTCCTTTTAGAGAATACCTTGATGAGGTAGCATTGACTGAAGACAGAGAATCAAAATACATAAAAACTTATGTGCAATGCAATTGCAGAAAAGTACTCTGCTCAAACAATATTTGGCACTAAACATGTTAAATCTCCTAAAAGACTACTTCTAGACCAGTCAAGGTCTAAATCAACCTATCTGGTAATCTCACCAGTTCTGCCAGACTCTCAACCTTATGCAAAGGCTGTCTTAAATTACAGAACAGCTTTAAAGATGAACTGTAACCAAGGATTGAACTCCATCCCAATCAGTAGCCGATACCCCCTTTCTCATGAGAAATCTATACCTTTTCACAGACAGATCATCGGGGGGCTCTGTGTGGCTCATACTGTGGTGAACCCCTCCCACAGTGTAATGTCAGCACCTAGGTACTGAGATCACACTGTGGAAGCCTTGTTACATTATGGGAAATAACAGCTGTTTCTAGCTGCCAAGCAACCAGTATCTCCTTTTACAGAGATCACCTGCCAGCAGTAAAAATGTTGCCATGTAATAAATTTCAGAATGTAAATCAGGAACAGAATGGAATGGTTGCCATGGCAACCAAATGAAACAGAATGGTCACCATGGCAACCAAACAGAGCGGTCACGGTGGCAACAAAGTGGTGGCCATGGCAACCAAAATGAATGGTCACCATGGCAACCAAGTGGTCACTATGGAAATGATCACCATGGCAACGAAACTGAATGGTCGCCATGGCAACCAAATAGAACACTTGCCATGGCAACCAAATAGAACGCTTGCCATGGCAACCAAGTGGTCGCCATAGAAACTTAAAAAACTGTCGCTGTGGCAACCAGAATCAAAGGTCACCATGGCAACTGAATGGTCGTCATGGCAACTGAACTGAATGGTCGCTGTACCCTGCAAATTTGGTGTTTCTAGAATGTACTTTGCTATTAACTACTAAAATCGGCAGCTATTGACTTCAATGTTAAATGCGAATGGAAACTTTTGACAAAGCTCACATTAAATGCAAACGGCGAACAGCTGTTCGCCCGGAACCATCTGCTGGTGAACTGTTCGGGCATGCACCTTTTTCTTCAATACCAGACACCTATGTATGTAAACAAATAGTCATATGTTTGTTTCAGACAATGTAATTAATCTATATTAAATGTAACACCCAGATGCATTTTGGTATCTCATGAATCCAGATTCAAAAATTATTGTCTGTAAAATACAAGCTCTAGTCTCCAGCAATGCATAGCTACTAAGATAAGGTATTACACATGCAGCGTTTCTCTCCATCCTGCGTCTTCCCCCTTCCCTTGCTTGTAGAGTCATAAGACACGAGCTGGGGGCTGGAATGATTTGTTTGTGAACAGTCCACACAGGACCAGCTTGCTAGCCAGTAAGGATTAAAGCATGCCAGTAAACTAGACAAGTACATCTGTAGGTAAGTTTTCTTCAATAGCACCATCATTTGGACAATCCGCTCTGCTCAAAAGCCTCTGAGCTCTGTTTGTGATGTTTACATTTGGTTCCTATCATTGCTGAACTAATTAACCTGAAAGGAATCCTTAAGCCTTTTTTTTTTTTTTTAAAAAGGAGTTTCAATTACCTGGGGCTACTACCAGCCCCCTGCAGCCACTCACCACAACGGCCCGTCAACTGCCTTCGAATGTTGTGCAAAAATCTATGCAATCACCCTTATGAGTGAATTGGATAGAGATGATTTGACCTCATTGGAATTAGAGATCAAGAAAGTCTCTGAGACTCTTGATCCCTACAGTAGTTATGCACTTTTCAAATTGAGAAGTGAAGAACTAGAAAAACATATCACACAATTCAATAAAAACTTAGTGATTCATAGAGATCAAAAGGTCTTGAGGGATAGGAACGCTTACAAGACAGGCACTGCCTATCGGTGGAATAATTTACCTAGAAAACATCCAAGGGGCAAACCGAAACCTAAAACTCCCGCTTGGAGTCTATCACAACCACTGTCTGAGGCAGTGGAATCTGATTCATCTGCCGGTCCAAACAGTTCGGCTTCTCTCAGTTCAGTCTCGGCAGGAGGTAGTCCAAGACAACATAACACTAGATCAGGACGAGAGCCACCCAAATCTAATAGGAAGAAAGAGAAGGAAAATAAATTTAAACACGAATCCTCATGTGCCGAGGATTCAGACAGAAGGGGGGAGATGGGGGTGGCAGGCAAAGTGGCCTCTGTTCCCTCATCTTCCTCCTCATCAATATTGGGTTTTTTTAGCGAATTCCCAGCCGGGAAAGGGGGAGACACGTCCCAGGCGATAGAACCTTCTATTGGGGATGGCAGTCTTCAGGTCATTCATCTGACGGGAGTGGCAATCCCTAATTCTTATTTGTTATTATTGTCCAAAGATTTGGGGTTTTGCCCCACTTACAATGCTGACATTTTGAAAATTATAGTTGACCCATACCTGTTTGGCCGAAAAATTTTGTTACAATCATTGTATGGAAATCATCCAAGAATGCTAGTGGGATGCCTTAACGACAAACCCTGGTTCAGAGAAAGACTTGCTAGCCTTGCAGTCTTTACAGAAATTGGAATCGGAAGGCTTATTGGATGAACCGAATGAGGCGAACTCTACTTCTTTTGGTTTGGCGCCATCCTATTTTCTGTCCCGTTTGGAAGATATAGGGTTGCGTAAAAAATTTTAAAAAAAAAATCCCCCCTTTACCCTTAGTAGCTAATCTTAAGACCTTTATAAATGTGGTGGAAAGTGATCTGGTAAAACTAAGAGGCCAAAAGACATCTGTTGACAATCCTCATGACAATCTTTGCCATGAGGAACGTGAGATACTAAGAGAGCTGATGGAAAATAAAAGATGGGTGATCAAACCATCTGACAAGGGGGGAAATGTGGTCTTGATGTCAGTCAATCTTTACAGGGAGATGTGCCTTGAAATCTTGGATAAACAGGGGTGCTACTTGAGGGTCTCTGCATTTAGGGCCGCCCAATGTCAACGTGAACTTTTTACGATAATCGATGATGCAGTGACACAGTCGGTCATTGATGAATACACAGTGATATTTTTAAAGGTCGCAAATTCCATACTTCCTTTTATGCTTTACCGAAAGTCCACAAAAAGCTGGACAACCCCCCCCCCCCCCCCCCCCCGGTCATCTAATTGTGTCCGGGCTTGGCTCTTTAACTGAGAAAATAAGCATATATGTGGACAGACATCTACAGCCGCATGTACAGTCACTCCCTTCATATATTTGAGATATATCACACTTGTTACGTGATCTAGGCGGTTTCAGTTACCCGAAGGGACTTTTGGTGGCTTTGGACGTGGAGGCCCTATACTCCAGCATTGCCCATGAATTAAGTATACGGGCTGTGGGTACATTCCTCAGTGAATACCGTGTACTGCGCACAATGCGTTTTTGCTGATTCTACTGGAGTTTCTTCTGGTGAATACCTTTTTTTGTTTTTGAAGGATCCCACTACCTTCAGGTGCAGGGTGTGGTGATTGGGACCACCTGTGCCCCCTCTTATGCTAACCTGTACCTGGGGGAGTGGAAACGTGAACGTTTTGCTAGTGATGGTCTCTCGATGTACCTTGGCCACGTTCTGGCATGGCACAGGTACATCGATGACATCATCGTTTTCTGGACGGGGGGGCTCAACCTCCTTAACGATTTTGTTCAGATTCTGAATCACAATTCACAGAATTTGAGGTTCACCATGCAGGTCATTCCTTCGGAGATCCCCTTTCTTGATATCTCCATTTTGTTGGATGAGAGTGGTCAGTTGTCGACACGACTAAACAGAAAAGATACTACGACTAATTCATTGTTAAGGGCCGACAGTTTTCATCCATCCCATACAGTGAGGGGCATACCAGTTGGCCAATATTTGCGAGTTAGACGTAACTGCTGCGACGACAGGGACTTTTGGGCTGAGGCCAGAAATTTGAAGCAGATCCTCAAAAGGGCCTACAAGAGGGCGGATGCTAGTGCAAGAGCATCTCTGCTCTCGGATAGGCCTCAATATAAACATAACACGGAATGCACAGTGCGCTTTTGCACAAAGTTTTCCGCACAACATCGAGAGATCACACAAATTATTGAGAAGAATTGGCACATGTTAACAAATGATGTGAAGCTGAGGACTTGTGTTCCTGAGAGATCTGCTTTTTACGTTTTGGTGGCCCCTTCTTTGTGGGATGGGTTGGTCAACAGTCACTTTCTTGCCCCCAAGACAAGACAGAAATATTATAAAGTTACGGGTACTTATACCTGCGGGGGCTGCACTTTGTGCCGATACATACGCGTCGGGGATCTGTCAGGCTGCCGGATTGGACAGATTGGAATTTGGCCCACTATGTAAATTGTGGCACAACATTGGTGATATATCTTTTGCTGTGTCCCTGTGGAGCCTTCTATATAGGCAAAACTAAACGGGAGTTCTGTTCAAGAATTTCAGATCATGTAACGAGTGTTAAAAGTAAGAATATCCCCAATCTCACCCCGGTTGCCAAACATTTCAAAACCGTGCACGCTGGTAGCCCTGTCAACATGCATTTTGTGGGTTTGGACCACATACATAGCTCTATTAGGGGTGGTGACATGGACCGACTTCTTCTGTAAAAGGAGTCTCGATGGATTTTTGATTTAACGGCTACTAAATATCCTGGTCTCAACGAGATCAAAAGCTATGCTTTATTTCTACCCGTGTAGATGACTCTGGGCATTTCTCTCTGCCTAGCCTGCGTCTGGTGGATCCCTGCTTTTAAGTGCCTTGGGGGTAGTGTGCCTGTTTCATCGCAGGTCTTTGAGGTTTCTTTTTGATTCATGATAGGTTTGAAAGGTGCTAGGGCACGTACAGTAGGGTGTAGTCCCTGTCACTCATTTTTAAGTGGAAGTGACATTTATGCCCCAGTATTAACAGGTTATATTCACGATTATACTGCCACAATCTTTTGATCTGAATGTATTCATCTAATATATGTATATTTCAGGGCTGTGGAGTCGGTCCAAAAATCCACCGACTCCGACTCCTCAGTTTAGGATTCCACCGACTCCTACTCCGACTCCTCTAATTTGCATATTACAATTTTGTTGATTAAAAGTATGTAACATGAAATTCGTCTCTTAACTGCCAACGCTTAGGAATTTTACAAGACAACTGAAGTGAGAAGGATATGTAGACTACTATATTTATTCCCTTTAGACTAAAACTAGTCCTTGGTAAGAGTACTTGTAAAAGGTACAAACCGGAACAAAGAACATCTATCAGGCCCTAGGCAATGTAAGTGTGGGTACATGTAAGAATGATGTGCAGGTACTCTGCAGGGGAATGAGGAGATTGTAAACAGACAACACCTCTGTGTTCAATGTGCACAGCATTCTCAGTGGATTCCCTGCAGCTCTGTGGGGAGTGCATATAGTACTACTGTGTAACAAAGTAAACCTGAGACAGATGAAATTAAAGTTTTATACATACCTGGGGCTTCCTCCAGCCGCCTTCAGGATAATCAGTCCCTCATTGTCCTCCTCCACCACCTGGATTTTCTGCTATGAGTCCAGGTACTTGAGCCAGTCGGGCGTAGTGCGCATGCACACACTCCGCCGCCAGGAGCATACTACATCTGTGCAGCACTATTGCGCAGGTGCAGAATGTTCCTGGCTGTGGGCGCGGCATGCGGCCGGACAGCGCTGACTGGCTGAATTACCAGGACTCATAGCAGAAGATCCGGGTGGTGGAGGACAGCGAGGGACTGATTAGCCTGAAGGGGGCTGGAGGAAGCCCCAGGTATGTATAAAACTTTACTTTTCATCCGTCTCAGTTACCCTTTAATCTGTAGTCACCAAACCAAATTTTAACAACATATCAAATTATTTGATTTCATCAGCAAAGGGAGTGCATACATTTGCATAAATCAGCATCAATGCAGAATTATTTCCATCTCGTTGACCATCTCTATTAGTGACACAGCTACACATCAGGCTTTATTCTTACAGCATAGATGTTATTTAGTGTATATATAAGAGATTCCTGTGTACACATCACATATACAGTCACAATCAGATATGTATATCTGACCTTAAAAATACGGGGACTGCTTTATTGAACCAGCACAAGTAACTAATTTTGATTGGTTTATTTCATTTACTGTATATATACTGTATATATACATTATTTTTAATGACTATTATCTGAGAAATAGAACATTTTATCATATTTTCTATTTTAATTACAGTTACAAATTCATTAGGAGTCGGAGTCGGTGCATTTATACCCGACTCCAGGCACCCAAAATTGCCCGACTCCACGACTCCGACTCCACAGCCCTGGTATATTTTGTGTAAAAAATTGGAATTCATTTAGAGTTATGGGTGCACATTCATGCGCTCAAATAGGATTTGTATTGTGTCTCCCCTCCGAGCAGCTGTAGCATTGCATGTGTCGGCCTCGCCCGCCTCCTCCCGTGGCTGTGGGGCGGGTCCCGGCAGACGGCAGCGCGCTCCCATGGTGTCTGCCCACCCTGCCCTTCCGGCCCGATTGGCGCGTGGGTGAGGGTGGGCATGGCCGCGTTGATTGGCCCAGCCGCCACTTCAGGAAGACAAATAGTGGCTGTACTACATTTGGAGGACACGCCTCCTAAAGAAGCCGGAAGTCCGACGAAACTAGTCGAGGACGCACGTTCCTCTACCATGCGTCCTGGCTCCCATGCCTCTCCCCTCTGCTGACAGATCACCGCTGCCATACCCCTGGACCTGCCATACAGCGCCAGCACAATCGTAAGAGCCCCACTGGGGCACTACAACTGAAATATTGCATTGTTTTGATGTGCATCTCGCTGCTGCTGGGGACACAGCATGTTTTTCCGATTCTAGGTGATTTGCACCAGGCTTTCCACGAGAATGATATGCAGCAAGACTGCTACAGTTAAAGGATACCCGAAGTGGCGTGTGACATATTGAGATAGACATGTGTATGTACAGTGCCAAGCACACTAATAACTATGCTGTGTTCCTTTTTTCTCTTTCTCTGCCTGAAAGAGTTAAATATCAGGTATATAAGTGGCTGACTTAGTTCTGACTCAGACAGGAAGTTACTACAGTGTGACCCTCACTGATAAGAAATTCCAACTATAAAACACTTTCCTAGCAGAAAATAGCTTCTGAGAGCAGGAACGAGGTAAAAAGGGTCAATAGTTCATAGATTTTAGCTCTGGCATAGTTCAATGAATGTGTCATTGAGCAAAAACAATAAAACAGTTAAAACTTAAAAAGTAGATTTAAACATAAAATAAAACTGTGGAATATCTTTAAAAGTTATTTTTAGTAGAAGGAAGATACATACAACCGTTAATTTCATTAGTTTATTTTCGCTTCGGGTGTCCTCTAAAGTGTAACTGTCGGCATAAAATAAAAAATCAATTCTTTATTTTTATCTGGTAAACAAGTAATAAGGATGCTAATCAGGCAATCCAAAAGTTAAAATCTCTATTACTTTTCTTGTTTATAAATGATCATTCCCCAGTTTACCTGACTCTTATTTGGTACGTTGCTGCAAAAAGGAAGTTGCAGGGCATGCTGGGTAGTCCGTTTTTGCTTCTGTACATTAGTTAAAGGGATACTGTAGGGGGGTCAGAGGAAAATGAGTTGAAGTTGCCTGGGGCTTCTAATGGTCCCCCGCAGGCATCATGTGCCCGTGCAGCCACTCACCGATGCTCTGGTCCCGCCTCCGGTTCACTTCTGGAATTTCAGACTTTAAAATCTGAAAACCACTGCGCCTGCGTTGCCGTGTCGTTGCTCCTGCTGATGTCACCAGGAGTGTATAGCTTGTGCCCAGTATGGTCTGGGCCTGTGCAGTACGCTCCTGGTGACATCAGCGGGAGCGAAGACACGGCAACGCAGGTGCAGTGGTTTTCAGACTTTAAAGTCCGAAATTCCAGAAGTGAACCAAAGGCGGGGCCGGAGCATTGGGGAGTGGCTGCGCGGGCACAGGATGTCTGCGGGGGACCATTAGAAGCCCTGGGTAACTTCAACTCATTTTTCCCTGACTCCCCTACAGTGTCCCTTTAAGTCTGAGGGGAAATAAAGAAGCAAAAAAAGACAACCCAGCATGCCCTGCAACTTCCTTTGTGCGGCAACATACCAAATAAGAGTCAGGTAAACTGGGGAATAATCATTTATAAACAAGAAATGTAATAGAGATTTTAACTTTTGGATGGCCTGGTTAGCGTCCATATAACTTGTTTACAAGATAAAAATAAAGAATTGATTTTTTATTTTATGCCCGACAGTTACACTTTGAGGAATCACATCATGCCTTTGCAGGCTTGTCTGTTTCACACCAACGCACTCTGAGTTGTTTCGCATGACATGCATTTGTTGGCATTGAACTCATCATGATCTTAGGAATTGCGATCAATTGTGTCATATATATGGTGCTGGTGCTGTGTAGTCATGTTTGCTACATTCAAGGTGCAAGTTATTCTGCTTGGTTCACACCATTGTATCCGGAGTTGCATTGAATGATCTGCAGAAGCTGGAACTGAATGTACCTGAGCATTAGGACTTATGCTGTTGCTATGTACATGGGTGAGCTTTGGTGGCTCTAAACCAGGATATCTGGCGGAAGATTACAGTTGAATTCCTGACCTATCCTTGTTGAATTACTGGCTGTGAGAACTGTGATGAACTTTATCATACTTATATTAACACTAGCAACAAGCTATTCCTGTTCATCATAAAATAGTTTGGTACAATCCATCCACCAGCTCTGGAAGTTAGGCTTGCTCTGCACAGATTAATCACGAGTAACCATGGTGGTTACTCGTGATTCAAATTAGCTCTTATTGCCACAGCTGAGCGGCTAGATGCGGCGGGGTTAATTACCGAGAACGCCACTCTCCACCAAGCGTTTCAACAAGGTGCAAGCATCCGAATGGACGCGTTGCAAGCCTCGCTATGCAGCACTTCCTCCTTCAATGAGGAAGTGCTCCATAGCGAGGCTTGCAACGTGTCCATTCGGACGCTTGACGCTTGCACCTCGTTGAAACGATGGGCGGAGAGTGGCGTTCTGGGTAATTAATGCCTCCGCATCTAGCCGCTCAGTTGCAGCAATTAGAGCTAATTTGAATCACGAGTAACCACAGTGGATACTCGTGATTAATCCATGGAGAACAAGCCTACTGGAAGTTACCCAATCTACTGCGCATGCGGGGCCGTGCTCATGTAACTGCAACTCTGCCGCACGCATGAGAAAAGAGGAGTGTGGCCCCAATGTGCAGAGGGTCCTCACTCGGCAATGGGGGACCAGAGGACAGCGAGAGAAGCCCCAATAGGATCCTGATGTTTACCTCTCCTTAGGTAAGTATTTACTTTAGCACATTAATTACACCTGAATTAAATGGGGTTGATTAGTTCAAACAACTCTTGATGAGCGACTGTATGCAAAAAATGGATCAGTTGTCACACAGACAACTGTCAAATTTAGACTGGAGACAAGAAAAGGCAGATAACATTTATATTGTGCTTTTCTCCTGGCGGACTCAAAGCACTAGAGCTGCAGCCACTAGAGCATCCTGACTAGGCAGTAGCTGTGATAGGGAGTCTAGCCCAAGGACTCCTTACTGAATAGGTGCTGCTTACTGAACAGGAAGAATCTGAGATTTGAACCCTGGTCTCATGTGTCAGAGGCAGTGCCCTTAACCATTACACCATCCAGCCAGTGAGACACACCACAGAGCGCTTTTCGGATTGCTTTCATTTTGTTTAAAAACACATTAAAATTGCGGTAAAATCGTGGCAAAATTGCCATCATTGCTTTTTTTTTTTTTTTTTTTAATGATTGCGGCTATTTTGTCTTGATTTTACTGCAAGTCAATGGGAGTGTTGTTTTAAAAAAAAAAAAAAAAAAAAGATCCAAAAAACACTCTGTGTCTCCAGCCTCTGATGTATTTTATATAGCAGTCATACATCACTAGCACATATCATCTAATGGATATGGCTAAAATAGTGCCAGTGTATAGAAGGCTACAGACAGTCATACTTCTATATGACTATATGCGCTCACAGGGTATCTAAAACACAATTCCCAAACGGAGACTAAAGATGCTCATACAGGAAGCGATGTATGGGCAGATAGACCATGAGAGAGATCTCTGTCTGATCAAATCTGATAGAGATCTGTTGCCTGCCCATACACCAAAGACCAATTTTTTATACGTTTCAGCGACAACACCTCCTCTGCCCACCTGAATGCCCTTTATTTAGAAAAGAACAAATGTAACTTTTCCATTAACAATTGTTCAACTGAAAATATAATAAATTGTGAAAAAAACGTTTTCAAATATTCAATATATACAGTAAGTGTCAAGTACATTTTACAGTTTTTGATAACCGCATTTTTAACACCCAGGATCATTGCTTCTGGTACAAAAATTGTCAGACTCCTGACTCCTCAGTTTATGAAACCACCGACTGCAGGTACCCAAAATTGCTCCAGCTGCAACTCCTCGACTCCTTAGTCTAATACTTTCCAGGGCTGTGGAGTTAGTACAAAAATAATCCGATTCTGATGCCTCAAGTTAATGAAACCACTGACTTCGACTCCAGGTACCCAAAATAGCTTTAACTCTGACTCCACAGCCCTGCCCAGGATAGTTATGCATTGGAACCAAATCTAGAGTGTCTTAGCATTATCATCTCCTCGAGATCAGGCCTTGGTTCAGATGCAATGTTAGGTGGAAAACTTGAGGTCCTTGATGATGTCAACAAAGTGCCTTGGCAAATTTTCAGCGTGTCTTCCAAAATGGGACCAATGAAAGAGAATTTTTCAGCATCATAGACATTTCGGAGGATCCATTTTTTCTTTCCTTTTGGTGCAGTGAGTTTTAACCTCTTGCTGCCAAGAGTGGCGTTGTTTTCCTGCTTCCTTTTAACCGCAGCCAGTTTTCGTCCAACATTGTGGTTGTTTGATAACGCAGAGAGCTGTGCTCTAGATTCCATACTATCCATGCTGAAGTCTATTTGTTTTGTTTGATGCTTTAACACATTACTCTGAAACACCTTAAGAGGGCCAGTACGACAAGACCACACTAGGTTTTTGAAATCAGTCAGTAGTTGATGATGGGTGACAATTTCATAAAGTCTGTTGTAAGCTGGAGTATTTTCATGGAGCCAGATCCCTTGGTTTTCTACGGTGTCTTCTATGGGGTCATGTTCACATTTCACAACATTCCCATTTTCAACCCACTCGTGTTCATTGCGGACATGATGCAGGAAAGAAAGCCAAAGTTTTTTTAGTTTTTCTTCGTTGTTTTCACAATGTCGCACGGACCACCAGAAGTGGTTCAGAAGTCTGCCAATCCATGGCTTTAAGCTTCTAGTGGTTTTCCGTTTGGAAGCCTGTCTTATTTTTTTGGCTATGCTTTTGGCGTAATGCCGTGCATCAAATTGATGTACTAAGTGTCCGTATTTCTCATACATGATTTTTCGAACGCCTACATGTCTGTCTGAAGCAAACAGCATTATGTCTAGGCCCTGATCTATAGCCCTCGACATGCACATGTCAAAACCTAACTCTTCCATGGCTACTGATGAGGAGCCCTGAGGCGATTGAATGATCTCAAAATCCAAAACTTTGCGTGTTACAATATCCATAAAAGTGTACAGGCAATATTTTGCGCTCTGCCCAGGGCTATCGCATTGCCCAGCTCCAGCTATTGCGATTGGCTTTCCCCTCACCTGTTGCAGATGTTTTATTTTTTCCCTTTCCCATGCCAAGTGTATAGCTGGTGCACAGAATTGTTTTTGGTAGGCGTGAAAAGATCTCTCTGAAATCCCCACTAATCCCAACATTTTAAAGAAGTGGAACATTTTTGAGACACTTATATCAGCACAATTAATTCCTGCAGCTAAAAGAATATTTCCTGAGTAGTGACGTTTTATTTTAGGCTGAGATTGAAAAATTTTGAAACGGTGTCCGTCCTCGCAAACCCCTCGTACAATCACAGCAGATCCTTCTATTTGTTTATTGATTCTTTCTATTTTCTTCTGACATGTTGAGGATTCTTGACATTTGACCTTACTAATCAGTTCATCCAAACAGGATTCGAACACTATAAATTTTCGCATTTTAGTTACATTTGGAATTAAATCCGGGGGGTCTACATTAAAATTTGACTCCAGGGCTGTATCGAGTTCTACTTGAGTGACATGTAACATTCCTGCAGCTCCATATGGTGTTTTTGGACCAATACTTTCCTCCACAGTATCAGTTCTTCTCCTTTTGTGTAATGGAGTAGATATACTTTGGATTGTTTTAGGTAGTAATTGAGATCCCGTTGCTTTCTCTGGTATGCTGTTTAGGAGTGTGGAGTGTTGAGCATAATATGGGTGTTCAACATGCTGCATTAAACTTGTATTGGAAAACAAAGAAATGTTTTGTAAATCTGAAATGTCAAAATCTTTTGTTTGGCTTGCCGATACAATTGTAGCACAGTCTGTCTGAGTTGAACAATCTTTTGTGGTTATGGCTTTTCTATTGTGTTGAGTGCATTTACAATGTTTGCAGAAAGTGGGCAATTCTTCAACTTCCCCTTCCTTAGTTAAGAGTCTTTTTCTTCTTCTTCGTCTAAAAGACAGAACCTGTTCCACATTGATAAGAATTTTATTCTCAGAAATAGGAAATAACGTGGGCATAGAGTCCTTGAGGAGTTTTCTACCTTTAGGAGTAGTTTTGTAGCAATCTGGTCCAAAGTGTGCTGAACATAATCGAAATACGTCTGTGTTCTTGCCCTCTAGAATTTTTTGGGCAACAGCCTCCAAATCAGTAAATTGTTGACCGGTGTAGTGTAGCCATAGCCTTATGTTTTCGATGCATTTTGGGAAGCAGTGGAAGACGACAGTTTCTTCTGGTGATGATTTACCTTTTCTATACTGACAGCCTTCAATAATGCAGTATGGCATTTTTCTATTTCAAGAGAAAAAAATACACATGTAAAGTGCATGTCGATACTAAAAAAATACAAACAATAAATCTACAAAATAAATTCTTAGGCACCGCTGAATGGTGATCTATACTTTTTACGCCACCTCCCTCAGAACAGCATTTTCCAGGCACAGCTTATAGCTTACAACACCTCAAGTATATATTCCCAATGTGAACACTTATTTTTCAATTGCTGCACATGCATTCACTGAGGCCCCTTTCAACTAGAGCGTTTTCATTGCGTTGCGATACCCGTTTTTACTGCATGGTAACGCTAAAGAAATAAAAGTCTATGGGACGTTTCACACCTGATGCGGTGCGATGCGCCAGAAGCATCGCGTGTTATGGGTCAACTTCCGCGGTGAAGTGTGTTGACTGATAAGAGTAGAAAAAGCTGGGTCTCGACCGGGGTGTTTTGCAATTATAGCTCAATTTATTAGTGGTAACATAGTATGGCCCCACTGCATCTTGGATTGCTGTTATTTACTGGGGGCGATAGCTTAGTGCAGCAGCAACGTTACCATCTTGGGCGGCGACATAACCATGCTAAAACTTTGCATGGTGGGCAGTGGATATGTGGGCATGTGTGCAGGGCAGCCATCAGGGGGTACAAGAGGGACAGTAGTATGGGGCCCAGGAAGGGTCTGGGGCCCAAACAGTGGCAGTGTTACTCGAGCCTCTGCTGGCAATTAATCTACCGTGGTATAATAACAGGTGTTGTGTGGTCATCTCCCTCTTACCTGCTGCGTGATTGGTGAACCTGCATCAATGCAGGGGGGAGGGAGTTATGGGCGACATGCAAGTTGCTTTCACTCTACCCCACATACCGTGGCTCTGCCCCACACAATCTACCTATCAGATTGTTATTTGGCATGAGGGGGGCCTGTAGGTTTGCCAAGTATGGGGCCCAGAAAATTCTGATGGTGGCCCTGCATGTGTGCATACAGGTACAGCTGGATCCATGCAATACATATTTACAACCGTATATTAGCATATAGTTTTCCCAATAGGAATGAATTGGCTTGTATATAACAACAATCATACGAATAATTACCGTACCTCTCCTACTGTGTTCTCTCCACTTATGGTAACTTCTCTTCCTGCTTTGCTACATGACTTCCTGTCTTTGGCTTCATTATTTTCTATTTGTGCGTTCCACCTGGGCGATGTGATATCGCCATCTTGTGGACAATAGGCTAACTGCAGCTTGTGTTTGTGAACTACATTCAGCTATTATCATATCGTTATTACAGTATATAGCACAGACAACTTCTGCTGCGCTTTACAGAGTATACTTTTAGCATTTTTTTCAGCCTTCTAATATTATTATTATTCTCTGTCTGTCACTGCACTCTGTTGTTATTATTATTGATTTATAAAGCATTAGCATATTCATATTACTAAAATGTTAGCTGACACATCATTGCATTCCAGTGGTTTTGGGTGTGTGGCTATCTTGCAGGGACACAATAGATGATTTGCATATACAGCAGTGATGCATCGTTGAAGACATCATATGCTCACTCTGAATAATCTCAAATACCTTCTATTTTAAGAAGGAAAACTTTTGTTTGTTTCACCATGAGCTTGCTGGGTAATCTGTAACTAAAGGTGAGGTAGTATACAATATTCATACCTAGAGGCAGTCAGTTTTAGGTTATTTAGTAGGAGCATAGCTCTGTCCCTCTTTCGGAGGGACAGTCCCTCTTTGGGAGCCCTGTCCCTCTGTCCCTCTTTCCTCCTCATTTGTCCCTCTTTCAGGACCTTGTCCCTCTTTCTATGTAAATATATATATTTATGTACTAAAAAAATGTGTTTGATTGACTCTAAACTTTATTCCCATCCTTTAAATTGATATATTACTAATTTTAAAATGTTAATATGAAGGAAAATGAAGCAGTATAGAAAGGACCAGTGCGGTTTGAACTATAAAACAACATATTTTTCTTATGAAATCTTTATGGTATGTGTGACTAGGGGCGTGGTCAGGGGTGTGGCAGAGGCATGGCTTAAGTGTCCCTCTTTCTCATCTCAAAAAGTTGGGAGGTATGAGTAGGAGTACAACATGGCCGTGGTCAAAGGGGAAATGGCCTAAGGTAGAGCATATGCTTGATGGAAAAAGTGAGTTTTGAGAGCATGTTTAAAGATATCAAAGGTTGGAAAGTGGCGGATGTGTTGTATCAGAGGATTCCAGAGGAGGGGTGAAGCACGTGCAAAATCTTTTTTACATGAATGTGATGAGGTGATTCTAGACAGAACAAAAGAAGGTTATATGCAGATCTGAGATTGCAGTTGTGTTGGCATCTGGAAACTAGTGTTGGCATCTGGAAACTAGATGTACAAAAGACAGAGATTGTGGAGAGCTTTGTAAATTTGGGTTAAGAGTTTGAATTGGATCCTCTGGTTAATTGGTAGCCAATGAAGAGCTTGACAGACAAGAGCAGCAGAGGGAGAGTGAAAAGAAAGAAGAATGAGACAAGCAGCCGAGTTCAGTACAGATTGGAGCGGTGCCAGTCTGTTAGTTGGTAGTCCACAAAGTAGTATGTTACAATAGTCCAGACAAGATGTTATAAGAGCATGTATTAACATTTTAGTTGTGTCCTGAGTGAGATATGCCAAATGTTTTTGAGTTGGAATTGACAGGAGCTGGTTAGGTAGTGAATGTGAGGAATAAAAGAGAGAGAGAGACAATATTACCTCTAAGCACCGTGTTCTGGGAACTGAAGTTATAGGGTTGTTATTAACATTTATTGTTATATCAGGCAGAGAGGTGGACAGAGATGGTGGAAAAATCATTAGTTCTGTTTTACTCATATTAGGTTTTCAGAAGCAATAGGTCATGAAAGGGGAAATAGCAGTCAAGCAGTCAGGCTCAGGAACACGTGTGAGGAGGGAGTTAAGGTCTGGGGCCAAATGGTACAGTTGTGTATCATCCTTCCTTGTATAGTTAATAGAAAGCCATGTTGATGTTGAACTAAGCAATTATTTATCTTTTAACTCCCTGCTTGATCAGTTCCAGTCACTCCAACCACTCTATACAAACAGTTCTTACTAAAGTAGACAACAATCTTTGTACAGCTAAATCTAAATGCCATTCCATACTTATCCTTCTTTATCTGTGCTTTGTGTTTGATACTGTTGACCATGTCTTACACTTACAGATACTTTCATCTATAAGTATTAAAGGACCACTATCATGAAAAAGTAGGCAATTAAAATCAGACAGAACTGACAGGTTTTGGGCCAGTCCATCTCCTCATTGGAGATTCTCAGGGTATTCTTTGTTTTCAACAGCATTTCCTGAACAGCAGTTGCAAGGTCTAACTGACAAAATAGTGTGCAAGTGATTAGGGAGGCCGGCTGGTATCTTACTATTTTGGCAGCTAAACTGCTGTTCGGGAAATGCTGTTGAAGACAAAGAAAACCCTGAGAATCCCCCATGAAGAGATGGACTGGCCCAAAACCTGTTGGTTCTGTCAGATTTTAACTGCCTACATTTTACGTGATAGTGGTCCTTTAAGGGCCTTACCCTTTCTGGATATCTTTCTATCTCTCTGAAAGGTCTTTTACAGCCTCTTACTTAGACCAGATCTCTTCTCCACATATTTTGTCTGTTGTGGTACCTCAGAAGTTTTGAATCAGGATGATACCATTTATTGGCTAACTTAAAAGTATATATAAAAGAGTAAGCTTTCGGCCCCTGGGCCTCAGACTCAGGGCTCTGTCCTTGGCTCCCCCCTCTTTTCATCTACATGCAAGGTCTCGGCAACTTAAAGCGGTTTAAAACCCGGACATAATATTCAATAAAAACATGTTTACCTACTTTTTATATGCCATACGGTTATCATATTTGTATTTGTGCATAAGTATTATTATTCATTTATAAGTTATAGGTTTCCCAAAGTACAGTTTTTTTGCTTTGCATTTTATTAATAACTGGTTTTATTCGTTGCTGTCAGACATGCTTTCAGTGTCTCTCTGTCTCCAGCAGCTTCTGCACAGTCAAAGAATGTGTCACATTCCTCACTTGTTATCTTGTGTTTACTTAAATGTATCATTATCTAAAGTTCAGATGTGTCTGCAATTTACTGCACTCAACTTTCAAGCTTTGTGTGTAACCCTTCGGAAGCTGGTCTAGTAAAAAAAAAATGCTGGTTGCATATAATATGCTATAAATAATGTTTTAGAGCAAAGATGAAATGCAGGGTTATATTCCACTTAAATAAACTCATTAGGTTTTTTTTCCAGTGACCCTCAAGGACAGGTACACTTTAAAGGGAAGGTCCAAGGTGTTTAATAATCAAAAATCTACTTAACTGGGGATGTTTAAAGCATACCTGAGCTAACACTTAGGGCAAGGCAAGGAATGGCAGATCTTAAAATAAATCAGTAGTAAGTTTTGAAATAGAATGATACCATTTATTGGTTAACTGAAAAGAAAAACAGTGAGCCTTTTTGGCTAATGAGCCTTCTTCAGACTTTGTTCCTATACAAGATGTTATAGCTCACAGCTATACACATATACATTCAGCATCAGAAGCAGATACATAGTTTGTTTTGCAAGTATAAATAAATGTACCGTAATACAGTTGTCATCCTGTTTCAAAACGTCCTGCTTTCACTGATGACTAACGGTACAATGCTCGCCTCTACTGATACTAAAATGAGTAAGGAAAAAGTTAAACTGTAGCAGAGAGAATTCTGTCATTCCCTAGGAAAAAAAGAAAAACAACAAAAAATACCATAAATTTAACAGTTACCAAGTCTTTAACAGCGCTGACCAGTAATAAACTATCTGACCGCAGTGAGGGGAAGTGGAAACTTAGTAGAGCTGATAATTCCTGTCTGCAAATGTGAATGAGTGCAATTCAAAAGTTCTGTTAGTAAACCCATGGCATTTCTCACAGCAGCTTGTATGTCCCCACTCATCATACAAAGGATGGGATCATCAGGTAAGACCAGATACTGACTGTCATCACACACACCAGGAAGTGAGAGAGATGCAGGGATCTCAGGAAATTAGGCAGAACAGATTAAAGCAGGAGCGATGATTTGCTTTGGCATGTGACCTCTTATCTCTCCAAGTCCTGCATCCTGCTGCTTTTTATCTCCCAAGGCCATGGTCCTCCTGTGGCCTTCCCAGAAATCTGGCCCTGATTCAAAGTGGACCTAATGGCCGATTTTTCACAAATGCATGCTTCCCTACAATATGACTTACCCTCCCTGGGTGTTACAATGGACACATCAGGACATAAAATCACTGAGCTAGTTAAAGAGCACAATAATATGATCAGGGGAGTAACTAGAAATCACTGCCCCCCCCCCCTGTGAAACTTTGGATGGGGCCCCTTCCCCCCCCCCCCCCCCCCCTCGCTTTCTGCACAGGCTAAATGAGAACCAATGTTACTCAGTTGGCTAGTGCACACTTAAATGTATTTTCCCCATGCAGATAAAAACAGCAGGCATTTTCTCTATCAATCACATTAGCATCTGTATTAACGTGCATGTATCACACATACAGGCACACATGGTGTACAGAAAACACGTACAGAAAAACACACACAGAAAATTGACAGATGAGTGTGCTCCCAGCCTCAGCTTCTTATTACACTCACTCTGGCCTCCTCTGAAGGTGGCAGAACTGGCTCTGAAGATGACTCCAGCATCACTACAGTACACAGCATCTGGGATGGGGTAGAGAGGTTGGGGGCTGGGCGCTGTACACAAGAACCTGCTGCACACTGAATAGGCAATGTCTACAAATCTTTGTCTACAAAACTTTGTATAATTCCTTTATAGTGTTTGAGCAGATGCAGTCATTAGAACAATTGTACAGAAAGCTGAAAGCTTTTTCTCTCCGTGCCCAGACTCCTCAAGCATCACTACAGTACACAGCACTTGGGGAGGGTTAGAAAGGCTGGGGCTAGAGCAGCATTGTACACAAGACTCTGCTGAACACTGAATAGGAACTGCAAAACGTTGTATGATTCCTTATCAATGGCTGAGTAGATGCAATCGATAGAACAATTTTGCAGAGAGCAGAAAGTTTTTCTTCTCTCTGTGCTCTTAGTTGTCAGTCTCTCAGGACAGCAAAAAGAAACTACTTCCTCCAGAGCGCCCCCTGTGGCTTCTTGGCCCCCTGCGGCTGCATCCCTTGCAGGGTCTATTGCTACGCCCCTGAACATGGTGCACGTTTCTGAACAGCAATCTAAAGATATTTCATGTCTCAAAACGAAAACCCTCAGACCTGGAGGATCGCTCCAGGCACAATAATATGCACGATGAAGTGCATGCACGATGAAACGCGACTCAGCCAGGCTTTTGGGCTCAATTACAGGTGACAGGACTCAACTGGGGATGTGGCGAGGGATGAGCGGCCTTAAGGGGGCTTAAGGAAGCCCCAGGTAAGCATGTTACCTGTGACACTTCTCGTCTCAGGTACACTTTACAATCCAAATGATAGGAGAAAATGCGCTACCTCATGAATCTTCCTTTACAATGAAAGCTCCATCTTCTTCCAAAGTTACAGTGGATTGGCCTGATGTAACCTCTTAAAGTTGAGAAATTCCATTGATCACCCTCTGGTCAGCTTATTTCTTGTGGAAACAATGACAAATTTTGTAATACACGGTATTGTTATTACCCCCAGAAGTTGTGTAGAATCCTGAACTTAGGTTCCACAGTTTTATGGTTACTTTTTTTTTTTTTGTTCAAGTTATGTTTTCATATCTCTCACTCAACAGGTTGTCATACTTCTCGCCCTTACTGTATGTAGTTACTATAATATGATTACTGTTTCTAGGCATACATCACTAACTTTCTGCTACTTTACTCACTTATTGATCTCTGATGGAGAAAAACAGTGCATTGAAAATCTCCATCCTCGATTAATGCGTGAGGATTAAATTCACAATTTAAAAGGAAGCTACTGTGGAACAATGCAAGACTACATCGCTTCCAAATTCTGATGGCACAAGAGACTCATGTGTTAAAGGACAACTGAAGCTAGAGGGGTATGGAGGCTGCCATATTTATTTCCTTATAAGCAATACCAGTTACCTGGCAGCCCTGCTGACCCTCTGTCCCTAATACTGTTTCTGACAGAGTGCCCTTCAGTTATATATAGATCCCTATGGCAGCAGCTCCCTTTTCCCCTATGTTGCTCCTTATGTAAAACCTTAGTATTCCATTTCCAGTGTCTTCTTCCATATGCAGCATTTCCTCTTCCATGTCCAGCCACTCCTTAGCCTGCTGCTGCCCAAGACCTTTCTAGCCTTTCCCAAAGCCTTTGCCACCCAAGACCAGGGCCAGGCCGAGGCAGAGGCGAGAGAGGCTCCAGCCTCAGGGTGCAGTGTAGGAGGCCCCACACAACTCACTCAGCTATCATTTCTCTATTGTGTTTGTAGCAGAGAGAAATAAGAAAAGGGGATACATGGCAGTGACTGCAAGCCAGATAACTAGAGATTGAGGTGTTGGGGGCCCTGGGGCGCCTCTTAGTCTAACAGCAATCATTGTGTGATGGCTGGGGTGGGAGGGATGGGGGCGCACTTTGGTGTCTCAGCCGTGGGTGCTGAAGGACCTTGTCCTGGTTCTGCCCAAGACCTTTGTAGCCTTTCTAGAAATCCAACCCTGTCTATATTCTGATAGCAATAAGACTCTATTCTAGTACTTACTTGTTTCAATGGCGAATGAGGTGTTTTTTTTGTTTTTTAAATTCACTCTCCTGTTAGCGAATACTTTTACCAGATTAATGTGAGTCATGATGCATTACCAATTAGTTGATCCCAATTCCCTGTTTTTTTGTTTAATGATGAAGTTGTGTTCATTTACAGCATATTTATGGCTAGAGGCAGAGTACCATATGCAAATCTCCCCCATATTACACCATAGTTTGGTCTTTCATATGATGTCTAAACTGTAGCAATTGGATGATTACTACTACTACTCCAGCTACCTGGTAAACTGGATGTGCGCTATCTCTTTCAGCCAGCCATATTTGGTAAATGTATGGTTGGGTAGAGATTTTGTTCATCAGTATTAGACGGTCTATGGTATTTATGCTCTGAATTTTTTTCTAATGTGAGGTGAGTAGTTAGTATTTTATTAAACTGGATCATGCTGTGACATACCCTTGACTATTAACAAAGCCCCCAAAGTGTCTTGAATCCTACGGGACTGTCCCAGGTTGGAGGTTCTCTCCTGCTATCACCCCCCTGTGTCCTGGCGGGCTGGGCAGAGAGGGGGAAAAAATGATCGAAGCGCCAGCCGCCAATGCGAGATGTGGGCCAGTATCGTTCCTCCCTCCCTCCCTCTGAATGTGCCCCCGTGCTTGTAGAGTAAGTTTGTGCAGCAGAGCAGGCAGTCATATTACCATTCATCCACGCCTACCACCAGCTGGCTCTTCCCTGCTTCTTTTGATGTCATATGAAACAGGAAACAGAGAAAAGCTGGCTGCCGGTACGCGTGGATGAATGGTAAGATGACCGCCCGCTCCGCTGCGCAAATTTACTCTACAAGCACGGGACACAGGGGGGCACATTCAGAGGGAGGCAGGGAGGAATTATACCAGCCCCGCATCTCGCATTGGCGCCTCGATCATATTTTTTCGCCTCCTCTCCAGTGGCACACTCCTCCCCACCCACGGGCACCCTCCTTCCCACCCACAGACACCTACCTCCCCAGCCACGGGCACTTTCCTCCCCACCCACGGGCACCTTCCTCTCCACCTACTGGCATCCCCCCCCCCACTGTCAACCCACTCCTACCCACTAGCACCTTCCTCCCCACCCAGTGGCACCCTCCTCCCTGCCCACTGGCACCCTCCTCCTACCCACTGGCACCTTCCTCTCCCACCCAGTGGCACCAGGGGCGGAGCAATAGCAATAGCAGCCATAGTAACTGCTATGGGGCCCCGGAGAGGAGGAAGCCAGGGGGTAATTGATGTGTTTACTTTGTTTCTCCATCCTCTGACTTTGTCTCAGTGCCCATGGACTATACACATTGTACACTGCATGGAAATGTAAGGTCCATTAACTCCTATCCATAGGGTAGGGGGAGGTGGCATTGCTCAAGAGTTCCTAGTTCTGAGGGCCCCATTAAAATTTTGATATGGGGCCCCATAATCTCTAGCTATGCCACTGAGTGGCACCCTCCGTTCCACCCAGTTTCACCCTCTCCCACCCACTGGACCCTCCTCCACACCATCCTCCATCTCATTGTCACCCTCCTGCAAAAGCAGGGGGGTGCATGGCTTAAGTGTCTCTCTTTCACATCTTCAAAAGTTTGAAGGTATGCTATTATCCACATACTGTACCAACTATACAGTTATGTTTATTTGTTTATACCAATAAAAAATGTATTATAGGAAATTTCTGCTAGTAAAGGGACCGCTCGTTCTGCCACATCGGGTGACAAGTTCTGCCACATCAGGTGACAATCTAAAGCCCGATCTACACCATGCAATTTTTGGTCCGATTCGATTCATTGATTAAATTCAATCCGACATGTCCGATCCGGATTCAATTCGATTCAATTTGCCATAGGAAATGGAATGGAATCGAATCCCGATCGGACATGTCAGATTGAATCGAATCAATGAATCGAATCGGACAAAAAACTGTATGGTGTAGATGGGGCTTAAGATTTATAGCCTGAGTGCAGAAAAGAATGCCACAGACACAGGCTGCAGTTAGCCCATTCACCACAAGATGGCGATCTCATCTCTCCCAGGAATTTCTCACAGACCGGAAGCAATGAAACGCAAATGGAAAAGAAGTTGCAGGAAGTTCAAGTGAAGAAGAGACGATTGTTGGAAGAGGTAATTGTAAGATTATTGTTATATATTGAGCAGAGGTCGGGGTGGTCATACTTTGTTACAGAGGAGATGATAGTACACCTGTCACTATCCTGATCATCCCCTTTGAAGTAATTGTTATACCAGAGTATTTTATAGGAGCTACTATGGTTGACATGAGCCAGCTTGACAGTAGGGAACTGTTCTCCAGTGACAGCAACGTCTACAACTTGAAGCATTCTGATTGTTGAATAGTGTGAGCATATTATTATTGCAACCATTCTGAAGCCTGAAAGTTCAAGAGCGTGTTGTCTGCCTAATCATGGTACCGGAATTTCCCTATGGACTTTCACACTGGCTTACTTCAACCATACTACACTAGTGCCCTTTTATATTTATGTTGTGACTTGTTTGCCGGTTTTCTAATGTTCCCCCTACATGTGCCATACATTATGGTTGTCATCTCACCTTCGTAATTATAATTCTGTTCATCCAGATCACAGAGCTAAGACTACGCCCCTGAGTCTCCCAGCATTGTCATTATCCACCAGTATTTAATGCCCCCACCCCAGAAATGCTATTTCCCCTGTGCCCCCCAGCATTTTCATTATCTCCTAGTATGCAAAGCCCCCCACCCAAGTAATACCGTTACTTCGCCAGCATAGATATGTATCTCCTGTGTCCTCTAAGCATTGCCATTATCTACCAGTAAGCAATTTCCCACCACCCTAGTAATACCATTTATTTCCCAGCATAGCTTTGTCCTCCGTAAGTCCCCTCAGCATTGTCATTATCCTCCCGTGTGTAGTGTCCCCTAACCCAGTAATGCAATTTTTTCCTAGTATAGCCATGTCCTACCGGTGTCCCCTCAGCATTGTCACTATCCCCCAATATGTAATGTCCCTCCAACCCAGTAATGACATTTTTCCCCAGCATAGCCATGTCCTACCTAAGGCCCCCAACATTGCCATTATCCTCCAGAATATAATGTCCCCCACCCCAGCCATTTTTCCCAGCATAGTCATGTCATCCCTGTGGCTTACAGTGTTGCCATTACCCTCCAGTATTTAATATCCCCACCCCAGTAGTGCCATTTATTTTCCAGTTTAGTCATGCCCTCTAACATTGCAATTACCCTCCAGTATGCAGTGCCACCTCATCCAAATAATGACATCTCAATATAGCAATCGCCACTCAATTTTGCTCCCTTCTAGTCCTCTACTCCCATTAGCCTTACATTAGTCTCAGTCTCTTCTCTCATATCCTTATCTGTCTATCACTATTAGCACTGCTGTAAAATCACCCAAATGCCATACCTCCCAACATTTGAAAATGAGAAAGAAGGACATACAGTGAGAGACCAAGCCCTATTCCATAGAGTCGTATATTTATCCCTGCCATGCACTGATGAGGACCAAAAGTCCGAAACAGGCTGTCTGCATGTTGGGTTGATGTGGCTCTGTAAAATTTAAAGCTATGGGCTTGCTAGACACCGGTTCTGGATGCTAGCCTGGCTTTCAGGGGCATAAGGAGATAATTTACATATTCAGATGCGGTGCATTGTAGGTAACCACAGATGTTCACTTAAAGCTGAATTATTGTAAATTCCTTCTGTTTTAAGAAGGCAAACCAATCCACCAGTAAAAGAAATTCAGAGGTCCACCTCAGTATTAGGTAGTCAGAGGTCCTCCCCCAGTACTAGTTGTAATCAGGCAGTACCCCTCAGCATTAGGTAGTCAGAGGTCTTACTCAGTTTTAGTTAGTCATAGGTGTCCACCAGCATTGGGTAGCCAGAGTTCCTCCCAAGTATTAGGTAGCCAGAGGCCCCCCTCAGGATTAGGTAGTCAGAGATGCCCCCCAGTATTAGGTAGTTAGAGGTGCACTTCAGTATTAGGTAGTCAGAGATCCCCCTAGTATTAGGTAATCAGAGGTGTCCCCCGGTAAAAGGTAGCCTCAGTATTTGGTATCCAGAGACATCTGCCAGTATTAGACTTATACTGTAGATTAAATATACACAGGATATACAGACTATTCAGTTCAGTAGCCAGATGAGAAACCCCCTGCTAACCACTGCACTGTGAAGTGAACAGGCTAGGACAGAAGCTGCTTGCGGATTTTGGACAGTCCCGCCTAAATCAGAACAGCTGTGAGGCATGGAATGTTGTCATTGGGAGGTGGATGTGAGGAGAGAAGGCCAGCTGGAGAGGAAGGAAAAAAGTGTGGTCTGCTTCTAATGGCCCATACTCACGAGTGACATTTGTCGCCGCAACACGCGGCGCGCGCGTGTTGCGGCGACAGGTCGCCCGTGAGTATGGGCCGCCGCACGCGCGCGCACCCCGAACTGTCGCCCGCCGCTCTTGTCGCCATGCGATTGAAAGTTTCAATCGCATGGCAACAGTCGCCGCCGCACCTCCGCCGCAACTGTCGCTAGTCCGCGTGAGTACGCGGACTAGCGACAGCAACCTCCATAGAGGTGAATGAAGCTTCCGGCGGGGGGAGGAGGAACGTCGGCGACAGCTTCCGTCTCGCCGCTGGTCCCTCTTCCGCGTGTGTACGCGGAGGGACCTGGAGAGAAGCTGTCGCCGGCCTGTCGCTAGCACGCTCACGTGTGCTGGCGACAGGCCACTTCTGCAGCCCGTGAGTACGGGCCATAATAAGTCACTCCAACAGTTTATTTGGGACTTATCGCAGAACAACCACAGATACACTCAGCTAACATGTTTCGGACCTGTAGTGGTTCTTAATCATAGCATTTGCTATGATTAAGGACCACTACAGGTCCGAAACATGTTAGCTGAATGCATCTGTGGCTGTTCTGGGATAAGTCCCAAATAAACTGTTGGAGTGACTTAGAAGCGGACCACACTTTTTTTCTTTTACTTTGACCTGTGGGGTGGTTGCCCAGGTCCAGCTCAGTTACTACCCCAAGTGTAGCGGTATATCCATCCTTTGTATGGAGAGGAAGGAGATGGGAGGACAGGACTACAGCTCTCTTTTGAGTATAGTGCACAGGTAGCTATAAACCAACTTTGTATGCTATCCTGACCACAGGTGACAGCAATAAGGAGAGCTGCATAGAGGGAATCCTGTATCGGTAGTTTCACCACTGACAACTGTTCATTCTGAAAACTGTACAACTTAGATTATCCTCCTTTTATTACCTATCAAAAGGCAGCAGCATCCTGCACATATGACATGACTACACCACGGAGGATGGATGAGAACCAAAGTCGCATGACTGAGAGGATATTCAACCTCACTGTGGAGATAATCTATCTGCTGACTGGAGAGGTGAGGAGGATTCTGGGAGGTCACATGGCATAACTTTTATCTCTGGTAATAAAACATACATCTGTATGTAGGGGTGAGAAAGCTTCCGGGGTGTTTATATATCATTAATGTTGATATTTTCATGCAGAGTCTTCCCCCAGTGAAGTCAGATGATTATGTGACCATCACGGTGCCCCCATCTCACTACTTGATATCTGACAAGCATAACAAGCAGAAGATTCTGGAAATCATCAGGAAGATGATGGAGCTGCTGACAAGAGAGGTGAGCAGTGCCGGCAATTATGGGGTATTATCCAGTGACGGTAAGGGACGCATCTGGGTGGTGACTGTATCATTGTGTGTGTCAGGTACCTGTAAGATCTGAGACTGTCTCTGTATGTTTCTCCATGTAGGAGTGGCAGTGTATAGAAGAACACAAGGACCTCTACAAGAATTGCACAATGGAGAGTCAGCCACCCCACACATCACCAGGTAAGAGGAGACTTTCATGTCTTGTAAAGGAGAGAGCAGTCCACATAGCTCTCCCTCTCTCTCACACACACTCACACACTCACACTCTCTCTCTTTCTCTCTCTCATTGCATTCAGTCATTGTGTTTTCTGCAGATGGATACAGTAACAGAAACCCACCAGAGAGATGTACAGTTTTTCCTAATTCCCAGGATTGTCTTCAGGAAGATCACACCATTTCTCACCATTATTATGTAGGTAGTCATCAGAGACTCCAATCTGTGTGACATTGTTTCCTTCTGAGTATGTTGTTATGTGTGTTCACATTTTACATTTTCTCTAATTTTGTGCACTTAGGATGGAGAACTGACACATGCAATTGATGTGGTTAAAGATGAACAAGAAGAGACGTATGTGAAGAGTGACCAGCAGTCTATGGAGGAGGGTGACATGATGGGGACAAATAAAGAGGAAGAACAAGAAACGTTTGTGAGGGGTGATCAGCAGACTATGGAGGATTATGACATAATGGGGACAAATAAAGAGGAAGAAGAAGAGACATATGTGAGGAGTGATTGGCAGTCTTCAAAGGACAGTGACATGATGGGGACAATTAAAGTGGAAAAAGAGACGTATGTGAGGAGTGATCAGCAGTCTATGGAGGAGGGTGGCATGATGAGGACAAGTAAAGAGGAGGACACGGATTCAGAGGACAAAACAGGTGAGAAACAGCATTTAATATTAACTAAATGTGTATCTTCCTTGTTGTTATGACTGTGTCACTGCTCACAGATTAGCCATATTAGCAGTTGTGCTACATACTCCAACTAGATTTTTTCCATATAAAACTGTCATTCATGATTGTGTTTGGTGACATCTTTAGTAACAATAGCAGTACAGACACCCTGCTGGCTTTGGAGTATGTTCTGTTCTGTGGGGAGGGGAGGTGATGGATGAGTAAGAAATATTCTGATACATCTCACAGCAGAAATATAATGCTGATCAGGCAAGGAATTTCCAATTCTGAGAGTCACTTAAAGTGGGTCGAGATGAAAAACTAACAAGTAACTTGTCTATATATCTTATCTAAAGTTTAGATAGTTTACACAGCAAATCTAGCTGCAAACTGCTTTAATAGAATATGATTATTTCTTCCTGTGATACAATGACAGCAGCCATGTTGTTTGTAAACATTACACAGAGGCAGGCTTATCTGCATCTTGAGCACTCAGCCTGGGAATAAAACCTAATCCTCCTCCTCCTCCCTCCTCCCCTCTGCCTCTGATATCAATTATCAATGGCTAGTAACACCTCCCCCTCCTCCTGCCCAGACTGAGCTCCCATGAGCTCTTGCTACTGCCAAGGCTCTCTGAAAACCTGTGGGCGTGGCTTGTTTAGTTTATAGGGTATTAGAGTATTAAAACAAAAAAGTATTTGGCTTGAAGAATGCCCTATAAACAATAGGAAATGAACACAATTATGCAATGAGTAAAAGTTCACCTCGGATCCACTTTAATTGCCACATGTAGCTATAATCACTGATTATTTCACCTAATAAAAATCTTATGTGTGTGTGTGGTTCAAATTAGCTCAGATTGGTCACAGTAGGGATGATTAAAGGTGGCCATTAACAATACATTCTCACTGATAATCTGTTATTTTAGATCACCATGAAAATCAATTTGAAACTATTGGTCACACTCACTAATGTCCGAACCCCGTTAACCAATTTGATCAGTTAATGGAATTGATCCATTTTTCGGATTGATACCATCAGTCTGATCAGATTGGTTAGTGGCCAACAATGGGCACGCTCGATCATTTCAGATTGACTACCGTGGTAATTGGAAACTGACGATTGTCCACGGGATTGTGTTGTTAATGGCCACCTTTAGTGTTACCAGTCTGTGTTAAGTTGATAATGGTCACTGTACATTACTGTACACAGATTGGACACAGTAGGAGGGGACTTAGTGTTACCAGCCTTTAATAAGCTGATAATAGTCACTGTACGTTACTGTACACAGATTGGGCACAGTAAGGGGTGAGTTAGTGTTACCGGCCTGTAATCAGCCGATAATGCTCACTTTACATTACTGTACACAGACTGGTCACAGTAGGGGTGAGTTAGTCTAAAGGCCCGTACCCACGCCGTCCTAAAGGCAACGACGGGTCCGTCGTCACCTCCCGCTGGGCGGGTTTTCAGTAGACAGTCTGGCGTGTGTACAGTCTGTCGGCGGACTGATAAGGCTGTTTCTGAGCCATCCGCCAGGCGGATCACTCAGAAATAGCCTTATCAGTCTGCAGACAGACTGTACACACGCCTGACTGTCGCTGGAACGCCCGCCCAGCGGGAGGTGACGACGAACCCGTCGTTACCTTTAGTACGGCGTGTGTACGGGCCTTTATGTTCTTGTAATAAGTTGATAATGGTCACTGTACATTGCTATACATAGATTAGTCACAGTGAGGGGGTGGAGGGGGTTAACAATCCTGTAATTAGCTGATAATGGTCACAGTAGGTGGTGACTCAGTGTTACTGGCCTGTAATAAGCTGATAATGGTCTCTGTACATTACTGTACATGGACTGGTCACAGTAGATGGTGACTTAGTGTTAGTGACCTATAATAAGCTGATAACGGTCACTGTACATTACTGTACACATGGGTCATCTGTACTTGAGACAAATTGAGCTTTTCACTCTGAAGTGTTTTTTTTTTCCAAACCCCGCAGTTGCTGATGATCTGCATCCATCCTTTATCAAGTCGGTTTTCCTTTAGTGGGAGTTGTCAATATCTTTGGCAGTATACAGTTTCTGCAGATGAGCCAAATTAATTTTCTTGTAATTCACTGAGGCAGATATTCTGCCGAAATGAAGATAGGATAGAAAAAGAAAGTTGAGAAGGGAACTGTGGCTATTTGTTTCAGTCTATTTAAAAAATAATGCACAGGCTATAGCCCCAGAACTTAAGTTCTATAAGACAGAGTTAACACTTATAGTGAGACTGAAGCGTAAAAAAAAAAAAAAAACAGATACTCACTTCAGGAGAGGGTTCCAGTGCTGCCTCCTTCATTTTAAACCCCCACCGCAGGAGAAGTCTCCAGGAGCCCGATTGCTCCTGAAAACGGGCAGCTCTGTACTGTACAAGCGTGAGTGCGCTCGCGCATACGCAGTACAGAGCTGTCCATCTTCAGGAGCATTCAGACTTCCGAAGCGGCAGAGAGCAGTCTCTGACCCATTGGTCGGCTAACGGGGGAGCCAGCTGTGGAACAGGGGGCCCGTATGGGGAGCGGCAAGGCTCCATAGGACCCAGAGCCTTCCTTCTCCATAGGTGAGCATGTTTATTTTTTTATTTTTTTTTTCAAAATACACTTCAGACTCCCTTTAAAGGATATCTGAGCCATATAAAAAAAAGGGAAATATTACTTTCCTGGGGCTTCATCCAGCCCCTAGAAATCTGGTCCAGCACTGCAGTTTCACTGCCCTCCATGGTGCGGCGCCGCTGTCCCCTCTGTATTGCCAACCCCAGCTGGGTCACAGCCTTCTGTGCGCTCGCACCGTATGCCTCTTGTGATTATGCTCATGTAGCTGGCAGCATCCTGTGCTTGCGCAGTTTACAAAACACTTGAACTGTGCAAGCGCAGAATGGTCTCAGCTATGGGAGGACAATCACAAGAGGCCTGCCCAGAAGCCTGCCACCCAGCTGGGGTCAGCGATCTTATGGAGAGGAAGTGACACACGGGAGGGCAGCATAACTGCAGCGCTGGATATTTTACAGCTTGGATATCCTTGAGGCCCGTTTCACACTGCAATCCAGCGTTAGCATTGTGGTTGTGATGCAAGGGTCGCATTGCACTGCAAAGCCAAAAACAGCCTTCAGGGATTTCCGCATTAAAACGCGGTAATCCCCGTTCTGGCATCAGGCCAATCAGGAAGTGAGGCTCTGTAGTGCTCTCTTCCTGTGCCCGAAAAGACGAATTGCGCAGAAGTGTTTTGAGGAAATACCTTTCCTCGCATGCACAACTTGAATACGTGCGACGGCCAGTTTAAAATTTCTACACCACCATAGACTTACATGGCTTATGGTTCGACACATGTCGCACGTGATGTAGCGGGGATGGGAGGTGTTAGGGTCTAGGCCACAGGCAGGCTTAATGGGAAGGGGGGTGATGGGATCTTATTGGAGTGGAGGATGGGGTGTCGGGGTCTGGCCACAGGCAGGCTTGATGTAGTGGGAGGAGGGCTGATAGGGTCTAGGCTGCAGGCAGGCTTGATGGAGAGGGGGTTGTCAGGGTCTAGGCTGCAAGCATGCTTCATGAAGTGGGGGATAGGGTGTCAGGGTCTAGGCTGCATGCAAGCTTGATGGAATGGAAGGAGGGTTGACAGGGTCTGGGCTGCAAGCAGGCTTGATGGGGGTGGTGTCAGGGTCTAGGCTGCAGGGGGACTTGATGGGGTGGGGGGTGTCAGGGTCTAGGCTGCAGGCAGGCTTGATGGGCAGGGGATGTCAGGGTCTTGGCTGCAGGCAGGCTTGATTGAGAGGGGAGGGTGTCAGGGTCTTGGCTGCAGGCAGACTTGATGGGGTGGGGGTGTCCGGGTCTAGGCCACAGGCAGACTTGATGGGGTGGGGGTGTCAGGGTCTAGGCTGCAGGCAGGCTTGATGGGGAGGGGATATCAGGGTCTAGGCCACAGGCAGACTTGATGGGGTGGGGGTGTCAGGGTCTAGGCTGCAGGCAGGCTTGATGGAGACGGGAGGGTATCAGGGTCTAGACGGCAGGCAGACTTGATGGGGTGGGGGTTGTCAGGGTCTAGGCTGCAGGCAGGCTTTATGGAGAGGGGAGGGTGTCAGGGTCTAAGATGCAGGCAGTCTTGATGGGGTGGGGTGTATCAGGGTCTATGCTGCAGAAAGGCTTGATGGGGTGGGGGAGAGTTGTCAGGGATAAATGTGCAAAAAATTCTCCAATAGTGGCTTGGTGTGCAGATTAATATGTTCCAACTTTCCTCTTTCCATAATTAATATTGAGGGTCTAGGCTACAAGCAGGCTTGATGAAGTGGGGGTGTCAAGGTCTAGACTTCAGGCAGGCTTGATGGAGTGCGATAGTGGTTGTCAGGGTCTAGGTTTAAAGCAGGTGTGATAGAGTGAGATGGGGGTGTCTGGGTCTAGGAGGAAGGCTGCCTAATACATTATGGGGCACATGTAGCTATTATACTGGCGAGGGCGATGCCTAATACTGGGGGCAAAGCTGGCTATTACTGGGGAGGAGGCTGCCTAAAACTGAGGGTACATCTGGCTATTACTAAGGGGGGGGAGCTGCCTAATACTGAGAGCAATAGTTAAAATATTGGTAATATAATATCACCTCCTAATGCCTAACACTATTCCTCCCTCCTAATGCCTTACACTAGGTATTAGGAGGAGGGCCTCCTAATACCTAACACTATTCCTCCCTCCTAATGCCTAACACTAACTACCCCTTCTAATTCCAAACACTAATCTTCTTCATCCTAATGCTTAAAGAGAACCAGAGCTAATGGAAACAAAAGCTATTATACATACCTGGGGCTTCCTCCAGCCCCATACGCACGGATCGCTCCCACGCCGCTGTCCAGCACTGCCCCCATTTAGGAGAACTGGGACCCCGCTCTACCGCCAGTCGGAGCCAGTCTGGCGGAGCAGAGGTGCGCTCTTTGCTTATCTCTGCAGCAGTGTATGGAGAGATACGTAGAGGGCACACTTCTCCTGCGTAGCGCGGCTCCGATGATGTCAGTGACGGGAGCCGGTTCTCGTAGATGCAGGCAGCGGTGGATGGCGGCGTGAGAGCGATCCGTGCGTATGGGGCAGGTATGTATAATAGCTTTTGTTTCCATTAGCTCTGTTTCCCTTTAACACTAACCTTCTCTTAATGTCTAACCCTGACCTCCCCTCCTAGGGCGATATAAATTCCTTTGTTTTGTCTAATGCCCTTCTTAATGCCTAACACTGGCCTCCATACTAATGCCTAACACTGGCCTCCATACTAATGCCTAACACTGGCCTCCATACTAATGCCTAACACTGGCCTCCATACTAATGCCTAACACTGGCCTCCATACTAATGCCTAACACTAACTCTCCTAATGCCTAACACTAACCTCTCCTCCTAATATCTATCACTAACCTCCCACCTAATGTCAAACACTAATTCTTCCTCCTAATGCTTAACACTAATCTACTCCTAATGTCTAACATTAACCCCCTGCTAGGGCGATAGAAATGTTCTGTGTCTTGTTTAATTCCCCTCCTAATGCCTTACACTGACCTCCCTACTAATGCCTAACACTAACCTCCCCTCCTAATACCTAGCACTAACCCCCTCGTAATGCCTAACACTGACTCCCGCCTAATGCCTAACACTGGCCTCCCTCCTAATGCCTAACACTAACTCTCCTAATGCCTAACACTAACCTCCCTCCTAATGCCTAACACTAACCTCCCTCCTAATGCCTAGCACTAACCTCCCTCCTAATGCCTAACACTAACCTCCCTCCTAATGCCTAGCACTAACCTCCCTCCTAATGCCTAACACTAACCTCCCTCCTAATGCCTAGCACTAACCTCCCTCCTAATGCCTAACACTAACCTCCCTCCTAATGCCTAGCACTAACCTCCCTCCTAATGCCTAACACTAACCTCCCTCCTAATGCCTAACACTAACTCTCCTAATGCCTAACACTAACCTCCCTTCTAATGCCTAACACTAACCTCCCTCCTAATGCCTAACACTAACCTCCCTCCTAATGCCTAACACTAACCTCCCTCCTAATGCCTAACACTAACCTCCCTCCTAATGCCTAACACTAACCTCCCTCCTAATGCCTAACACTAACTCTCCTCCTAATAGCTAACACCTCCCTCCTGATGCCTAACACTAACCACCCCCCTAATGCCTAACACTAACTCCCTCCTAATGCCTAACACTAACTCCCTCCTAATGCCTAACACTAACTCCCTCCTAATGCCTAACACTAACCCCCCTCCTAATGCCTAACACTAACCCCCCTCTTTCTGTCTAACACTAACCTCCCTCCTAATGCCTAACACTAACCTCCCTCCTAATGCCTAACACTAACTCTCCTCCTAATAGCTAACACCTCCCTCCTGATGCCTAACACTAACCACCCCCCTAATGCCTAACACTAACTCCCTCCTAATGCCTAACACTAACTCCCTCCTAATGCCTAACACTAACTCCCTCCTAATGCCTAACACTAACTCCCTCCTAATGCCTAACACTAACCCCCCTCCTAATGCCTAACACTAACCCCCCTCTTTCTGTCTAACACTAACCTCCCTCCTAATGCCTAACACTAACCTCCCTCCTAATGCCTAACACTAACTCTCCTCCTAATAGCTAACACCTCCCTCCTGATGCCTAACACTAACCACCCCCCTAATGCCTAACACTAACTCCCTCCTAATGCCTAACACTAACTCCCTCCTAATGCCTAACACTAACTCTCCTCCTAATAGCTAACACCTCCCTCCTGATGCCTAACACTAACCACCCCCCTAATGCCTAACACTAACTCCCTCCTAATGCCTAACACTAACTCCCTCCTAATGCCTAACACTAACCCCCCTCCTAATGCCTAACACCTCCCTCCTGATGCCTAACACTAACCACCCCCCTAATGCCTAACACTAACTCCCTCCTAATGCCTAACACTGACTCCCGCCTAATGCCTAACACTAACTCCCTCCTAATGCCTAACACTAACTCCCTCCTAATGCCTAACACTAACTCCCCCCTAATGCCTAACACTAACCTCCCACCTAATGTCAAACACTAATTCTTCCTCCTAATGCTTAACACTAATCTACTCCTAATGTCTAACATTAACCCCCTCCTAGGGCGATAGAAATGTTCTATGTCTTGTTTAATTCCCCTCCTAATGCCTTACACTGACCTCTTAAAACAGAAGGTACATGCAATAATTCAGCTTTAAGTGAACATCTGTGGTTACCCACAAAGCACGGCTACTGAATATGCACATTATCTCTCTATGCCCCTGTAGCCAGGCTTACATCCAGAACCACTGTGAATAGCATGCTTATAGCTTTAAATTTTACAGAGCCACATCAACCCCACCTAATTCCAAACACTATAAACCTTCCTCCTAATCCATAACACTAACCTTCTCCTAATGTCTAACAATAACATCCCCTCCAAGGGTGATAGAAATGTTCTGTGTCCTGTCTAGTCTCCCTCCTAATGCTTAACACTAACTCTCCTAATGCCTAACACTAACCTATTTACTCATGTCTAACAGTAACATCCCTCCTAGTGTCTTACACTCACCCTGTCCTAATGCCTAACACTAACCACCTCCTAGTGCCTAACACTAACCTCCCTCCTAAAGTTTTAACACTAACCACCATAGGAGTAAATATGTATGTATTTATATCCAGCTACAAAAGTATTAGTGGTTTTGGATCACAATGACATCAATGAATAATTCCTCTACCTTGCAACTCCTATAAATTAGTGTTGTGTTTTTTTTTGGTTAAAAAAAACTTTTATTGAGGTCTTCAACAAAAAATTTAATTCAGCATTCAGATAGTGTACAATTGTATACATATACGGTACAACATTTTCCCCAAAACACAGGTGTATAATATCAAGCATTAATAACAGAGCTTCTGGATAAGCCAATATTAGCCAATATCTGATCTCTTACTAGATCAGGATCAACATAATCCTGAGCCGCATGCCAGTTAAACCATATCTTCTCGAACTTTTCAGTAGAGCTCCTTTGTGCATATATCGTTTTTTCAAGTTTTAAAGAAGCATTTACCTTAACAATCCACATATTTATAGAAGGAGAGTTGGACTTTCTCCACATTTGAAGGATCAATTTTCTGGCTATAAACAGTGATCTGAGATCTGCAATTCTAGTGTGTTCAGAAATGCCTCCATCCTCAAAAGTGCCCAGAATGCAAGCTAGAGCTGTACGTGGGACTGTCACTTGAAACAATTGGTCTATAACATCCAGGACGCTCCCCCAGTAGTTTGGGGCAGTTCCAAAGAATATGTAAAAGATCACCGTGATCTCTAGCACATCTGGTACAAGCAGGGGAAGGAAGCAGGTCAAACCGATACAAGCGGTTAGGTGTATAGTGTGATATTTTAGTGTTTTATAATGTCACAAAATCTTTATTTGCACAAAACCAAAATAGAAAATTTACATAGCGCTTTTCTCCACACATAGCACAGATTTCTTGCTATAAGTACAAATAAGTCTGTTGTCACAAGAGTAAAACATTGCTTCCATTGTCTCATTATGCTGTACTATTTACTGCTTTTCCATGTATGGCCAATGCTTTAGGTGAAGGGATAGTCAATGAAATGCAAATAATCTGCCTTGTATGCAAATGTAATGCAAATTGTATGCGGCTAATCTCATTTATCAGGAAATGCATTTGATTGGCCAAATACTAAGCTGTATAAAATTTGCATAAAAGTCAGTTATTGTCGTGATTGGCTGCCTGTCAAGAGCACCACTTTCTGCAATTCCCTGTCAGGCTGATAACGAGTGATGGTCAGTGACATGCCAATAACTCTTAGGTGGTGCAAATTGTATGCAAATTATATGCAAAGTTATGCAGCTGCTGTTTCTGGTCCATTTCTAAACTGCATAAACTTTGCATCGATTTGGAATAATCAGAAGCTCACTGCTCATCCCTAATGATAATTGTTCCTCCCCTCAGAATTCTCTAACAAGAAGTGATGATGTTTCTCTATTTGCAGCTTGGAGTCCTGGCATCAGGAACCTCTCAGGGACTCGTCTCTCTGTATCCACAGACGGTACAATGGATGATGACATTGGACAAGAGTTTCCTGCAGATATCCTGGTTACCCAAAATATTCCCTCAGACTCCTCTCACCTGCCTAACACTGAGGGACCTCATACCAAACCCAGCTCTCCATCTGCTGAAGTGTCTTATTTCTGTTCCACATGTGGGAAATGTTTTGTGCAGAAATCATTCCTTGTCAGACATGAGAGATCTCACACTGGTGAGAAGCACCATTCATGTGCTGAGTGTGGGAAATATTTTTTACAGAAATCATTCCTTATCAGACATGAAAAATCTCACACTGGGGAGAAGCACCATTCATGTACTGAGTGTGGGAAATGTTTTGTTCGGAAATCAAATCTTGTCATACATGAGAGATCTCACACTGGTGAGAAGCCTTACACATGTGCTGAGTGTGGGAAATGTTTTGGTCGAAAAACAAATCTAGTCAGACATGAGAGATCTCATACTGGTGAGAAACCTTATTCATGTGCTGAGTGCGGGAAATGCTTTGTTTGGAAATCGGCTCTTGTCAGTCATGAGAGACATCACACTGGTGAGAAGCCCTATTCATGTGCTGAGTGTGGGAAATGTTTTGTACATAAAACAGATGTTGCCAGACATGAAAGATCTCACACTGGTGAGAAGCCCTATTCATGTTCTGAGTGTGGGAAATGTTTTGCTTGGAAATCAGCTCTTGTCAGTCATGAGAGATATCACACTGGTGAGAAGCCCTATCCATGTGCCCAGTGTGGGAAATGTTTTGTACATAAAGCATACCTTGCCAGACATGAGAGATCTCACTCTGGTGAAAAGCCATATTCATGTAGTGAGTGTGGGAAATGTTTGAAAGATAAAAGGAGCCTTGTTTCACATGAGAGATTTCACATTGGTGAGAATCCATATTCATAAACTGTGTGTTAGAAATGTTTTGTAAGGAAATCGCAGCTTATCAGTCATGAGAAATCTCATACTGGTGGGACATTCTATTCATGTGCTGAGTGTGGGAAATGTTTTGTAGATAAAGGAAACCTTGTCAGACATGAGAGAACTCCCACTGTGAAAAAGTAATAAGTAAAACATATGGTAGATTTGCCTTCAGTGAACCTGAACTGGCCACAGCATACTGCTCTCTATTTTCCCAAAATAACCAGAAGTACGGAGGATGGAGAGTTGAGTTCAGCAGCCATTAACAAGGTAGGCTCAGTTTCCCCTTTCCCTCTCTCATCACTAGTGAGAAGGTGATTTAATGCACTGAATGTGGGAAATGTTTTAGGCAAAAATCTCTGTTCTTTTATTACTTGGAAAGTGCATATGGCAGCCTGTTTACATAGAATCACAGGGACTCTTTCAGGCCAGTCAGTGCATTGGTTTGCTAAAGTCCAGGAACTGAGGTGACTTGATGAGATATACATGGGTACATATATATGTTAGAACTTGCCTGTGTTTACTTTTTATATTTTCCAATGCAAGGGTCCTAAAGAGTAAATAAAAGCCCAAACACTTTTATCTGGCTGAACAAACAATTTATCTCCTGATAAAAATATATTGCTGAAAAGCTAATTATTTGTTGTGTTTTTTTTTTCTTTTTTGAGCTGAATGAACTCAATTTCTAGAACACTGGTATGGCTGTTGTGCAAAATGCAGAGTAAAACAATTAACACCTTAAATTCAAAAATTCAAAATAAATACGTTAAGGTGCGTACACATGCACTATAAAGGTGCTTACAAATGCACTACCGCCGGCAACCACGCTCAGCGGATCGTTCAGAAACAGCCTTATCAGTCCACGAACAGCACGTACACACGTGCTACTGTCGGCTGAACGTCCGCCCAGTGGGAGGGTCCAGCAGACCCATTGTTGCCGGCGGTAGTGCGTGTGTACGCACCTTTAGACTCCAGGAAAGTTCTGTATGTTATTGTTCTTCTCCTACTGTGAGCTGTAGATGTGGGGATATTAGAAGCTCCAGTTCATACAGACTGAACTGAGGAAAGGAGATTCCCCCCCCCCCCCCCCCTCTCTGTCTCTCTGTGTCTTTGTTTTGTATTCAGGAAACATAAAGAGTTTTGAGCTGAATACACAAAGTCCAGTAAGATAAGAGGCGAGGTGTTTATCTTCCAGCAATGTTAAGCTGGACACACACAGGACTGATTAAGAAAAATTGGATCACTTTGACTGTGATGGGATCTTCCAGGGATCTTTTGATTCCTCTAAAGTCACATATACATGTGAGGTAAAAATCTTTGGAAACCAAATGATCAATGACCTGTTGATGGATAATCATTGTAAAATAGTTTATAAGAGACCTTCAAAGATAGAAACAAATGATATTTGTCTCTCAAATCCATTCCAGCTGACATGTTCTGCCAACAGTTGTGCTTTCCACAAGGTGGTTATGGGATTGTCAGATATTGAATGCCATTTATGTGCATAGCACATGTGTGAAGAAGGAGGAAGTAATTGGACTATAAAAGCATTTCTCAGGTCTTTTGCATGTACAACATTGTAAAAAGGATCGGTCAGTCAAACCTTCCTGACAAACCTTATGTAGTATTCCCGGTTTGACCAAATTTTTTTCTCACGTGTGTATTCAGCTCAAATCATTTTAGGGGTAACGTTAAAGAAATACAGTACAGACCAAAAGTTTGGACACACCTTCTCATTCCAAGAGTTTTCTTTATTTTCATGACTATGAACATTGTAGATTCCCACTGAAGGCATCCAAACTATGAATTAACACATGTGGAAGTATAGTACATAACCAAAAAGTGTGAAACAACTGAAAATATGTCATATTCTAGGTTCTTCAAAGTAGCCACCTTTTGCTTTGATTACTGCTTTGCACACTCTTGGCATTCTCTTGATGAGCTTCAAGAGGTAGTCACCTGAAATGGTCTTCCAACAGTCTTGAAGGAGTTCCCAGAGCTGCTTAGCACTTGTTAGCCCTTTTGCCTTCACTCTGCAGTCCAGCTCAGCCCAAACCATCTCGTTTGGGTTCAGCTCTGGTGACTGTGGAGGCCAGGTCATCTTCCTGGTCAAATAGCCCTTACACAGCCTGGAGGTGTGTTTGGGGTCATTGTCTTGTTGAAAAATAAATGATGGTCCAACTAAACGCAAACCGGATGGAATAGCATCCTGCTGCAAGATGCTGTGGTAGCCATGCTGGTTCAGTATGCCTTCAATTTTGAATAAATCCCCAACAATGTCACCAGCAAAGCACCCCTACACCATCACACCTCCTCCTCCATGCTACACGGTGTGAACCAGGCATATAGAGACCATCCATTCACCTTTTCTGCGTCGCACAAAGACACGGTGGTTGGAACCAAAAATCTCAGATTTGGACTCATCAGACCAAAGCACTGATTTCCACTGGTCTAATGTCCATTCCTTGTGTTCTTTAGCCCAAACAAGTCCCTTCTGCTTGTTGCCTGTCCTTAGCAGTGGTTTCCTAGCAGATATTCTACCATGAAGGCCTGATTCACACAGTCTCCTCTTAACAGTTGTTTTAGAGATGTGTTTGCTACCAGAACTCTGTGTGGCATTGACCTGGTCTCAAATCTGAGCTGCTGTTAACCTGCGATTTCTGAGGCTGGTGACTCAGATGAACTTATCCTCCGCAGCAGAGGTGACTCTTGGTCTTCCTTTCCTGGGGCAGTCCGCTTGTGAGCCAGTTTGTTTGTAGCTTTCGATGGTTTTTGAGACTGCACTTGGGGGCACTTTCAAAGTTTTCCCAATTTTTCGGACTGACTCGCCTTCATTTCTTAAAGTAATGATGGCCACTCATTTTTCTTTACTTAGCTGCTTTTTTCTTGTCATAATACAAATTCTAACAGTCTATTCAGTAGGACTATCAGCTGTGTATCCACCTGACTTCTTCACAACGCAACTGATGGTCCCAACCCCATTTATAAGGCAAGAAATCCCACTTATTAAACCTGACAGGGCACACCTGTGAAGTGAAAAACATTTCAATTGACTACCTCTTGAAGCTCATCAAGAGAATGGCAAGAGTGTGCAAAGCAGTAATCAAAGCAAAAGGTGGCTACTTTGAAGAACCTAGAATATGACATATTTTCAGTGTGGTTATGTACTATACTTCCACATGTGTTAATTCATAGTTTGGATGCCTTCAGTGTAAATCTACAATGTTCATAGTCATGAAAATAAAGAAAACTATTTGAATGAGAAGGTGTGTCCAAACTTTTGGTCTGTACTGTATATTGTTATAACTTCACAAAGGAAGATTGGTGATATTACTATAGATATGATAGCAGCAAAAGATAACCTAAGTCAGATTTATTCCCAGGTCATATTATGCTCCAGCACAAATAATGCAGATATACCCCAATACCTCAGTGCTGTACCCCTAATGTAAATTAGAAGGAGATTATTGGATACAGTGTTTGGTCTTAAAGGATACCACAACTGAAATGTGACATAATGAGATAGACATGTGTATGTACAGTGCCTAGCACACAAATAACTCTGCTGTGTTCCTTTTTTTTCTTTCTCTCTCTGAAAGAGTTAAATATCAGGTATGTAAGTGGCTGACTCAGTCCTGACTCAGACAGGAAGTGACTACAGTGTGACCCTCACTGATAAGAAATTCCTCTTTTTATCTCTTTCTTGCTCTCAGAAGCCATTTTCTGCTAGGAAAGTATTTTATAGGTGGAATTTCTTATCAGGGAGGGTCACACTGTAGTCGCTTCCTGTCTGAGTCAGCCACTTACATACCTGATATTTAACTCTTTCAGGCACAGAAAGAAAAAAAGGAACACAGCATAGGTATTTGTGTGCTAGGCACTGTACATACACATGTCTATCTCAACATGTCACATGTCAGTTGTGGTATCCTTTAAAGCGGATCCGAGATGAAAAACTAACTATGCATGGGTGTCTGCTGATTGGTTGGCCATGTCAAGTGCATGGGTGTGTGCTTATTGACTGGCCGTGTCATGTGACACGGCCAGCCAATCAGCAGACACCCATGCACTAACACAGCCACGCTAAGCCTGGAGCCGTCTTGTCGGTGTGTGCTGGACTAAAGGACTTATTTGCCCTCTAAGTCGGAGATCTTGCCTGAACGCAGTGGATATACAGCCCTTAAAGCAAGGAAGGACGTTGCAGAGAACAGCAAAGCCCAGTGGTGGTGAGAGCCCGTGTGAGCATCCGTAGTGCCTTGATTTAAGCCTGTATGGTTCAAGTACACTAACCTTGGAGCTGAACTGTGATCCTTTGCATACACGGGTGCCGATTTGAATGCGCACTTTATCATGGTGGCATTACGTATCTGCGCCTGTCGGGGTTGGAAAAACAACAGATGTTGTATGCAGCAGAGGCTTGGAGGTTTTACGTTAACCCTTGAACTGTTTGAGCACATCCAGGCAATAGTGTAGTGCTTTTGACAATCACACTGAAGACAGCCAGCATTCCATCACATTCTCTATTATGTGTTGAACTTTATAGTGAACTCAATCCGTCAGGTTGCTGACAAGTGGAGATCTATATCAGTTGTCAAGCTACAGCCTTTGAGTATGTGTGGTCTGTCTGTAGCGTGAGATAGCATGGATGGTCAGCTGACAATATAGGCATACACGGCCGTGTATTTTAAGGGGGGGGGGGGATAAGGGGTTTACTGTGCAAGTACATTTTGGATCTCTTTAATAAAGTTTTTTGATACTGTAAGTAGACATTTCCCATAGCAAATTTTTTTCCGCAAACTCTGTATGTAAGGGAAACGGCTCCCCATCTGTGGGTGACAGACTATATATGATCTTCTTGCGCTCCCAAACCTTCTATTTTGTGAGCAAGGCTACTGTCAAGGCTCTCTGAAAACCTGTGGGCGTGGCTTTTTTAGTTTATAGGGAATTAGACTATTAAAACGAAAACAAAAAAGTATTTGGCTTGAGGAATCCCCTATAAACAATAGGAAAGGAACACAAATCTGCAATGAGTAAAAGTTCACCTCGTATCCACTTTAAGGCTCATAAATACGTCGGATTTTTCCAAATAACTGGTCATTTGGTCGTCAAATTGGGCGTGTGTACAGTCGGTCGTTCAGCTGATAACGCTAGTTTTGACAGATCAGACGAGCGGATCCGTCAAAACCAGCGTTATCAGCAAAAGACAGGTCGTTTGGACGTGCAAAAGACCGGTCGTTTGGACGTGAAAGGACCGGTCGTTTGGACGTCCAAAAGACGTGGTTTGGAAAAATCCGACGTGTGTATGAGCCTTTAGGGTAAGATGCAGGAATTCTGGGGAGGAGATGGGGGCAGGTTATTATTACATGTGTTACTATCAGATGCTAGAGACAAATGTGGGAAGTTGTTGCTGGAAACAGTTCTGTGTTGTGTAACAAAAAAAATCCTATTAGAATGAAAATCTGATGTGTCTTCAAGTACCTCTCCTGTGATTAAAGCTGTTAAAGGACACCCGAGGTGGAAATAAACAATTGTATTTTTTACATTTTTACTGTTTTATTGTTTTTGCTCAATGACACATTCATTGAAGTCTGCCAGAGCTAAAATCTATGAACTATTAACCCTTTTTCTCTTTCCTGCTCTCAGAAGCCATTTTCTGGTAGGAAAATGTTTTATAGTTGACATTTCTAATCAGTGAGGGTCACACTGTAGTCACTTCCTTTCTGAGTCAGGACTGAGTCAGCCACTTGCATACCTGATATTTAATGTTTTCAGATAGAGAAAGAAAAAAAGGAACACAGCATAGTTATTTGTGTGCTAGGCACTGTACATACCCATGTCTATCTCATGTCACATGCCACCTTGGGTATCCTTTAATAAAGTTATTCCTCTGGATAATGTGCTATATAGCATGGGGCTGTCTGAGCAAATGTGGTAGAACATAGTACAGTATAGATGGACTGAGTAGGACAAAGTTTATTTTGTGTGTTTGTGTATATGTTGTATGTCTGTATGTAGTGAAAAGATTGGTTGGCCATACTGTATATGAAAAATAACAACACTGTGTGAAAAGAATATTAATGGACAACGTCTGGAAAAGAATAATCGTCTTGTTCTTTGTGAGCTCCCAGCATGATATTATATCATTGACATTGTATTGTAAAACATTTTGTAACTGTACATTTAATTAAATATATTTGAAATAAAAGAGACCATCATTTAGACCGGTCATATTGGCATTAGTCAAGGAAAGATTCAGTATAAATAGGGGTTCCCAGGCCAGTGGATTTTTTTTTTAACAATTCAATTTTATTAAGTTTTACAAAAAAACAAGTACAAACAGGTACACGCAGGTACACGAAAGAACAGTAAATAGGTAAACTACAGCTGTATACATTGAGCATACAAGGGAATTAAATCACAGAAGGAAGATAACTGTAAGTATCTTAAGCAGTATATGCACATATTCAATACAGTATGTACAAAGCAGAATTACATATTGAAGTCTTTGGTACATATCCAAAAGGTATCAAACATTTTAACACCCCTTGAGTTGGTCAGAATTGCTTGGACTATACTAACTGCAGAGAAAAGTTAGAGGAAATAAGGGAGAGAGAGAAAGGGAGAGGGGGGGGGGGGGGAGGCTGAAGGAGAGATAAGATCGAGAAATAGAGATAGAAGTATATTTCCAGTGCTTGCCTCCGTAAGCCAGGACTAGCAGAAATTAGGTCTAACTTAGTACTTTTATTTGAACAGGAAGAGGGTTACGTTAATAGTAAAATCAGTCCTCTGGGCCGGAGGGAAGAGCTTCAACATTGTTATATCATGGGGCCCAGATTTTGTCAAATCTGCTGGGACAATTACGGCTTTTATGCGTTAAACGATATAGAGGTATGGCTTTCATGATGGTACATTTCCAGTAGTTAAAGGAGGGAGGTTTATCTGATTTACAAGTGCGGAGAATTTCTTTACGGCCATAAAAACATAATATTCTTATTAAGTATTGGGGGTGTTTGCCCGGCGGGGTATCAGGCCAGTGGATTTTTACCTGAATGGTTAACAATGGGGACGATCAATGAGATGCAAATATTTCCGAGTTCATGCAAATTTATATGCAGCTTGAAACGAACCAATCAAGTCCCACCTAGGTTTAAAGTGATTGGTCCATTTTCAAGGCTCATATATTTGCATAAAAATTACATACATTTGCATGAACTCGGAAATATTTGCATCTCATCAATAATCCGTAGTTAACAATACATGGCTAACTTGGTGCTGGAAGAGGTTATACCCTCAGCTCTTCCCCTCAATGACCGGAGAGATCATGGAGAAGGGTCAGATCTAGAGCTTTCCACTCCACATCATAGTAAGACGATGAAGCTAGATAAGTAGGCTGTGCCAATATTCTACATTTCATATTTTGCTTAGCATGACTCTTGAAGTGTACCAGAGACGAATGGGATAAAGGATTTTACTTACCTGGGGCTACTTTCAGCCCCCCTGTAGTCCATTTGCTCCCTTGATGTTCTCCTGGTCCCCTCCATTCCATTGTGCTGCTGTTATCCCCATAAAGTTCACAACTCAGCGGAGTCATGGACTATTGCGCATACATTATCCCAGCTGCACACACCACCCCATAGTGCTCCCATAGCTTTCAAAGTTCTGCACATACACAGTTTTTTAAGACGGGAGGGTGACGGAGGAGGCGGCTGAACAGCGCATGTGTTGTGGCCCTCAACTCACCACACAGCGGCACAAGTGAGGATCAGAAAGACATTGAGGGAGCAGAACGGACTACAGGGGACTGGATGAAGCCACATCCCCAGTAAGGTTACTTATAATCTGATATCTAAACAGATAAGGGGGGGGGAGGGTGTGGAGTAGGAAAGGGGCATTATGGAAGAGAATTATATCAGTGTAATATGCTGTTTTAAGCACTAGCACTCCTGTAAACTCAAAGTTCAATGAGTTCTGTGCTTCAAGGTGAAAGAGCATTGTTGATTATGTATGCTATCTACTGTTATGTTTCTATAAACTGGTTACTTGGTCTATTATTTTATGAACTAAAGCCCAGTCTATAGGGATCCTAATGTTGCCTCATAGAAGGTTATACAGGTTTGTGGCAATATCTTGTTGCCCACCCTATACCAGATAATAATGCTGGGGGATATATACTCTTCCAATGTTTAATTTGTACATTAAAGTCCTAGCTAATCTTTGAATGGCCCAGGAATATTGATATAATCAAAGCAGTTTGGAGATACTTAAAGGGAACCTGAAGTGAGTAAAATTATTTAACATAAACACATGACAAAGCTGCAAATTAATATTACATACTAACCTCACCGTCAGTTCCTCTAAGAAGCTCCCAATTTTCTTCTTACAGTGATCACTTCCAGTTCTGACAATATTTTGTCAACTGAAATATACCAGTTGCTTTATTTCTGTACCAGTATCTCAGCAGCTGTCAGTTATAGCTGAATGTGCAAGGTAATGTCCATGTTTCACTATGGCTCAAGTGGGTGATATTACAGTTTAACAGTGTGCTAACCAGGAAGCTGTTATGGAGTAAGGACGGAGAATTCCATTGATCAGTGGACAAATGGGACACAGGAGAGGAGATAGAGATTGAGGAGTAGACTACACGGGAGGTAAGTATGACTTGTGTATGGTTATTTTTACTTTTTATTTTCAGTTCAGGTTCTTTTTAAGACCTCCAATTAATAAAGTGTTTCCTAAATGGGATCTACCTCTAGTTCTGGAGTATCTTTCGAGTACTCCTTTTGAGCCGCTTGAGCAATGCTCTATATGGCAACTCTTAAAAACTGTATTTCTTTTCGCCACAACTTCTGGACGAAGAGTATAGAAATTCCAGGCATTGGGTTGCAAAGAGAGATTTATTGTGTATTTCTCAAATAGGGTGGTGTTACGCCCCATGTTCCAATTTCTGACAAAAGTTGTCTCTAAACAACATTTAAATCAGGAGTGGACTCTACCTTCCTTCGCAATCGATCATCCCCTGGATGTTGTCAGAACAGTTCAAAAATACCTAGACAAGTTCCTTTCGGTCTTCAGAGCATCCATTTACAGTATCTCACCAGCAGGCCCTAAAAAGGTCAAGAGATTTCTTCAAGAACTGTGGCATCTTGAATAATCAGGACCATCGAACAAGCCTACAAGGCCAGATGGTTGAATGCTCTAGAATCCACTTCAGCACATTCAAAACGGAGCGTATCTACTTCATGGGCCTCATCTTCAGGAATATCAATTCCCACCATTTGCAAAGTGGCCAACTGGAACTGGGCTAGAGGAAGTCCCAGGTATGTATAAAACTGCTTCTACCCTTTGTCTCAGGTACACTTTAAGCCAAGTAGACACATCAGATAAAAATCTTTGCAAACTGAGGTATTAAGGTAGCCATACATCCAGCGATGTATGGGCAGATTTAACCAAGAGACAAATCTCTCCCTAATTGAATCTGATTAGAGAGAGATCTGTCGGCTGCCCAAACACCGCAGGCTGATTCCTGATCAATTACATGCTGAAATCGGCCCAGAATCAGTCTTGTGACACTGCATTTGCTGCCTAGCCGGCCTGACGCTGTCCCCCTAATGAGTAATGTGCCTCCGGTGCACTATACATTACCTGTCCATGGTCACCGCTGGTTATGTCCTTGGTCCAAACACATGCCCCACATAGTTGCCAGTGTAGACATGGGCATGTGTGGCATCACACATGCCCACATTACTCCAGCAACCACATGGCGCATGTGTGTATATACCAAGGACTGTGCCAAGAGGCAGCCAAGGACAAGTAACGTATAGTACACTGGGCGCCGAGGGGGAAGGGAGAAAACATCGTTGGGTTTCGTTGCATTTGCCACTCATCCCAATATCTCTCACCATTACCACTGCACATCCGATCGAGCAAGTAGGTCCTACATCTTGCAGAATGTCTGATTCATGCGACCAATTTCAGCCCAAAATTGGTTGCACCGTTGATTAGGCATGCATTTGGTGACACCGATTTTCATCCAATTCGATTATAATAATCAAATTGGATGGTCAATCAGCTGCCACCTCACCCGATGCATGGCCACCTTTAATCAGTCCTTTAAAACTGTCACATATTTTTGAGAGAGATTTGAAGATTCTGTATACATGAAAAAAGAGAAGTTCCTGCAAAAGATCCAAAAAATGCTTTTCACTTCCTTCTTTTTCATGCATGCATATGCACACAAGAAAGAAATATCTGGAGATCTCATACACACCTTGTTCAACCCCTTCCCGACTGATAGGCACTGGGAAGGTGGCAGCCCCAGAACCGCCTAATGCCGAAAGTCCTGGGGCGGGGTTTTGCAGGGTATTGGGTGCACATCCTCACTTGAGTGGCCGAGCTCTGCTCCGTTATCAGTCTACCAGTGGTGATCGCTGATAGGCAAAACCGCCGTCTAGTTATATTGTGCAGCATTGTACTGGGGACAGCAGTGTCACTTGGCTGTTCCCTGGAGAGGCTCACAGAGCGATCGGCTCTCATAGGCTGATGTCTATGAGAGGCAATTGCTGTCATTGGCTGTCGGGGGAGGGAGGGGAGGAATCAAAATAAGTAATAAAGACAAATTCTTAAAAAATAGAATACAACTAAATAATAAAAAAAAAATACCAATGGCAGTAGCAATTAGAGCCCACCAACAGAAATCTCTGTTGGTGGGCAGAAAAAGGGAGGGGGGGGAATTCACTTGTGTGCTTAGTTATATGGCTCTGCAGTGAGCACTCAGGCCCAGTGCACATCAAGCGATTTTAGGAGTGATCCACCAACCACATCCGCCAGTGAAAACGCTTGGATAATCAATGTATTTTAATGGAATGGTGCACACCAGCGGTTTGAGGTTTTTAGCAAACCGCAAACGTGCCTCCTGCTGCCCGTTTGCGGTTTGCTAAAAACCTCAAACCGCCGGTGTGCACCATCCCATTGAAATACAATAGCCAAGTGGCTTTAAAGGCGGATGCGGCCGGCGGATCGCATCCTAATCCGCTTCGTGTGCACTGGGCCAAATCTCTGCAATCCACACCAAAAACCACTAGCGTTTTGTGGATTTGCTAGCGGTTTTGGTGTGCACTGGGCCTTAAAGCTGCATAGCACTAAATTGTAAAAAAAAATAGCCTGATCACTAGGGGGAGGGGGGGGTGTAAGCCCATGGTCCTGAACTGGACAGTCATCTGAAGATCAGATCCACCAGGATAATTCTGAAAGATTGAAAGATAAATATATTTCATCTGCAATGAACTTTTGTCTTTCATGAACTTATACAAAGATTGTCTGCAGATTTATCTTTAATCTTTCGTTTTTGAAAGACGTATCTCTGTGTACCCAGCTTTAGTATTCAAAATCTGGTTGCCCTCATACTACATGGCAGTGGTAAAATTGGCCAGTCATCTGCAGATAAAAATTGGATGTGTGTACGGACCTCAACTAGCAGAAACATCTCACAGCATACTACACATCACAACAATAACAAAGCTCCGTGTAATATGTTGCTGAATAAAAACTGATTTGTACATTTCTTCCAGAGTAAAATGAGCCATAAGCTACTTTTCTCCTGTGTTGCTGTCACTTACAGTAGGTGGTAGAAATCTGCGAGAACCGTCAGGTTTTGGACTAACCCAGTGATCTGCAAACTTGGCTCTCCAGCTGTTACGGAACTACAAGTCCCACGATGCATCGCAGAAGTCTGACAGCCACAGTCATGATTCGTAAAGGCAAATGCATTGTGGGACTTGTAGTTCTTTAACAGCTGGACTAACCCATCTCCTCATGGGGGATTCTCAAGGTTTTGTTTATTTTCAAAAGCACTTAGTGAATGGCAGTTGCGCTGTCCACTGCCACAAACGTGTGCAGTGAGGCTGGCCAGCATCATTGTATAAATCCTTTTCAGAGAATTTATATTGAGTCTTTATAAAGAATAAAAACCTTGCTGAAAATCCCCCCCACCATCTTAATGGCATCAGTTTGTGACACCAGGTGTGGCAGGCTGGTAGTTAGTAACCCACCTCTCCATATTTAAAAAAAAAAAAAAAAAAGCTGACTGACATTATTTGGGAATAGTTACAACTGATTAACACATGGCTTGCAGCACTTAAAGCAAACCTGTGCAAAATTTAGGGGGGGGGGGGGGTACTTATCTTGGTAGGGGGAAGCCTTTGCATCCTCAGTGTTCCCCAACCCTGTCCTCAAGACCCACCAACAGTACAGGTTTTGCAGAAAACCACAAACAGTCACAGGTGAGGTGATTAGTTTCTCAAGAGCTGATTAACCTCCTTTGTGGATTTCTACAAAACATGCACTGTTGGTGGGCCCTGAGGCAGGGTTGGGGAACACTGCTAGAGGCTTCCCTCATCCCACTACAACTTACCGTTCCAGTGCAGGGATCCCCCGAAGCTCACAGGCGTGCTCCTGTAAAGGAACAAGCATGGCCACACTGTTGGATGGTTCACTCTGGTGCAGTAGCAAAGAGCTGCTGCTCAGGCTCATCAGAAAAAGCTGAACCCATTTGGCTCCATGCTACTGCGCAGGTACGAGACACCTGCACAGTGTGGCCAAACTATCAACAAGCCTCTGCCAATGGACTTCAGGGGTCCCAGTACTGGAACAGCGAGGAGGATGGAGGACGAGGGAAACCTCTGGATCTCAAGAGTAAACTTCAATGGCAGGCTGAACCAATTTTGTTCAGAGGTCAAACCATTTCACCCAAAATTGTATGGAGTCACCACTGCCCAGACATACCTCATCACCACCAACAATAATAAAAGCAACCTAGACAAACATATGGCTCTGTGTTTCAGATGGTTACAGTAGATTTACCCAGGCACACATAAGATTAACCCCCCCCCCCCCCCCTCCCCTTCCCCACCTTGGCCAAGGTGTGGCCGTCAGAAATTTCTGGCCATCAAACTCTCTGGGCTGTGCAAGAGAGTGACTCTCTGACACAGCTAAGGTTTGTAAAATTTCTGGAGAAGTGAGTTTGTCACGAGAAATGCATCATCCTTATATCTAGATATATTTTTGACATACCTGTATATCACATACTTTTTTGGAGGACTTGCTGAGTCATCTGTCCATACATTGACATGCAGGTGACATGTGCAGAAGTCAAGAGAGCTGCACACTTGCAGAGAGCAGAGCACACTAGCGGAGAGCGCCCTAACACTGCAAATATCAGCAGACACCACACCACTGCGGTTTGCTTCTCCATCTTTGAACTGAACAATCGGACTCTCTGCTTGCCATCAGGAGGTAGTAAGAGATTGGACTGTGGATCCTAAACATGGCACCGGGATTACTACCATTGCCAGGCATTGTGCTACATCAGTGTAAAATAATGCCAAGCCCTCTACAGATTGGTGTGTGGAGGCAGAAGGGAGTGAAGGTAGCCCAGTAGGATTGTCCAATATGGAGCCCAGAAATTTCTGAGGTAGCACCTTGGCCAAGGTGAGTGGGAGCTAGCTCATTCATTTTGCGCCGGTTTGACATTATTTCTACAATGCAAAATAATATGTACAGCACACACCAATGTAAATAAATGGCAGAGCACAAAATAATCATTACATCCAATAAACCTGCTGCATGCATTTTGACCTGGCGCCAATGCAATTCATTTTTGTGCCCTGTGCATCCATGCTAGGTTAGCACAGAGTTACACTGAATCAATGTCACTGTAAACCAACCTTTATAATATTCCCTGGTAGTCTACTGGTTCCCTTTCTCATAAAGAGTTACCTGGTAATCTAAACATTCCCCCCACCCCCTCCTAATTAGCTTTCCATGGTGGTCTAGTGGTCGTCCATCTCACTACAGTAGCACCCAATAGTCTAGTGGTCCCTCCCATATCTCCCCACAGTATTCCCTGCTAGTTGGTAAGTCTAGTGGTCCTCAACCCCATACAGCTCCATGGTGTGTAATGGAACATCTCCTTTATACATCTCACTGGTGTTTAGTGGCACCCCCTCCCTTCCTCCCCATACAGCTCCTTGGCATCTAGTGGAATCCCGTCCCTCCCCTCCTATGCATCACATCAAATGCTGGCATGCTCAGTACAGACTTTAAGTGTAAGGGCACCACTTGTACAATTGTTAGACTGCCCATAAAGAGAGCGAGAGTGTGTGAGTGTGTTTCGGGAGAATAGAGCATGCTCAGTATAGACCTCAGTGTATGGGAGTACATTTGAAATCGTCGCCGGTAGACTTGAGCGCAGGATTCAGCGGTTATACGGCTGATCCTGCTTCTGCACAAGTCCGGGCCGTTTTAATTACTATTCCCCCTCCAGGCCGCCATGGATAGTGGGGGAATGAAATAATTCAGCTTCCAGCGATTGCTGTAGGCCGAATTATTGTGTTTTTTAAGCAACCTCGGCTCCGTCTTCCGACGGAGCCGACGTTACTCACTGAGCGCTGCAATAGGAATGATTCCTATTGTAGCCTATGGAGGCGCCGGCTGCGCCCAAATCTAGCAGCGCTGAAAAGCACTGCTCCGGTGTATGGGCACCATCTGTATTATTGGTAGACTGCCCATACAGTGTATGTCTGGGGAGTTAGTATAGACCTCAGTGCTTGGGCATCATCTGTATTATTGGTAGACTTCCCATACATCTGTGTCTGATGTTTAAATGAAGTATGCTCTGTCCTCCCCAGTCAGTGTATTGACACTATATGTACTATTGGAAAGACTACCCATACCGTGTGTGTGTGCGTGTGCGTGTGCGTGTGCGTGTGCGTGTGCGTGTGCGTGTGCGTGTGTGTGAGAGTGTGAGACTTGTGAGAACAGAGCATGCTCAGTAGAGACACCAATGTATGTGCACCATACAATCTATTGGAAGACTGCCGATATAGGGTGTGTGAGATTGGGGAGGACAGAGCATGTTCAGTACAGACATCAGTGGTGTATGGGCATCATATGATGTATTGGAAGGCTGACCATACAGGGTGTGTGAGTGCCTGTGGAGAATAGAGCATGCTCAGTACAAACATCAATACATGACTGCTATATGTAGCCCTAACCTTATCACTGAACAGATACATCAATGCATTTTTGAAAAGAAAACACTACATACATAGAATGAAGTGAATAAGACTTTATTATCACAGAAACTGTCAGTGTTATCTCCCCACCTGAGCACACAGCAGTGCAGTAAACAGCACAGCCTCATACACCCCTTAGAATCTGAACTCATTACCTCAAGTGACAGTTTGTAGTGGCCTTCAGATTACCAACATGTTATTTTGCTATGGAGGGGGGAGGAGGGACACACAATGGTGAAGCTTCGGGGAAATGGGGGGGGGGGGGGGGGGGGGAGTGAGAGCAGAAAGATCAATGCTTGGTGGTCAACGTTAGCAGCTTCTGTACACGCACACAACACTGGCATGAGGCAATCTTTATCCACGCCTCAACTAAGTTTTATAGTGTACGTAAATAGCTTCAGTGTTATCCGACATCTGCCCACCTTATGGCCCAATAGGCACAAGTTGACAAGTAACAATAGCAAAAGGAGTTCGGAAACTGTGCCGAGATAAGTAGATGTGTCATGACAGCACACACAAAACTGAAACTTACCGTATAAACTGTGCTTAGCACTAACCTTAACCTCTAAGAAACCAAAGACTATCTTATCTCAATATGTGTCACTTAAAGCAGAGTTCCCCAACCCTGTCCTCAAGGCCTACCAACAGTGCATGTTTTGCAGTTAGGGCTGGTTCAGACGGACGTCTGCGTAGCGTCGCGTCTGGGGGCGTTGCGGCGGCTGCGCGGTCAGGCTTTCAGTAGCCTTCGGTCGCGTCGTGATGCGGTCGTGGTTTTTTTTTCCCGTAGGGGAACATTAGCCGTCGCGGTTGGCCACTCCCTGGAAGCTACATGTTGCTTCCAGGGGCAGCCCGAACGCTCGCGAAAATCGGGACCCGAACGCCACGTTCGGGTAAAAGCGCGCAAAAGCTCGGTGTAAACGCTCCCATTAACTTGAATGGGAGCATTTACCGCGACGGTCCGAACGCTTGCAGTAAACGCTCCGCAAGCGTCCGTCTGAACCAGCCCTAAACCACAAACATGCACAGGTGGGGTAATTAGTGTCTCAGCAGAGCTGATCAACTACCTCTGTGGATTTTCACAAAACATGCACGGTTGGTGGGCCTTGAGGACAGGGTTGGGGAACACTGACTTAAAGGACAACTGAAGTGAGTGGTATATGGAGGCTGCCATATTTATTTCCTTTTAAACAATACCAGTTGCTTGGCAGTCCTGCTGTTCTATTTGGCTGCATCAGAAACAAGCTTGCAGCTAATCTTGGATTTGATTCATTAAGCAGCACGAGTTGTGCACACACTACACACAATAGTGCTACATAGAGTGAACTGGTAACTTATGCACACTCCATTCACTTGACAGGCAGCTTATTGGGCCACTCAAAGTGTGGGAACCACGTGCTATAAAGCGACTGGACCGGACGGGGCACAGGGCAATATCAGGGGAGCGGCTGTTATTTGGAAGGAACGAGCGGAAGTTGCCAGCGCCCGCTATGCTGCTCTACCGCACGTAGCATGCAGTGATGATCTTCGGATCAAATTCGGATGAAAGCTGAATGTGTTTCATTTGGCTTTCATCTTCCTAATTAGTGCAGCCGAGCAGGTATGTGCGGGGGGGGGGGGGGGGGGGGGTGAGGTTAAAATGACCAAGCAGACTTCTTCTTTAACCCTTCCCATGGCGCGTCCCACAATGCTTTCCAAGCCGCGTCATGTGACTACTATGCTTCCTCCTTTAAGTGTTCGTAGTCACATGACTGCAGCTTGGAACACAGCATGGGATGGGATAAAGAAGGAGGCCGCTGGGTAAGTTTAACACACACACACACACACACACACACACACACACACACACACACACACACACACACACACACACACACACACACACACACACACACACACACACACACACACACACACACACACACACACACACACACACACACACACACACACACACACACACACACACACACACACACACACACACACACACACACACACACACACACACACACGATAAAATCCGAAATTCATTCAGATTTATCCAGAGCTCATCCCTAGGAGCATGCACACATTAAGCTGTACTGCTTTAGCAGCACAGCTTAATGAATCAACCTTTATGCCATATCTAACAAGGTCACAAATCCTACCTCCACAAGTGAACCAATTAAGTGAACACACTAAACTAGAACACCCCCCCTCCCTCCCCATAGTATCAGCACTGGGAAGGGTCAGCAATAACAAAAATTCCCAGCCCAAATTCATCTGCACCTCCTTAAGGGCTTGTTCACACTTGGAGCTTTTACGTATTTTGAGCGCTGGGAATTTTTAGAAAGCGCACTAAAAGCGCTTGTGCAATAATTTTCTATCAGTTTGCTTGCAATCTGCTTTCAAAAGCACTGCCTTTAGATCAATGGAAGGTATAGGGAATCACAAAGCGATAGAAAAAACGCTTTGTATAGCGATTTCCAGAGCGCTTCTCTGAATACATACATTATATTTACTCATTTCTGGGTGAAAGAGTTCACTACGTCAGGAAGTGGAAAAAAAAAATCTGCAAAAGCGCTTAGAAAGCGCAGGGAAAGACGATAAAAAATCGTGATAAATCGCTAAGCACTTGCAATAGCGCTGGCGATTTATAATGTGAATATAGCCTCAAAGGGATAGCTGAAGGCTGCATGTTTCCTTATGAGTCTCTGTCCAATGTCTCCAGAGGATAAGGGATTGTGTCTGGCAGCTCAGATTTATAACATTTCCAATTGCTGAAAAATCACCCATTTCACAACCACGCCAAATCTCAAAAACAAATTGTGTGACCTGAGCTCTCTGCCCAGTTCCTTTCTTCATCTCCAGAACTTGTTTGCTGTTAGTCACAGCTCTATTCACTAGCCGAAGTCAAAGGTTTCATCATGTTACAAGACGAATAATCAATTATTTAGGCAACAAATAACACCCAGTGGACAGTCTAGGTACAAAATCCAGTAAATATCCATAACTGAAGCTAAGCAAATAAGGAAGAAAGGACACTCAAGATCAACACTTCTCAAAATGTTAGTACATCATGGAAACCAAATTAAACAATGACCATGTATACCTGGTCAGTAATATTCAAGTCATATTAGCTCATAAACATTTGGGCATTTATCTATGCAAATACATTCCCATACAGTAGAAATTCGGGCAATAGTCTAGTTTAGGGGACCCAGCAGGGATCCCCCTTGGCTGAAGCCACACACAGCAGAACGGAATGTATTACTGTCTGCAAGACTCATTTGAGTAAATAAAAATGACATAGCCATGTAGCCTACAAATTACTCTAATGAATCACAATATCTGTAGGAAAATCCTGATACTGACACTATTAGCTGGCAGAGTGACAGAGTTCCCTCTCTCCTGTGGCCATTTTAGCTCTTTGCTTTGCCCCATTCCTGCCTCCTAAATGGAGGCTTCCTAGCTAGAAGCATATTGAAAGGTTTTGTGAGGAGAGAAAAAAAAAAAAGTGTAAGCATGCCACCTAATGGTTGCATAGGTGCATTTCTAAAAGAACTGATGGAAAAGACAACTTTACTTACGGTAACGTCTTTTCCAGTAGTCAAGAGGACAGCACCCCTGGATGAGACCTGTCTCCCTCCCCCACCGTGGACAGGAACTGAAAAAGAAACAATTTGCATAAGCAATAGGCAGCAGTATAAGAGGCAACCACTTACTTCTCTACCTCAGTTTAATAAACAAGATGACACGGACCATAAAAATAATGCTCATACAAACCTTAAATCCTTCCACCCATAAGGGCGGGTTGTAGGGGTGCTGTCCTCTTGACTACTGGAAAAGACGTTACCGTAAGTAAAGTTGTCTTTCCCAGAACGTCATTCGGACAGCACCCCTGGATGAGACGATATACTAGAGATCAGGCTTTAGGGTGGGACTACTGCTTGCAAAACCTTCCTTCCAAAGGACAAATCTGTGCTCGCAGATACATCCAGTCGGTAATGTTTCACGAAGGTGTTTTTACTTGACCAAGTTGCAGCTCTGCATATCTGATCAATAGAAGCGCCTGCCCTCTCTGCCCATGATGTTGAAATGCCTCTTGTGGAATGAGCCTTGATGGAAGAACCTAATGTCCTTCCCTGTGACTGATATGATAAAGCAATTGCCTGTTTGATCCAACGTGCCAAGGTTGTCTTTGAGGCTTTATTTCCTCTTGTCTTGCCTGAAAATAGAACAAAGATCGCATCAGATCTTCTCCAGGACTTGGTTCTTTCCAAATAAGTTAATAAACATCTTCTAACATCCAGAAAATGCAGTCTTTTCTCCTTATCATTTGAGGGGTTATCACAAAAAGAGGGAATGTAGATCTCCTGGTTCCTGTGAAATGAAGAAACCACCTTAGGTAGAAAAGTTGCGTCTGGACGTAATGTTATTCTGTCTTCTGAGATAACACAGTAAGGTTCCCTTATTGATAATGCCTGTAGTTCACTTATTCTCCTTGCTGTAGTTATTGCCAGGAGAAACACGGTCTTCAACGTCAGGAACTTGTTTGAGACCTGAGATAAGGGTTCAAATGGAGTGTCACACAGGCCCTGCAAAACAACATTCAGATCCCAGGAAGGTATTCTTGGTCTTACTGCAGGTTTCAATCTCTTTAAAGCCTGAAAAAAACGAATTATAAAATCGTTCTGTGCTAGCTTTCTCTCTAGAAACACACTTAGTGCTGAGACTTGAACCTTTAGTGTACTAATACTGAGGCCTTTCTTGAAACCGCACTGTAAAAATTCCAACACAGATCTGAGAGAATCTCTATTACATGATCTCTCAGTACACCAATTATTAAATACTCTCCACGCTTTCTGATAAATTACCCTAGTTACTTTCTTCCTACTGTTAAGTAAAGTCTCAGAAAGTTCGTCTGAGAAACCCTTGGACTTTAGGATCTTCCACTCAGATTCCAAGCTGAGAGGTGTAGTAAACTCAGATCCGGATGCCAAACTGGGCCCTGGGATATCAGGTCCGGAGTAAGCGGCAAGATTATCGGCTCTGATATTGCTAGAGACTGAAGCAACGTGAACCATGGTCGTTTGGGCCAAAAGGGGGCAATTAGTATGACCCTCGCTCTGTCCTGGATAATCTTCTTTAACACTCGAGAAAGAAGTGGAATTGGCGGAAACGCATACATTCTCAAACTCCCCCAATCTATTGTGAAAGCATCTACCGCCCAAGGGACATCTACTGGATATAGGGCACAAAAGTTCGGGCACTTCGTATTCCCTCTCCTTGCGAATAAGTCCAACTCTGGATTTCCCCACTTCGAAACAATTGTCTGAAATATTTCTGAATTGAGAGACCATTCGTTCTGATCCAGTTTTGTTCGGCTGAGATAATCCGCTACCTCGTTTGACGTCCCCTTTAGGTGAACTGCTGTCAATGACCTGATGTTGTTTTCCGACCAGAACATAATCCTTGCCGTCTGGCTCCACAACTTCTGACTCTTTGTGCCTCCCTGTTTGTTTATAAAAGCCACCACAGACCTGTTGTCGGATCTTATCCTGACATGAGAGTCTTTGATCTGACTGCTGAAGTGTTGTAAGGCTCTCCATACCGCTTCCAGTTCTCTGCTGTTTGATGAATTTGAACTCATCTGTACAGACCACTGTCCTTGTGCTGGAAGGGAATCCAGGTGGGCCCCCCAGCCCCATACACTGGCATCTGTTGTAATTATCTTTTGTTGCGGATAATTCCATAGACGACCTGGGGTTAGATGAGACTGGTTCAACCACCACAAAAGGGACACCCTTATGTTGTGAGGGATGAGGATCTTTTTGTCTAAGACCGCAAGGCTTTTGTTCCATGATCTGAGTATCCATAATTGTAGGAATCTTGCATGGAATTGTCCCCACTGAACTGCAGGAAATGAGGCCGTCAGGATTCCCAGAACTGCCATGGCCTTTCTGAGAGACATAGTCCTTGTTTTCTGAAATGAAAAAACAATGTTTAGAATTGCAGACATTTTCCTACTTGGCAGGTAGAGCTTTTCCTGTCTAGTATCAATGTTAAATCCTAAAAATTCTATAACCTGAGATGGGATCAGGGAAGATTTGTCCCAGTTTATCAGCCAACCAAGATCTTGGAGGAAATCTAGGGCTAAACACATCTGGTGTCTTACTGAATCTTTAGGTTCAGAATAAATCGAAATTTTCCCTCTGGTTTCTTTACCAGAAATACTGGTGAATAGTAACCTTTCTCTTTCTGGCACCTTGGTACCTCTCGTATAACCCTCTTCTTTAGAAGAGAAAGAACTTCTGACTGTAAGGCCAGATCCTTTGTTTGATCCCGTGGGCGGGGAGTAATGCAAAAATTTCGAGGAGGAGGAAGACTGAAGTCGATTTGATAACCCTCTAGAATGATTTTTAGCAACCACTGGTTTGAGAAGTGTGGAAGCCAAACCTCGTAAAAATTTGCAATTCTCCCCCCCACCGGAATCATGGCGTCATTGCTTATCTGGTCTTTTGGCGGGAGTAAAGTTAGGCTTTGACCTCTGAGGCCTGTAGGGAGCCCAACGTTTGCCTTTGGATGACCTTGGATCCTGCTCTGTTCTGGTAGAGGGACGAAATGGCCGTTTATATTGGAACTGCCTTCTCTTAACAGGAAAGTTCTTTTTTGTATCTGCTGTTCTATCCAGTGTATCATCTAGTTTAGAACCAAAGAGGAGAGCCCCTTCACATGGGACACCACACAGTTTCGATTTGGAAGAATTATCACCATTCCAAGTCTTCACCCATACTCCTCTTCTGGCCGAGTTTATCAAAGCAGTGGTTCTAGCTGTAAGTTTAACTGTATCGTCTGAGGCATCTATCATATAATTTGAGGCATTTAAAACTTTTGGGAAGTCATTGAGTATCTCTTCTCGTGGAACCCCATTAGCGATCTTAGTTTGCATTTCCAATAACCATGTCTTTAATGACCTGCTAACTGCTGTAGAGGCCACTGCTGGCTTAAAGGTCAAGGATGAGGATTCCCATGCTCTGCGTAACAGATTGTCCATCTTTTTATCAATTGGATCCTTTAAATTTCCAAAATCCTCAAATAACAGATCTGTTTTTCTCGACACCCTCGAAAAAGATGGGTCCAACCTAGGCGGAGTACCCCAATATAATTGATCCTGGGGGGAAAAAGGGTATCGCTTAGATAAGGATCTCGGCCAGAAGGCCCGTTTCTCAGGGTTATCCCATTCTTTCTTAATCATACCCTTTAGGGTAGAATGAACTGGGATAAATTGAGACTGAGGATCCGCCAAGGTATTATACATCTCATCCAAGGGTGTCAGAGATTTCTGTTCACTCCTTATGCCCATGGTTTCATACATTTCCATCAATAAATCCTTCATTAAATCTGTGGAAAAGGCAAATTTTGGTCTATCAGCTCTTATTGATTCATCCTCTCCTTCAGATATTTCCTCAAAGTCAGAAATTTCCCCCTCAGACAAATCTGAATCTTCCAAATTATTCTCCTTCCTTTGTCTCTTAGACCCAGGAGGTATCGGCTGAGATACTGTCAATACTGGTGATGTAGGAGTAGGAACGGAAGTCATTGTATCCATTTCAATGCTAGCTCCCTGTAAATCCAAAGGAACAGCTGAAGTAGAAGCAATAGCAGACTCCTTTATCTCCTTTATAGCAGTGGACATTTCCGCCCGCATCCAGCCCATTAAATCTTTAAATATAACAGGTGATTCGTCCTTAACCACCTTTTCAGTGCAGTACTGACATAACTTTTTAGAAGAGGATGAAGATAAACGATTACTACAAATAGCACATTTTCTCTCAGACTTGCTAGAACCATGCTGACTGGTTTGAGTGGATGATCTCTCAGACTTTTCAGCTTTATCAGTTTTATCAGTCTTGTCATGTTTTTTGGGCTATAAAAAAACACAAACAAGAAACAATCCATTACTGATGGCTCTCATATACACACATCAAAACAAGCAGGAGTATCCCAGTACTACATCTACTTGCCAGAGAGGGGTCCTGGCCAGACTTAGCAGACTGCAAAGGAGCTGACCCTGAATCGTCCTCCATGATCACAAACAGCAAGTGAATCATGGACATAGCATCCAGCTATATACATTCCAACCGACCCAGCTGAAACCAATTGTTGCAGCCCCTGCTGCTTAATTAATCTAATTAGCTGCACATACCTTTGTGAATCAGCTGCATGCTGATTCGTCCTCACCGCCGCGGCCCCTGCCGCATAATTAATCACAGCCCATGCTGGCTTTGAATCTCTTCAGCGACTTGCGCTGAATCGCTTTCCTCCGCCGCGGCCCCTGCCGCTGCAGACCTCAGATCACGCGGGGACGCCATCGCTCTGACTACTTCCGGGTTACCCGGAAGTGAACTCTTTCATGCGCGCGCATGTGCGCATAAGTCCGCTGCCACCTACGGAGAAGCCTCCCATACGCTGCAGGACTCCCCACTGCTCACTGCGCAGCTCCTCTGGGAGTCCTGGACCACGTTGCCCCTGCCTTCAGACACGGATAGCACTCCTGGAGACCTCTCCTCTGCTCCGTCCGGGGACAGGAAACTAAACTGAGGTAGAGAAGTAAGTGGTTGCCTCTTATACTGCTGCCTATTGCTTATGCAAATTGTTTCTTTTTCAGTTCCTGTCCACGGTGGGGGAGGGAGACAGGTCTCATCCAGGGGTGCTGTCCGAATGACGTTCTGGGAAAAATAAACACATGATACAATTAATAAAAGAAAATATATAAGAAATTACCCACTTTGCTGGAATCAGAGTTTGCTTTAGAGTATGCAGGGCCTGGGGCAAGTGTCATATGCGGGGCCTAGGGACACATATGATGTACAATCCCCCCCCCCCCCCCCGTGGTTAACACTCGCCTTGCAGTGCTGGGTCCCTAGTTCAAATCCCAGTCAGGTCAACATCCGAATCTCAGTGTCTGCGTAGATTTCCTCCACAAACAGTACAGACCAAAGGTTTGGACACACCTCATTCAAAGAGTTTTCTTTATTTTCATGACTATGAACATTGTAAATTCACACTGAAGGCATCCAAACTATGAATCAACACATGTGGAAGTATAGTACATAACCAAAAAGTGTGAAACAACTGAAAATATGTCATATTCTAGGTTCTTCATAGTAGACACTTTTTGCTTTGCTTACTGCTTTGCACACTCTTGGCATTCTCTTGATGAGCTTCAAGAGGTAGTCACCTGAAAGTGTTTTCACTTCACAGGTGTGCCCTGTCAGGTTTAATAAGTGGGATTTCTTGCCTTATAAATGGGGTTGGGACCATCAGTTGCGTTGTGAAGAAGTCAGGTAGATACACAGCTGATAGTCCTACTGAATAGACTGTTAGAATTTTATTATGGCAAGAAAAAAGCAGCTAAGTAAAAAAAAAAAAAAAAAAAACAAGTGGCCATCATTACTTCAAGAAATGAAGGTCAGTCAGTCCGAAAAATTTTAAAAACTTTGAAAGTTTCCCGAAATGCAGTCTCAAAAACCATCAAACGCTACAAAGAAACTGGCTCACATGTGAACCGCCCCAGGAAAGGAAGACAGAGTCCCCTCTGCTGCGGAGGATAAGTTCATCTGAGTCACCAGCCTCAGAAATCGCAGGTTAACAGCAGCTCAGATTAGAGACCAGGTCAATGCCACACAGAGTTCTGGTAGCAAACACATCTCTAGAACAACTGTTAAGAGGAGACTGTGTGAATCAGGCCTTCATGGTAGAATATCTGCTAGGAAACCACTGCTAAGGACAGGCAACAAGCAGAAGAGACTTGTTTGGGCTAAAGAACACAAGGAGTGGACATTAGACCAGTGGAAATCTGTGCTTTGGTCTGAGGAGTCCAAATTTGAGATTTTTGGTTCCAACCAACGTGCCTTTGTGTGATGCAGAAAAGATGAACGGATGGTCTCTACATGCCTGGTTCCCACTGGGAAGCATGGAGGAGGTGGGATGGTGCTTTGCTGGTGACACTGTTGGGGATTTATTCAAAATTGAAGGCATACTGAACCATCATGGCTACCACAGCATCTTGCAGTGACGTGCTATTCCATCCGGTTTGTGTTTAGTTGGACCATCATTTATTTTTCAACAGGACAATGACCCCAAACACACCTCCAGGCTGTGTAAGGGCTATTTGACGAGGAAGGAGAGTGATGGGGTGCTGCGCCAGATGACTTGGCCTCCACATTCACCAGACCTGAACCCAATCGAGATGGTTTGGGGTGAGCTGGACCGCAGAGTGAAGGCAAAAATAGCCAACAAGTGCTTAGCATCTCTGGGAACTTTTTCAAGACTGTTGGAAGACCATTTCAGGTGACTACCTCTTGAAGCTCATCAAGAGAATGCCAAGAGTGTGCAAAGCAGTAATCAAAGCAAAAGGTGGCTACTTTGAAGAACCTAGAATATGACATATTTTTTAGTTGTTTCACACTTTTTAGTTATGTACTATACTTCCACATGTATTAATTCATAGTTTTGATGCCTTCAGTGTGAATCTACAATGTCCATAGTCATGAAAATAATGAAAACTCTTTGAATGAGAAGGTGTGTCCAAACTTTTGGTCTGTACAGTAAGTTAATTAGATTCCCCTAAATTGGCCCTAGACTATGATACATGCACTGCACTATACATACATACACATATGACTATGGTAGAGATTAGATAGTGTGCCCCTCTAAGGGACAGTTAGTGACAAGACAATATACTCTGTACAGCAATGCGGAAGATGTCAGTGCTATATAAATACTAAATAATAACATGCACACACACACTGTGGATACACACACACACACAAACACCTACCAGCAGTAGAGCCAGCACATGATATTTCACTTTCCCTAAACAGTAGATGTGACGGTCTTTGCCTAATGGGAGGGGGGGGGGCAAAGTGGGGGAGGCCAATCTCTCTGCCTTTCCTTTTACACAGGCGCTCCCTCCCTATTCAGACTCATTCCACCTTGCACTCACCTCTCTGCTCCGTCCATGCTAATTGCCAGGCACTCTGAAATAGCAGCTCTGCAGATGCATTGCCCAGCAATGTAAACACCGATGTCGGAGAGAACACATCTGCAGAACGACTGTTAATCTCCCTCCTGCCTGAGCTAGTCTACAGCATGGCTGGAGGTCTCCATTTGGTTGCACGGGGGTTGGCTGGGCTGCATGGGAACACTTGTGATGTAACAATACTTGCAGGCTGCAGTATATCAGCTGAGCAGCACTGCTTTTAAATATTGTACCGCCCTCTATGATTGGATGGCCAGAGCAGCACCAGCATTGGCTAATGGGAAGTTGGTGCTGCTGCTATTGGCCAGTCTTCCCCTGCTTGCTGCTCCGTGACAAGAAACGGTCACTGAGATATCAGAGTCCCCTGGAGAGGGTGCGGGGCCTGGGGTAATTGCCACACTGACCCCCCCCCCCCCCCCCAAAGGCCGCCTCTGGCCAAAATAATTGTCCCCTTGTCAGTTTTCCTACTGGGCTGTGGTCTCGGTCCTTGCTTCACCCAGGCAACTTTTTACTCTGGTTCTGTGCCCACTTAGATAGTGGAGATTGCATAGCAGGACTTCAGGCTGGAAACGGGGGTTGGCAGAGCTGGTGGGAAAAGCTGTCAGATGCGTGAGCAACCAGAGTTTCCAAACCCATAGCCCAGCGAGTGAAGCAAGTGGGCATGGGTCCTGATGTGCAAACTCCGAGTGGACAGAGAGCTTTAACAAAAAGTTGTTAGAGTGAAGCGAGGCCTGAGACCACAACCCAGCAAGCAAAGTGAGCGGGCAAGGGTATAGGGATTCCAGTGAAGCAGGCAAATTTTTTTTTTTTTTTTTATAAATATATAATGTTAAAAATGTATTACTTGCTCATACGCATTTTATATGCTCTTATGCATATGCTATGCTCTCATGCTTGCACATTTGTTTTCTCCTCATATTGCGGATGAAGCCCCCTGCTAGAACGTAATTTGTGGTCTACACAGCTATGACATTTTTTTTCTAATTTCATGGCTCCAGACCGCAGTAATTCATTCCATTCTGGAATGTGTGGCACTAATCTGTGGGGATTCCCGCTGAGTCCCCAGTACTAGACTAATGCCGAACTTGGCATATCTGGAATATTTTAGCCAATCATCGACCTTTAGCATACAATTCTAGTGAGAGGACAGTTTGGATCATCAGACATCATACAGTCTCTATAGGTGTCCATGGGGGTGGTTCTCACTCCACATTCAGAGTCTTTGTAAAATATCTCAAGATTCATTCATTCATTGGGTGCTGCTTTTTCTCATGAGTTTTCTGGTGTGTAAGAAAGTTTCCTTTCTGGACAAAACGTTTCCCACACTCTGAACATGAAAACGGTCGCTCACCCGTGTGAAGTTTCAGGTGCACAAGGAGGACTTTTCTCTTGGAGAACCTTTTCCCACAATCAGAACATGGAAATAGTTTCACATCCGTGTGGATTCTCTGGTGCACATGAAGGTCTTGTCTCTTTGGGAAAGATTTCCTGGGGGCTGAGCATGTCAAAGAGCCCTCATCTATGTGACTTCTCCGGTGATGAAGAAGACAGCCTTTGTAAGTGAAGCATTTCCCACATACCGAACATTTCAATGACTGCTGACTTGAGACATTTTTCAAGTGTAGAAGAAGGTTTCCTTTCTGGACAAAACTTTTCCCGCACTCTGAACAGGAATAAGGTCTCTCACCCATGTGAATTTTTTGATGCACAAGAAGAACGCGTCTCTTGGAGAACGTTTTCCCACACTCTGAACATGGAAATGGTCTCTCACCCGTGTGACTGCTTTGGTGTTCAAGAAGGGTAGTTCTCGTGGAGAAACGTTTCCCACACTCTGAACATGAAATACATATCTTGCCTGGGCGAGTTTTCTGATGGCTAGGAAGCACTTTTCCCCCTGTAATAGATTTCCTATGATCTTGGTTAGTTATACGACTCTCACTGGAGTGACTTTGCTGATGTTTAAAAAGCTCCTTCTGCTCAAAACTCTTCCCACACTCTGTGCATGAAACATAAGCCTCGCCTATATGGACTTTATGGTGTCGAACCAGATTTACTTTCTGTCTGAAGGATCTTCCACACTCTGTACATAAATAGGGACTTTCGCCAGTGTGAATTCTGTTGTGTATAACAAGGTACGCTTTACTGGTGAACCTTTTCCCACACTCTCCACATGAAAATGGACGCTCTCCAGTGTGAACTATGTGGTGTTTTTTAAGTTCTCTGGACCCAAAGAAACATTTCCCACACTCTGAGCATGAATAAGGTTTTTCACCTGTGTGAATTCTCTGGTGCGTTACAAGGGATTCCTTCACCACAAAACACTTCCCACACTCGGAACATGAAAAAGGACGCTCGCCTGTGTGACTTCTCTGGTGTCTATCAAGACCTCCTTTCTGTTTGAAAGATTTTCCGCACTCAGCACATGAAAAAGGTCGTAGACCAGTGTGAGTTCTCTGGTGTATGGTCAGAAGTTTTTTTTGTCTAAAGCATTTAACACATTTGGGACATGGAAATGTCTCATCACTGATGTGTCTGACATCGTGTGATATACCAGGAAGACTCTCCTCAGAGTTACACAGACTGTGTGAATTATCCATGTTTGGAAATCTTGGATGTTTATCTGATCTACCAGCCTGATATTTCTCATAACATGTCTCAGCATTCAAGGGATCTGACGATCCATCCGCACTGTAATCCCTGTGATGTGCAGTTCCATTCATCGCGTTTCCTCCTGGAGAAAATAGAGGGATGCCCTTATCTTGTGCAGCATAATCTGGAGAGGAGATACGACATCCCTCCAAGTGGCTCCCCATATTCTGTTTATCTGTTGGGGAAACAGTGAGTGAAAAAGAGCATTTATAATTCTTGTTGGCTGGTAAGGTAAGCAAAAATCACCAAGTGTAACACTGATCAAAGAATTGATGGAACATAAAATATATAATACATACTGTAACCCACAATGGGACACCCAGAAGAGATGGGCCTCTCACATGGTGTACAACATCTCCTCCTCATTTGTTGGGAACATTATGTTATTATACTGAGGAATAGAGATGGACCTTTTATATGGTGTACAGCATCTCATTTGTTGGGAATATGATGTTATACTGAGGAATGGAGGTGGTGTAATCTAAGGAATCGAGATGGAACTTTCATATGATGTACTGTAGCACCTCATTTTTTGGGAACATGATGTTATACCAAGGAATAGAACTGGGCCCTTCATATGGTGTACAGTATCCTTCTCATTTGTTGGGAACATGATGTTTTAGTGAGGAATGGAAATGGGCCTTTCAGATGGTGTACCAAGGCTGCCATCAGAAATTTCTGAGTTCAGCATGGGGCAAACCTACTGCTGATCCCCCCACTCTGAGAAATTTGGGCGGCAGAAGTAGCTGCTAGTAAATTATCTGTAAATTTACCAATATACCCTATTCTCACAAAGGGCCCTCCCTCTATTGATGCCTAAGCCTATCCACCCCCCTCCCCGCTGTTGCTTAACTCTATCCACCCCCTTCTAATGCCTAACCTTAGCAGACACCCACTCCAGCAATTCCCAACCAACCCCAACCCCAGCAATGCCTGACCTCAAAAGACCCACCACTAATGCTTAACCTTAAAGGACATCCGAGCCGGGGGGGGGGGGGGGATTAGATTTACTTACCTGGTGCTTCTTCCAGCCACCATCAATCCATCTGGTCCCTTGCGTAGATGCGTGTCGCGTGGATGCAGCCATGTCTGTGGCCGGTGGTCATTTAGAGGGGACAGTGGTGAGGGACCTGATACACTGCTAGGAGCTGAAAGGAATCCCAAATTAATCTAATCCTGCCCACGCTTGATGCCTAACCTTTAAAGACCCCCACCAAAGCCTAACCTTAAAGTGAACTTGAGATGAGTAATATGGGTATATTAATACCCGGGGTTTCCTCTAGCCTTTATGAAGTGCAAATGCTCCCTCATCAATCTCGACGACCGCTCCATTGTCCTGGAACCAGTACCGATAATAAGGCCGGTCAAGCTCCTGTCCCCACCATGCTCCCAGGGACGGGAGCGCGGCTGAGCTGCACATAAGCCTACGACTGGTCAGATTACCGGGCTGATTCCGGGAGAACCAGGCAGCCAATGAGGATGATGGAGCAATTACACCTCATGAGGCTAGAGGAAGCCCCAGGTAAGTATAAATATGCCTAGTGTCCTGATTTCAGGTACACTATAAAGGACATCCAAACATTGGTGGTGGTGGTGAATTAGATTTATTTAATTCAGGTCTCTTTCACAACCTAGAAGTCCATCACTATAATTCCCTTGCCCTCCAGGGTGTCCTCTCCGCAAGATTCCCTACTACAGCTGTGGTCGTGGGCTACAATGCAGGTGCATCTGTGCCCTTTTCTTGATCACACTTTCATGGCTTTTCTGCTTTACAAAGACAAACTGCGCAAGCACAGAATGCTCCTGTCCATGGGAATGTGATGGAGAATTGTGTTTGCATTGTGGGTGTCCCCATAGCAAACTTATCGGGCGCCAAAATTTCCCCCTTTAGCCTTAATTTATATGGGCGTCCAAACTTCCGCGATATCACCAGTGTCTACATTTCCCATTTCCCCAGTAAAGTACAGACCTCAATCAGCAGCTGATATCTCTGGTGAAGTGGGGAAGGGGCTAAGACCCACCCTCTTCCACGCTGATGCTAACAAATTATTCACATCTACAGAAACATGTATTGACATTAACCTGTACGGATATCCACAGAAGATTCCTCTTTATTGGTCTTCATAATGTCAACCTTCTGCACAGACTCCTTGTCACTCCTCACATAAGATTCCTCTTCTTCCATTTTAATTGTAGCCATCATTTCTTTCTCCTCTCCAGACCGGTGATCGTTCATCACGTATGTGTCTTCATCTTCATCAATTTCAGCTTTTATAACAACCCGTACCTCAGCCTAAACCCACAGAAATACAGACGTTAATGCATTTACACCAGGAGCACTAATAAAATTCCAGTGCATGTAATCTAACAAGGATACAACCTCATAGATTTTGGAAACACTTAAAGTGTACCCAAGATGAAAACCATCTCAGCTACTAAACTTACCTGGAGCTTCCTTAAGCTCCTTTGAGGCTGCTCAGTCCCTCGCTGTCACCCCGGTTGGCTCCTATCACCTGCCCGAAAGCCTGGCCGAGTCACGATTTGTCGCACATGCGCTGCCTGTTGTGCTCCTGCAGTTGTGAGTGTTCTGCGCTTGCACAGTACTATTGTGCAGGCACTGAACACTCCCAAGGATGGGAGCATGCCTGGCTAGGCCATGCATGTGCAAAGCAGCACAACAAAGCACGACTGCCAGGTTTCCTGCAGTAAGAGTGTCTTGTTCACTAATACACAGGTAGCTTGAGACCTGAAATCTGCCTACCAGGCATCCATTGTTGTACATTACTGCAGTATTGCGGGTAACAGGAGCCACCTGGGGAGACAGCGAGGGACTAGGCAGCCTCAATGGGGCTTAAAAAAAGCTCCAGGTAAGTATAGACCCTGAGATGGCTTTCATTGCCGTTTACTTTAAGTTTTTCATTCTTAGCTCCATGGAGGGGGGGGGGGGGGGGGAGGAGTGTCCTCTTGTAGACAAACCTGGGAATAAGGAGGAAGTCTACATCTCTCTGGTGGGTTTCTGTTACTGGATCCATCTATAGGAAACAGATACACACTGACTAAATACATTGCTTTTTTTTGTGTGTGTATCAGATGTTGAATCTAGGTGGACCGTCCATACTGCTCTCTTTTACAAAAGATTAGTCTCCTACTACTCAGTGATGTGATGAGTGGTCGCTGATTCTCCATCATGGCGTTCTTGTAGAGGTTCTTGCATCCTATATACTGCCACTCCTCCATGAAGACACAGACTGATATCCTGACACATTATAGGACACTGACACACACAATGATACAGTCACCACCCAGACATACCCCTTGTTACTAGATATTGTCCCATAATTCCGAGCATTGCTCACCTCTCCTGTTAGCAACTGAGTGATCTTCATGATGACTTAAAGGATCTTTTCTTTGTTGTTCTCATGGTACATGAAGTGACATTGAGGAACTGTGATGTCACCTGCTCACCCGACTTCCTCAGATTAAGATTCTATTATGAAAGATCAGTGGCATGTTACACTCCCAGAATTCTCCTCAGACCTCTCGCCACATGTATCTTGACTAAGAGCAAAGTCATGTGATACTCCCATAATCCTCCTCACCTCTCTGGTCAGCAGGTAGATGATCTCCAGGGTCAGGTTTAATATCCTTTCATTCATATGACTGTTCCTCATCCATCCTCAATGATGAGGTCATGTGTTTTGTACTGAAAGTTCTTATCTGTAGAATATCAAACAGAATTATCTAGTGCAGGACTCTGGACTATACTGCTGGGATTGTATTGCAAGTGCTGTACTATGGAGTAAAGGCTCATACACACGGACAACATAATGCACAACAAGTTGTTTACACGACAAGTACATACAAACAAGCTAACCAACGGAAAAAAAAACAACTCACTTAAATACTATGCACACTAGATTAAAGGACCACTGTTGTGAACCTCTTAAAATGTAAAATATATGTAAACACATACATATAAGAAGTACTTTCTTCCAGAGTAAAATGGGCCACAAATTTCTTTTCTCCTATGTTGCTGTCACTTAAAGCAAGTAGAAGAAATCTGACAGAACCGACAGGTTTTGTACTAGCCCATCTCCTTATTGCGGGGGGGGGGGGGGGGGGGGGGGGGTTCCTCTGGGATTTCTTTATTTTCCAAAGCACTTAGTGAATGGCAGTTGCTTTGTCCAACTGTCAAGAAAAGTGTGGCATGGGCAAATGCGGGGCGGGGAGGGGTTCCAGGGCCAGTGCAGTGTCAGGGGACAGGCACAAGTTGAAACACCAGAATATCTGCAGGCATCCTGCAGCTCACAGCACTTCCCCCTTAATTTCCCAGCTGCAGCTGACTTTGGATGGAGCAGTAGCATGTGTACAGAGCATGGAGCAGCTCTGGGAAACTTAACAGTCAGGTATGAGCACAGCCCTGTGCCCTGATGTGTAAATGCTTCACTTTCGCCTTCATTAACAATGTCAGCTGTCATTATCTGTATCCAAACTGACCCTGATCGATCCCGTTGTCGATCGAGAGCAGATCAGACATGTCGGAGATAATTGTCACATCCTGTCAGACGAAAAATTGCAATGTGTCCCCAGCATGATGTCCTACCATATTATACTGTATTGTACAAGGCTCAGAGAGACCTTTCAGGGATACTTACCTAAGGCATCCTCCAGCCCCAAGAGCACAGGGGCTTCCCTCACCATCCTCCTCGGGTCCCCCGCTTTTTTAGCATTGTAATAGCAATCACTCTAAAAAATCACGAGAAAATGCAGCAGGTAGCGCGTTTTGCAATCACCGCTAATTGCCGGCGATCACTGCCATTTAGTTATTGTGCTAGCACTTTAAAAAGTGCTAGTGATCACTGGCAATTCGGCGATTGGTGGTAATTAGTGTCAATGGGCCCTAAGGGCTAGACTGAGGCGCGAAATATGCAAGTCTTTCTGTCACCAATGATTTGTAATTTTGAACAATAAAGAGGAAGGAAGAAATTGTTGGCATTACTAGTGTGTAGCAGACCCCTTCGTTTACAGACACATTTTTCCTGCTTCTGGCATGTATGTCTGCACCACCTGCATTGAACCCTGGGAACTAGGAGGTTGGTAGTGATGGTTAGGTCTAGGAGAACTCATGGAGAAGCATATGATTTGTTTGATCAGCTGATAGAGTTGCAAAGCTCAGATTTAGGCCTCTTTTCCACAAACTGTTTACAGGCAGTGAAATGCCTCTCAAACTCACAACTGCTCACTGCTGCCTGGTAACTGCTTGTTGCTGCCTGGTATTTGCTCACTGCTGCCTGGTGACTGCTTGCTGAGCACACAGCTCAACAGTTGGTGGAAAAGAGGCCTTACTGTGATTGGATCCTGCTTTTACCCGCTGGGCGTTGTGATTCCCGCGGCCATGGTGTCAGGGCTGAAGACAGGGCCAGGCAAAAGTTTGGGTAATGGAGCTCAAGACTCCAAGTACACGTTGGCTTTGGATACCCAAATTAGTAGGCCGAAGCCTATGACCCTTTACCCTTCAGTGGAAGAAGTGACACGACACCACAGGATAGCTTAAAATCACTTCCTTGTTTTAATGAGTTCCGGTCAAAGCTTTTATTCAGTAGGAACAGTAAGGTGGTGTACAAAATTATCCAATCATAGCAAAGCACGTAGGAACCAATCACAGCCTGGGGGTTTAACTTTCCCTGACCAATCCTAGTAAGGGATGTATGTACCATTTTAGCCAATCCTGGCAAAGAATGTATATGAAATGTATGGAAGGGAAATCCAACACATCCCACCAGGGGGAGCTCGTTCCTAAAATATGATAGTAAAACAAGTTAGCTCAGGACAAGTCTTATCTAGGTGACACTGTCCCAGAGACCCCAGTGTTCTCGGTCATCTATCTAAGTTAAACATGCTTAAGTAAAGAAGTGGCTTAGTTACATAGTAGAAAGCAAATAAAGCCGAGGAACTTTCGACTTGTTTTTGCAAAAGAAAATCAATACTTGCTGACACAGTAAATCTAGCAGAGAAATAGCTTTCCTGAACAGTTCTGAATTCTAAGAGAACCTGTCATTATTGGGCCTACAAGGGCTTATGTTCATCTATATTAATATCAAAAACCTCACATTCCCCCCTTTGATCATATATGATCACACAAATTATTACAATTACATAAATAATTACAAAATAAAGTGTTTTAACAATATTCCAAAAAAAAAACTTAATCTTGCCTAGCCAAGTAGATGGAAGCTGATGCCCAGCTTGAGGCCCCCAGAGGAGCTGTTAACCCCTTACTGGACATAGACCCTACTTTTACCCTTGTGGCAGTCCCCAGGACATTCAAGCCTCTAGGTTCCATCTACTGTCCCTATCTGGAAAGAAAAATGTTAGACACGAAAGTATATATTAATATATTGTCTTAAACTACAGAGTTTTCATAGTCCGAGGTGGATGATTCAGAATTTAAATGAGACCTCCTCCTCTGGACCAGGTAAATGCGCGTAGCGTTTGAAGATTGAGTACACCTGCTAATGAAACACATAATGAGTCTATAGATAAAGTAAATGAAAAAGATAGCAACAAGAAACATTATTAGATAAACAGCAATTTGTTTAAAGAACCTGCCAATTGAACCAAACCAATCTCCAAAACTAAATCCTTTAAAAGGATTCCACCCTTCGTGACCTATTTCCCTAGCTTGGTGTTGCAGCTCCTGTACCTTCTGCAGATGATTATACACTATATCCCCTGTGTCATCAATCCAAGTACAGCAATCCGATCCGACAACCGCGCACATTCCGCCTTGTGACGCTAGTAAGTAATCCAGCGCCAACTTCTCCTGTAACGCTAACTTCCTTACTTGAGATATTTCAACTGTATTGGCTGTAATGGCAGCTATGGTTTCATTAAACATCTTATCAATTATACCAGAGTAATTATTTAGTCTTATCATCACCTCAGAACCCCATCCTGTCCATTGTGGAAAAATGGCCCAAGCTAAGTCACCTAAGGTGAACAAGTTTCTTTTGTACAAATAGTTATGTGGTAACAAATATTTTTTTGCAGTGACTGCATTTTCATCTACTACTGCAATGGCTGGGGCTAGGGTAGCTATGGTGCATTGGCCATGGCTTCCTCTTGGTAACCAGGCGTAGGCCCAGCGTCCACACACAAAGTAGTAGGGAGGTTGCAGTGTAATTATTCCTTGTGAGAACATCTTTTTGGAAACATTAGAATGTGCTCCTGCTCCTATCATGGCAAGCTCTAACCTTAACAAGTTCCAACACTCTGGAATGTGGATAGCACCAGGGATTGTAAGATTACACAAAGTCTTATTAATACCTTTATCTGAGGGAAAGTTCATAGGACCATTTGGATGCTCTAAAAGCATAAGTAAAGCAACACCTAAAGACCAAACATCATCTTTTATATCATCCTTTGTTACATTTTTCCAGAGCATGGACAAATTTAAAGGGACATTGTCACAATAGGATATGGGCAGCTTACCTAGGGATACTTGTGGCCATTCATAAGTTCTATTTATGTTTATGCAAATGGCTGGCTTGGAGTTGGGCATCACTTGCAGAACTGGGGTTCTCCAAGCAACTCTATCTCTATTTGCAGTGAGATTATTTCCAATAAGATTTTGGTGGTTTAACACATCTCTTGTTATGGGAATAGCAATGAGAGGTAACCCTTTGGAATCTTTAGGCTGCATACCACATACCCAGCATTTTGTCCTATTTTCAGCTTCAGCTACTCTTTTCTGTAATGTCATATACAGATTTGGTTCCTCCCAGAATTTGTGCTGAGCCTGTGACACATAGACAAAACACACAAACAACACAGCATGGATAATGAATAGCCTACACATTGTCACTCTTTGTGACTTTCTTGCAATGACTGACATGAATCCAAGTGATAAATCCTTCAAGTTTTACCGCTGTAGCTGTTACCAGCAGAACTTGGTATGGCCCGTGGTATCTGGCTTCTAGAGACCTTCTGGTAAATTTTCTGACAACCACAAAATCTCCAGGCTCAATCTTATGCGACTCAGCAGAAGTCGTCTGTGGAATGGAAGTGTAAATGCTTTTATGAGTTTCTGTTAAATGATTTTGTAATGCTATAACATATTCAGCCAGGTTTGAATGGAAAGCTTGCATTTGTTGTGGTAGATAAATGTTTGTTCTGGGCACCTTGCCAAAAAGAATTTCATAAGGACTTAAACCAAGTCTATGTTTCATGGGAGTGGTCCTGATACTATAAAGGACCACAGGGAGACACTCTGTCCAGGGCTTACCAGTTTCCTCACACATTTTTCCTAATTTGTTTTTAATGGTACCATTTAACCTTTCAACTTTCCCACTGCTTTGTGGATGGTAGGGGGTGTGGAAAGCTTGTTTGATACCCATGGCTTGCATGACTTCTTGTACTACCTGTCCAGTAAAGTGGGAACCTTGATCACTGTCAATTACCTCTGGTAATGAGTACCTGCATATCACCTCAGAAAGCAGCTTCTTAGCAACTGTTTTTGCATTTGCCTTGGCCACAGGCCAGCATTCGGGCCAACCTGAAAAGAGATCAACACATACCAAAGCATATTCATAAGTTCCCACCTTAGGTAGCTGAATGAAGTCAATTTGCAGCCTCTGGAAGGGGTACTCAGGCCGAGGCAAGTGCCTCTGTCTAACTCTAACCATTTGTCCAACATTATGACGCATGCAGATCTCACAATTGGCTGAGACTCGGGCAGCAACAGGGCTGAACCCAGGAGCTATCCAGTACTTACCCACCAAAGCAACCATGCCATTCTTACCTATATGCGTAGGTCCATGCAGCAGAGTAGCCATCATTGGATACAGTGATCTCGGCAGACAGTACAGAGTTCCAGCCCTCCACACTCCATCTTCTTCTTGCTGAGCCCCCTTACTTGTCCATGCAGCTTTTTGTGTGGCGGCCTCTTGCATTTGAAGTACCTTTAAAATCTCCACATCTATGGGCACAGCCTGTTTGTCTGTCATGGGGTACAGGGCGACTGTTATTATGGGAGTGAGGGCAGCGGTCTTAGCGGCTTGGTCTGCTAAACGATTTCCTTTGGCTTCTTTAGTTTGTTCCTTAGTGTGAGCTTGCACCTTTAGTATGGCTACTCTGGCGGGCAACTGAAGAGCTTTGAATAACTCAGTTACAAGTTCAGCATGTTTAATTGGGGTACCTGCAGCCGTCATAAAGTTTCTGGACCTCCATATTGGACCGTAGTCGTGTGATATGGCAAATCCATATCTGCTGTCTGTGTAGACATTGGCAATCTTACCAGCGGCCAGAGTACATGCATCAATGAGGGCATGTAGTTCAGCTTCTTGAGCTGATTTGTGGGGAGGCAAAGATTTTTGGACAAGGGCCTCTTCTAATGTGACAACAGCATAACCTGTGTGTGCTTTACCATCTATGTAGTACCTGGAACCATCAACAAAGAACTCAAAATCAGGATTTTGTATGGGGGTGTCCTGGACGTTGTCCAGCCCCTTTGTTTCAGCTTGCATTAACTCTAAACAGTCGTGTTCCTCAGAACCTTCAGTTTCTTCATCTGGCAGTAATGTAGCTGGATTTAGAACACTACACCTTTTTAATTTTAAATTTTCAGGAGTGAGTAGAGCAACTTCATATTTTGTTAGCCTTGCTACAGACAAATGTTTAGTCTGTACTTTGTTCAGAATTTCAAATACACTGTGCGGAGTCAGCAATGTGAGACTGTGTCCTAACACCAGATCTGCAGATTTGGTTAGCATAAGGGCACAGGCTGCTACATTCCTGACACATCCAGGAGACCCTTGCATCACTGTGTCAAGTTTGGCTGAAAAATATCCTACAGGCCTCTGCCTCGAACCATGCAACTGAGTGAGGACTCCCATAGCATGTCCATTGCTCTCATGGCAGAAAAGAAAAAATTCCTTCCTATAATCGGGAAGGCCGAGCACCGGAGCGGTGGAAATGGCCTGTTTCAGCGCCTCAAAAGAAACCTTACCCTCCTCAGTGATAACAAACGGCTCCTTTGATGTGGATTCATAAAGCGGAGCCATCAATTGTGATGCTCCTGGAATCCAATCCCTGCAGTAACTTATCAAACCCAGGAAAGTTCTCAGTTTTCTTACAGAAGTGGGCAAGGGGTAATTTTTGACATTTGATACTCTGTCAGCAGTTAAATGTTTTGCACCTTGTGAGATACAATGACCCAAAAATATTACCTTTGTTTGACAGTATTGCAATTTGTCTTTTGACACTTTGTTACCTGTTTTTGCCAAATAGCACAGCAGACTGACTGTCTCTTTCCTGCAAATCATTTCAGAATCGCAGCAAAGAAGCAAATCATCACAGTATTGAAGAAGCTGAGTGTTGTCATGGTCACCCCTCCATCCCTCAAGTACCTGATGCAGAGCTTGGTTGTACAGAGAAGGACTACTTACACCACCTTGGGGCAAAACGGTCCAACAGTAAGGCTTCCCATCAAAAGTGAAACTAAAGAGTTTCCAGCTTTCTGGGTGGAGCCTAACGGAAAAAAACGCATTCGCGAGATCGACGACTGAAAAATGGGTGGAGCTTGGAGGTATTTGACCCAAAATGGTGTAAGGATTCGGGACAATTGGTACATCTGCATCTATGATCTTATTTACAGCCCTTAAGTCATGTATGAAGCGGTAGGTTCTGGACTTGGCTGTCTTCCCAGCTTCCTTCTTCAATATAGGGTACAGAGGTGTAGAGGATGGAGATGACATTAACACCAGAACACCAGCTTTTACATACTCAGCAATTTGTGACCTGATGCCATCTTTTTGTTCAGGACTAAGTGGATACTGATGAACTCGTGGCAGTACAGCATCAGGTTTTAATTTAATTATGACAGGAGGGACATCAAGTTGTCCAACATCATATTTGCCTTTTGCCCATAAGTGGGAGGGAACTTTTTCCAACTCAGGGGCAAAGGGTGCTTGCTCTGGTAGCGGGTCTGGAAAGTGAATGAGAGCAGACATCAAATTTAACACATGTGGGTCTAGCGGACTGGTTACCCGTATACCTTCTGGTCCATAATCAATGTTGGCCTGTATTAAACTCAAAATGTCAGCACCTAGCAAATTTTCTGGAGTAGTGTCAGAAACCATAACAGATGTTACAATGTCAACCTGATCTCCCACCCTCATTGGTATAACCTTTGTTTGTTTTAACTTGATCTGTTTGCCCCCCACCCCTATCCCAACACCTTCCTTTGGGGTAAGCAAATGTGGGGGAACCTCTGATGCCTTTAAGATTGACTTACTGGCCCCTGTATCCACCAGGCAATCAAATTGAGAGTATGGAGCTTCACGTAACCATAGTTTTACAATAGCATCCTTGGAATTTGCTCTACCAGTGGTCACTGAGTAAGTGGATACAGATTGGCCGAATCCCTATTCATCACCTTCTTGACCAGCAACAGAAGGGTTAACATGTTCAGCATTTCCTGGTATGACCTCCATACAGGACCAAGACATATGGCCCTTCCTCCCGCATCTGAAACAATCTCTCTCATTCATAGGGATGTAGTTGCCTCCTCTTCCTCCCCTTCCTCTGCCTCTTCCAGTGTATCTACCTCTGGGACCACCCCTTCTGTATCCTGTCTCCTCTTGTACCACCATAACTCTCTGAGGCTTGTCCTTCTTTTTAAACTTTTCATCTAAACCTCCCATGATGGGTAGTAGCAGGTTTTCCTTTAAATTCTTAGCCTCAGGCCTGCTGATGAGCAGGGCTTCCCTATACTCTTTCCTTAACCCATTGAGGTAAGCGGTTCTCAATTGAGAATCGTCCCTCTCGTTCTCTCCTACGTAGCCTGCATCTAAAAAGGCAGTTTTCAATCTATGCCAGAATGCAACAGCAGTTTCATCTGACTCTTGGGTTAGTCCTGAAGCATAATTCCAGGACTTTTCTACTTTTCCCTTCAACCACTCATCTTGCAGATGTGTGATGAATCTTCCTCCTTCATCTGCTGAATTCTTGTCCCCAGTAACAGTATGTGAAGCTATGATGGGATCCACCACAACTCCATGTCCCACTTTTAACATCTCCTCTAAATCTAACATCGTGGCTCCATAAGTCCTCTGGATGGCTGCAAGGCGTCTACAAAATCCAGAAGGATTTTGTATGGGATTGGGGATGCTACTGGCCAAGGTCAATTGCTCTGACCTAGACCACGGTTGATTCCATTCAATTTGGAACCTGGGAGTCAGGTCATCACCTGCTAGTTCTGCAATCCTTTGAGTCCTAACAGGGTAAAAAGGATTAACAACTGGATACAGGGTATCAATTTGCTTGACTGACAGAGGGGCAGTTGGAGCAGGGCTTGGAGTTATATAGGGAGGAGGGGGAGAAGGCACATCCTGCAACATTTTCTCACATGCATATCGTACATGCTCAACTTCCTCATCAATCTCATCATCACTTATTTCATCACTCTCAGTCGAAAGTTCCAATTTTGATTCAATGTTTGTAACCCGTTGCTTCCTGAAATAGGCAAGAGCCTTTTTCCAGACATAATACCATCTTTTGTACTCAATGGATCCTTGAGTTGCTGCACCTATCCGATTAGCTACTAAATCCCTTTCCTCTCTACCCATCTTCTTGTGCTGTTCAAGCCAATGTGCAATTTTCCCACTCAAATTTGGATAAACACTGATTAATTCATCTAGGGTTTTCTGTATTTTTGTAACTCTGTTGCTCTGCCTTCTTTGCGGTATCTGCTTTGTACTTACCTTACTCCCGACATTTTCTGCAGTGAGAGAAGAGACACTAGCTGCTGCAGCACCTGCTTCAGTAGGTGCCGTAACCTGAGGAGCAGCAGCTGCTGCTCCCTCAGCTACACTTGGAGCAGCTAACCTGTTTCTAGCCTGTTCTAACAACTGAATTACAGCAAGCGTCCCACTATTTGTGACACTTGGATCCTCTCTGTCATCGATGATTGATTCATCGGGCCACCCTGCGGGCAACCTACGTCTGCTGGCATACCTGTAATTGCCTGCATAAAAACATTCTACCATATCTGATGACTTGCGCTTGCTCTCAGCCAGCCAGGTGTTGGCTTGAGCTGATAACCCATTCTTTTCTAACCATGACTTATTCTTTGCTATAAAATCTTCCCAAAAATCTGCGTCTAACCTTCCTTTTTCTGGCAGTTTACCCCTTCTACACATGTCTTTGTACGGCACAGTTGCCCAAGTGCCATGGTTTCTTTCCATCCAATCTATAGCTGTCTCACCAGGAACAGGGGGTGGACTGGAGTCAGTAGTAGACTGACCCACAGTCAGACGGGACACCAAGCTTCCCATCTTTTTACCTATACCTATTTTAAAAGTGCACTTTATAGGGATGGACTGCAGCCTCTTACCACACAAAAATACCCCCTGTGCAGCTATTTAACCTCTCTTGGCACCTGTTAACAATCCAATGCAATATTTCAGACTTTCATGTATGTTGTACCCCTCTTCTTATTTCTCAGTCCTATCTGTACAAATCTTTCTACCAAAAAAGATCAAAAGAGGTGAGATATAATTCCTGGGCCCTTAGAATCAATATCTCATCTCTGCTGCAATATTTAAAAATTACAGCTGACTGTTAACCTATACAGACAGACTGAGAGTTCTACACAATCAAGGGCAGCCTAGAGAATGGATTACTCAAGACACTGGGCTTCAGTATCTTATACTATCCATATCAGTTTATACATGTTAGTCTGAAATGACATTTTCCCATCTATACCTTTTTCACTTTCTGTTCTATCTTCCTGACAATTTGAAACTAGGTTTCAAGTTAACGATTAACACTCTTCAAGCAGACAGCGGCAGATGAGCAAACAGTGATTTCTCTCTAGCAAATACAGAAACTAGACAGTAATATTTTAACCCTCTAGATCCTCCTAGAAAACTCAATTAGAAACAGCACGGCTACTATTAAGAAAGATGACATGATGGTAACATCTGGAGGTACGCAAACATTGTCAGACAAATTTATCAAATATCCCAAATACAATGCCAGATTACATAAAAATAAACACCATAAGCAATAAAGATACATGCATACACAGTACATTCATACACACAATGCACAGATAATCCGAAGCCAAGGTTTCTGAAGCACTGATATACTCACTCAGGGGCAAGCCGGGAGCCTGTGGGAAGAGAGATACAAAGTGCTTACCACTAGTGCAGTTGACACAGATGTCTCTGTAGGTCGTCCCACATCTCCAGGCCAGGTTCCCTCAGTGGATATCAGATGTTCAGTCCCTGTTCGGGCGCCAAAAACTGTCAGGGCTGAAGACAGGGCCAGGCAAAAGTTTGGGTAATGGAGCTCAAGACTCCAAGTACACGTTGGCTTTGGATACCCAAATTAGTAGGCCGAAGCCTATGACCCTTTACCCTTCAGTGGAAGAAGTGACACGACACCACAGGATAGCTTAAAATCACTTCCTTGTTTTAATGAGTTCCGGTCAAAGCTTTTATTCAGTAGGAACAGTAAGGTGGTGTACAAAATTATCCAATCATAGCAAAGCACGTAGGAACCAATCACAGCCTGGGGGTTTAACTTTCCCTGACCAATCCTAGTAAGGGATGTATGTACCATTTTAGCCAATCCTGGCAAAGAATGTATATGAAATGTATGGAAGGGAAATCCAACACATCCCACCAGGGGGAGCTCGTTCCTAAAATATGATAGTAAAACAAGTTAGCTCAGGACAAGTCTTATCTAGGTGACACTGTCCCAGAGACCCCAGTGTTCTCGGTCATCTATCTAAGTTAAACATGCTTAAGTAAAGAAGTGGCTTAGTTACATAGTAGAAAGCAAATAAAGCCGAGGAACTTTCGACTTGTTTTTGCAAAAGAAAATCAATACTTGCTGACACAGTAAATCTAGCAGAGAAATAGCTTTCCTGAACAGTTCTGAATTCTAAGAGAACCTGTCATTATTGGGCCTACAAGGGCTTATGTTCATCTATATTAATATCAAAAACCTCACAATGGGAGTGTATTTTTACCCTAATTTTTATTTCTTTCTTTCATGTAGCTAGCCTAGTGCTAGCTACATGATTCCCCCCCTTCCTGCACCGTCCCCCCAGCATCTCCGATTGCCGCATATTCCCAACAGGAAATCCCGTTCTGAACGGGATTTCCTGTATGGGCTTCCCCCATTGCCATGGTGACAATCGTAATGACGTCAGACGTCGTGGCATCAGGGGGAGTCCCGATCCACCCCACAGCGTAGCCTGGCGGTGATTGGCCAGGCTGCGCAAGGGGTCTGCGAGGGGGTGGCCTGTTACGCGGCAGGTAGCGAGCGGTGCTTCGGCGGCGATTGGAACACGCCTGAGCAGTGTCCTGCAACGTTACTGGACGAGCTGAGCTTGTCCATAACGCCCAGGAGGTTAAAGAGACACTGAAGTGTCCTAAAAATCAGCTTTATTTCAAAAGCCTCTGTAACATTATTGCCCTAACTAAAACACAGCATTCCCACAGCTGAACTCTAACTAAATCCCCCCCCAAACTCCCCCCCAAAATCCACAACTTTCTTGGTTGTGAATTTTGCAGCTGGAGGAGGCAGAGCTTTCAGCCGCAGCTCTGCCTTGTTAAGCGTCAATCAGCGCGTATCTCCGCCTCTCCCCCGCCCCTCTCAGTGAAGGAAGGCTGAGAGGGGCGGGTGGAGGCGGTGATCCGTGCTGATAGACGTGTGGAGGGGCAGAGCTGCAGCTTAAAGCTCTGCCTCTCACGGAAGCGATCCCCGCAGTGTGCCCTGGGGAGTTTGGGGGGGATTTAGTTAGTGTCCAGCTGCGGGGATGCAGCGTTTTAGTTAGGGCAGGGATGTTACAGAGGTTTTTGAAATCAAAAAGCTGATTTTTATGAGACTTCAGAGTCTCTTTAAAGTGAACCCAAGGTGAGTGATCTCAGACAATGAAAGAATTTTGCAGGAGCTGATCTTTTGTATGTGTACAGCATCTATAGAAAGATCAGTCTTTCAAACCTCCAAAGGTAAAATTGGTCTGTGATTTTTCATTTTCCAGACTTATCTCATGCCTCTTTTCCATGGACTGTTGATAGGCAGTGAAACGCCTCTCACTACTGCTCACTGCTGCCTAGTAACTGCTTGTTCCTGCCTGGTTACTGCTTGCTGAGCACAAAGTTCAACAGTCCGTGGGGAAAAAAAAAAAAAAGTCCTCAGGTATGCACTTCGCTTTAGGCCTCTTTTACATTGACTGTTGAACTGTGTGCTAAGCAAGCAGTTGCCAGGCTACAGTGAGCAGTTACCAGGCAGCAGTGAGCAGTTGTGAGAGTTTGAGAGGTATTTCACTGCCTATCAACAGTCCATGGAAATGAGGCCTTAGGTCAAGGCCCTGCATATTCTGGCAAGTAAATGCAAATTTGCACAAGCTGTGTCATTAATGAGCCAATAGGCTAAATTTGCAGCTAGGTGCTGCTTGAGTGTGCACACATCAAGCCTTTTTTTGTCAATAAGAATAGTATGTGACTATAATAAGGACATTAGATTGTAAGCTCCTCTGGTGCAGGGATTGATGGGAAGGTATTAGAGCTCACTGTACAATGCTGTGGAATACTATGTCATAAAAATGGATCTATTAATACATATATACAAATTGGATCTGCCCAGCATGGACCTGTAGAATAACTGCATAGGTCACATACTCAAACCATTAACACCCCTGTTCCTCGCCATGCCCCCTCTCCTTACCTGGGACCTTTACACCACCTCAAATGAGTACACTCCTAGACACTAGGGATGATCAATGAGATGCAAATATTTCAAGTTGCAAACCTATGCTAATTTTTTTCCTAATATATGCAGCTTCAAAATGGACCAAATTTAAACCTAGGTTTAAATTGACTGGTCCATTGTCAAACTGCATATATTTGCATCAACTCAGAAATATTAACATCTCAGTGATCATCCATACTAGGCACCATTTGCATCCACACTCACCACCTTGCCTATATTCACATATTTTAAAAGTTCCACCCACCATAGAAACCATGATTCCTCCACCAGAGTGCTCACAAACACAGACAGCTGACCTGCACACAGCAACACTAAGGGCCCTTTTCCACTAGCAGTCGCTAGCGTTCACGCTGAACGCTAGCGATTGCTGAATCGCAATTCCGCCGATTTCCCGACGTTTGCGGCCACGATTTTACTATGCTATGCAGTGCATAGCAAAATCGCGGCAAATATCGCTCCGCCGCGCGTTCGCGTCAAAAACGAATCGCGGTAGTGGAAATGACCTACCGCAATTCCTATGTTAAAAAGCAAGCCGTAGCGATTGTAAAATCGCTAGCGGTTTGCGACTTTACGATTCGGCCAGCGCAAACGTGCTGGTGGAAAAGGGCCCTTATGATACAATGCTGCATGCAATCTCCCATACCTACACTTTTGTTGAAGCATTTCTCCTAACATGTCCACATGATTCTGTAACATACACACACATAACCAAACCTTGTATGCGTTTACTTACTCCTGAGCGACTCTATACAGCTCCACACCACTACCTACTTACTCCCCAATGAAATAATAAAACCATAATAATGGCACACACACCCAGACACCTGCTTAAGCTGGGTATACACATCAGATAAAAGTATTTGGCAAATGAAAGATCACAGACCAATTTTACCCCCTTTCATGTAATATGAGAGCCATACCTACAGTCTATTCTATTGAGTTGAACTCCACATCAGATAAAAATCTTTGCAAGATGATGTACACAAAGATGAGGTACACATGCAACAGATCAGTATCTGCAAAAGATCAGTTCCTGCAAAATGCATTTATAGTCTATGAGATCTGCAGATCTCATACACACCTTGTTTAACAGACATTCATCTGCAGATCAGACAATCATCTGCAGATCCAAAGATCCACCCTGGTGTGTAAACAAGGTGTGTATGAGATCTGCAGATATCAGACTATGAATGCATTTTGCAGGAACAGATCTTTTGCAGGAACTGATCTTTTGCAGGAACTGATCTTTCGCATGTGTACAGCATCTTTGTGTGCAGCATCTTGCAAAGATTTTTATCTGATGGGGAGTTCAGCTCCATAGAATAGACTGTGTGGAGTATGGCTCTCATACTACATGGAAGGGGGTAAAATTGGTCTGTGATCTATCAGTTTCCAAAGACTTTTATCTGATGTGTGTACCCACCTTTACTCTCACATGACAATACAACCATGGTAATTGTACACACACACACACACACACACACACACACACACACACACACACACACCTGAAAATATAAACTTGGTAACACCACATGCACACACTTACTCCCACAAGGCACCAAACAACCACAATAATGGCATGTGCACACACACACACACACACTCCTACATGACACAACCATGGTAATGGTGTACATACACTAAAAAATCTGCCACTATAAAGCACTCAATCTAACTACTTATTTTATTATTTTTAGTATAAACACTTAACGTCCAGAAGGACATTGCCCTATAGGTACTGCTGGTAAAACTTATAATTTTACTATACCACTAAAACATTTAAAAAGAGAGGTACCACAGTTCTGAATACCATGCTGCGTGGGTTTCAACGTATCACTCAGTCTTTGATCAGTTTACTTCTACTGTCCCTCCTGCAATACTGCAATACTGTGTGGGCAGCAGTCATAGTAGTGTGGGATAGCTACACCATACTACAGCATTTCATGCTGAGAGATATGGGGGATAAGCAAAGACCCCCACACTCTGACAGCAATTATATATGTTGAAACCCACGCAGCATGGTATTCAGAACTGTGATACCTCTCTTTTTAAATGTTTTAGTGATATAGTAAAATTATAAGTTTTACCAGCAGTACCTATAGGGCAATGTCCTTCTGGACGTTGTTTATTTCTATTTCCCTGGTACCCTATCCATTCGGTAGTGTGTGTCTATTATTTTTAGCACAGAGATGTCTCTAGTGGCTGTACTGATGATGGAGGGGTTACTGGTGCAATCATATAACAATATCTCATTACCTTGTTCCCCTCTGCCAGTCCTAGCACTGTCTCCCCACTTCCACCTTCTAGCTCCTTTCTAACAAGGAACCTCCTGCTTACTGGCCCATGCTTTTCTTATATTCTTCCTCTTTACATGCTCCACCCCTTCCTGGCAGAGTGTCCCTGCTCCACCCCCTCATTTTAGAATATTCATACTTCTCCCCTTCCTGCTTGAGTGTGCCATGTTGTCATCACCTCCCTGTGGTCGAAATGAGAAGTGCAGCCTTCATTACTTTACTTTTCATCTGTTTCTTTTGCTCGGGTTGTTATTAATATTATTTAGAGTTTATATAGTACCAACACCTTCCACAGCACTTTGCAGAGTACAGTCATGTCACTAACTGTCCCTCAGAGCAGCTCACAAACTAATCCCTACTATAGTCATATGTCTAATATATATAGCTATCATAGTCTAGGGCCAATTTTTAGGGGAGAGCCAAATAACTTATCTGTATGTTTTTAGAATGTGGGAGCAAACCAGAGTGCCCAGAGATAACCCACACACATAGCTCCCAACTGTCCCTCTTTTGGAGCCCTGTCCTCCTGTCCCTCTTTCCGCCTCATTTGTCCCTCTTTCAGGACTGTGCCCCTCTTTCTATGTAAATATATATATATTTCTCAAATAAAATGTGTTTAATTGACTCTAAACTTTATTCCCATCCTTTAAATTGATATATTATTAATTTTAAAATGTTAATATGAAGGAAAATGAACCAGGATAGAAAGGACCAGTGTGGTTTGACTTATAAAACAACATATTTTTCTTATGAAATCTTTATGGTATGCGTAATTAGGGGGTGTGACGGGGCATGATCAGCAGGTGTGGCAGGGGCGTGGCTTAAGTTCCCTTTTTCTTATCTCAAAAAGTTGGGAGGACTGCACACAGACACAGGGAGAACATACAAACTCCTTGCAGATAGTGCCCTGGCTGGAACTCCAGCCAATTATCTTCTTTATGAGTTGATAAGGTGCCCATAGATTTGTCAATTTTCCCCCAGCAGATTTGATCATAGAGATTGATGCCGGCACATGGCTGCCCAATCATATTTTCGAGCTGGAGTTGACCAAACTATTGATTGCACAGGTGTGAAAGATGTCACTTGAAATGGTGCGATCAGGTGTGCAGCAGTAGTGGCATTGACGACTCTGCTGTGTACCTGGACCTTGCCTGTCTGCTGCCTGGAACGACACTGGCTACATTGACCACGCTACCTCTTAGTGCCTGAACTGCATCTTATATACCTGCTAAACAACCACCTGTCTGTCATCTGGATTGCTTCATCTTCCAGGCCACAGGTGACTATAAAACCTGTGTATACTGTGCCTTGCATTGTACCTTAGGTTCTGGGTGGTGAATACTATCTGTCAGGCTGTATGCTACATCTACCTGCAGGGTATTGTAGTTCTGTGTTTGGTAGGAGTTTGTGCAGGTGTTACGGGCTGGGCTATAGGTCAGTCATATGGGCATACAGCCTGACCTATAGTCATTGACCAGACAAGCTTGACAAGTATTTTATTTTAGAAGGAGGGATTAAGAAAAGGTGTTGATCCAAAAGCCATACCACTTTTTGATATTGTGAATAAGGGGATAGCTGCTTAATCATGCACCCAGACATTTGAAATAAAATCATATGCTGGTGTGGAGGTTTACCAATTAGAGATGGTCCGAACAGTTCACCTGCGAGCAGTATTCTCTGAACATTGGCTGTTCGCAATCGCTGTGAATAGTGAACATTTTCGATTCGCCCCCTATAAATCATCACTGAGCTAAACTTTGACCCCTTACCTCACAGACAGCAGACACATGGCAGCCATTCGGCTAGCTCCCCTTCCTGGACCCCCCACTTCCCTATCAAGCAGTTGCAGTGGCCATATTGGATACAATATTGTCTGCTGGTTGCTGACTGTTAATGAGAGCAGGGTCAGACTTGCTGCAGATAGGTAGGGAAAGCATCAGCTAGGCCTGTGTTCTTGTTCTTCACTTGCTGTGAAAGCACTTCAAACAGCCCTATTGAGGGCTAGCACATCGGTCTCCTGTGTTGTTGTTTTTTTGTGTGAAACTCCACAGCCCACTGACAGCCAGAGCTATGTGCACACTACTGCTGTTGCCTCCATAAGTTACAGGCACAGAACCACTCCAATGCATTATTATTTTACTGTATTCTGATAGTACTATTGCATTTCTCTGTTTGTTACACTCCACAGCCCACTGACACCCAGAGCCCTGCATAATGTGATTCCTGCCCTTTAGGGATTAAAACCCAAGTTTGTGTCAACTCCGTAATTTTTGGTGAGACTTTTGACATAGAAACCCCCTCTGGCATGCCACAGTCCAGGTGATAGACCCCTTGAAACAACTTTTTCATCACTTTTGTGGCCAGAAACAGTCTTTGTAGGCTTTAAAATTTGCTTGCCAATTGAAGTCTATGGTGGTTCACCAGATTCGCCTGTTTGCAAACATTTGCGGAAGTTCACGTTCGTCGTTCACGAAACAGAAAATTCTATGTTTGTGACATCTCTATTACCAATATGAAGCAGGTATAAAGGTGTGTACCTACAGATGAAGATTGTTGCCTGGAGTGACCACTCCTCAACCTGTAGTGTGACAGTTTGGAGCTGAGTGCAATACAGACACATCGCAAAGCATTCTTTTGATACAGAAGAGGGATAACAGAGCATCTATAGGTGGGAGGTGGGGGATGAGGAGGGAACAATGGGCTTCGGCATCAGTCAGGCAGTATCTATATTCAGCGTCGGGGGACAACTGGTCTAACACTACTTTCTTGGCTGAGATGGTCCTGAATGGCCTCCTCGGCTGAGTATCATCTAGCATGTGTACCAAGCAGAAGCTGCTGCTAAACCTGATAAACTCTCTGCCATGGGAGATTTTCAGCATTGAGTGGTGGGTGAGCAGTGTGTGCAGATGTGCATCAGGGGACTCTCCAATCAGGATCTAGAGGATATTGGCACAGAATCATTCAATAAAGGGAAATATATGCAGTTTCTGACTTGGAGCTGGTAAAGCTGAGGAAATCCACATACTGGCCAAGCAGCAGAAACCCAGTGTTATCACTTCCAATACAAACCTGTAGCAAGTCTTCACTGTGAACAGCAACACATGGTTACTACTGCTTGGCCAGCAAGTGGATTTCCTCAGCTTTTTCGCCTCTCAGTCTGACACGGAATATATGTTATTAATTGTGAATAATAAAAACAGGTATAAAAATTATGGCTGATATATATATATATTTTACTGGTAACCCTTTGTGGGAATGGTTACTGGGTACATTGCCAATACCCTGTTCACCTAGGGTAGGGAACATCTTGCTGATCTCTTTATGTTAAGGGAAGGGGGGGGGGGGGGCGGGGTCCAGATTCCACCATGAGTCACCTCCTGAGTTGACTGTAGTTTCCGCACCTCCTCCTCCTAGGCTCTTAAAGTGGGACCCCTTAATTTTGCTTGAGACATAGTATTAAGTACAGTACTTCAGTCAGAGACTGTAAAGGGAGATTTAAGGTATACCTGATTAAGTAAAAAATCATACATACCTGGAGCTTCTTCCAGCCCCCTTTGGACTGATCGCTCCCTTGTCAACGTTCTCAGCCTCCTGGATCCTCTGCAATCCTCCCAGTAACTTCTGGGCAGTCAGGGCCAGTGGGGCACGTGGGTGCTGCTGGGCCGCGCATTTGCAGTAAGCCCCGAATTTACTGGGAGCCATAGCGGACGGACGAGGCAACGGTGGAGAATGGCAAGGGACAGATCAGGCTGAAGAGGGGTGAAGGAAGCCCCAGGTATATATTAATTTTTACTTAATCTCAGGTTCTCTTTAAAGTGAATGGGAACCGCATTTAAAAAAAATGAAGCAAATACTTACCTAAGGAGAGGGAAGGCTCTGGGTCGTATAGAGCCTTCCGTCTCCTCTCTCGGTGCCCTCTATCCTGTGCTGGCTCCCCCCCGTTTCAATCCCCCGCCGAAAGGCTATTTGGAAGTCTTCGGGAGCTGTGTCCTCCCAAAGACGTGCAGCTCCATATTGCACAGGTGTGAGCAGGGCCGGGCCGAGGCATAGGCTGGAGAGGCTCCAGCCTCAGGGCACAGTGTAGGAGGGGGCGCAGAATTCATTCAGCTGTCATTCCTAATTTTGTTTAAAGCAGAAAGAAATAAGAAAAGGGGATACATAGCAGTGACTGCAAGCCAGATAACTAGATATTAAGGTGTTGGGGAGGTTGTGGGCCCTGTGGCGGCTCTTAGTCTAATAACAATCAGTGTGTGCCATCTGGGGTGGGAGGGATGGAGGGGCGCACTTTGGTGTCTCAGCCTTGGGTGCTGGAGGACCTTGTCCCGTCTCTGGGTGTGAGCGTGCAAAAGAGCGTGCTTGCGCAGGCGCAGTACAGGGCTGCCCTTCTTCAGGAGCACTCGGGCTCCCTGAAGACTTCTGAAGCCTCCTTCGGCCGGGTAAAGCAGTATTTGACTAATTTAGTCAAATACTGCTACCAGGCAAGCCAGCACTGGAACGAGGGGACCAGGAGAGGAGCGGGAAGGCTCTGTAGGACCCAGAGCCTTCCCTCTCCTTGGGTAAGTATCTGTCTCATTTTTTTAAATGTGGTTCCCATTCACTTTAAGGGCTGCCAGTTGTTTGAAATGCATCTGCTATAGCTTGAAGATCAAAGAGTTGCATGTTTGAGAAGGGGTGGGTAAGCTTTGGTCTCTTAGCTTTAGGTTTCCTGTGTTGGATAAGTTTAGCTAGCATGGGGATGGCTTTGTTGATTTGATGATACTGAGTTAATTTTAATCTAGATAGGTGGAAATCATATTCTGATGCTAAGGCAGACCTAAAAATACAGTACAGTAATTATCCAGTACAGTAGTTATACTGATAGTATTAGATGGTTGAGTGCATGTGATTCCACAAGTAGAGGCTGCAGTTAGCCTATTAACCACAAGATGGCTTTTTCACTTCCCCCAGATGGAACGCACAGACAAGACGTAATGAAGTCAAAGACAGGAAATTATGTTACGCAGACAGGAAGTGAGATAACACAGCAGGAAGAAAAGTTGCAGGAGTTGGAGAGGACAAATTGTTGCAAGAGGTAATTGTGTGTTTTGTGTTATATATTGGAGAAGAGATCATATTACACCTGTCACTATGCTGATCACCCCCCTTGGAGTTATTGCCTTTCAAGAGACTGTAATTGCTGTGACTTGGGTGCTGCCAGTTTTCTAGTGTCCCCCCTACGTGCCATAGATTATGGTTGTCATCTCACCATGCTACTAATAATTTAGTTCAGTCACATCACTGAGACAAGAGCCCCCCCTTCTCCCCCTTATAGTCTTTTCATTGCCATATTACCCTGCAGTGTAGCCATAAGCCCTCAACACTATTACACTGCCCCTTCCCCCTCCCTTACTTCCCCCCTGGTGTTGCTGTACCCTCCTGAGGTCTTGGGTATTTGTCACCTCTCTCTGACAAATACTCTCTTCCTCACCAGAACAGCTCAGTTAGGTGTAAAATGTGATTGATATCTTCATGTGTTTAACCACTTTGCTTTCCTGGCTTTTTCTGCCTTAAATATTCTTGACAATTTTGACACAGGTGTGTCAGTATTCATCTTCCAATTACTTTTTCATTGCTTATAACATACAGTTGATGTATGTGTTGTTTTTTCAGGACAACCTAGGCTTTCTTCGGGGGAATATATTTTTCCGAAATGTATTTTTACATGCAAAATAAATGCTGGAAATACTCTTTTTTTCAAGTTTTATCCCTCCTAATTTTCACATAACAGATGCCACTGCTATAAAACACCTCAGAATATATTCCTGTGTTCTTCCTGGTAAAAATGACCCCATGAATGCCTTAATTCATTACTAGTTGGGCTAACCATTTCCCCCACACTGTGTGTCTGTAGCAATCAGATCTCATTGCTAGGATGACCGTTCGGAGGCCCCTGATACTGTACAGATGCATTGCTAGGGATACATCAATACAGCATTAGGGATCCAAACGGTAGCCCTAGCGATCTCATCTGATCGCTACAGTCAGCAGTCATTACAGGTGTCCATACATTTTTAGGCCAAGTTCATAGGCTAAAAAGAGGTTAATTCTTCACTACAGTAAAAAATATATACTATTTGCCATTCTTTATTTTTTTTTTAAACTTCAATGAATGATTGCTGCTATTTATTACAGCAGCAATCATTCACTTTTAGATGGGTGCACGTGCATGCAGTGATACAGGACATGAGTCTCGCCTTTTCAAATCTACAGGGGGACTAATAAGTATGTGAGACTCACTTCATAGAATCTTAACTAGTTAAAGTGGATCTGAGATGAAAAACTAACTATAACAAGTAACTTGTCTATATATCTTGTCTAAAGTTTAGATCGTTTACACAGCAAATCTATCTGCAAACAGCTTCAACAGAATATGATTATTGCTTCCTGTGATGCAATGAGAGCAGCCATATTCTGCTTGTCATCATTACACACAGGCAAGCTGTTCTGCATCTCCACATCTCTCCTCACCTCTCTACCCCCTTGCCTCTAAAATCTCTAGCTGGAAAAGCCTCCTTGGGGAAAAATCTCCTCCTCCCCAGACTGAGCTCCCATGAGCACTTGCTACAGGGGACTCAGAATGACTAGGCGCTGGAGGAGCTGTGTGCAAGGCGTGTTTAATTTATAGGGAATTAGGGTATTAAAACAAAACAAACAAAAGTATTTGGCTTGAGGAATGCCCTATAAACTATATGTAAGGGGCACAATTACGCAATGAGTAAAAGTTTATCACGGATCCACTTTAATAATAATGGGAGAAACTGAAGAGGGTATAAAGGGCCAATTTTACCACTTCCATGTAGTATGGGAGCTTACTTACATTATCTGTTCATAATATTCAAAATGTGTTAGTCCACATACTCATTGGAGGTCGTAAAATTGGCCAATCAAAACTGGATGTGTGTACAAATCCTTAAGTCTTCATATATTGAAATTGGCAAATCAGACCACCCCTCCAGCTTCATCACTGTTTTATAAATGACTGAGGTGAAACAGTTTATTTGCTGAGAAATGTCCGATGGGAACTTTTAGTGATATGAAGGTTATGAGTAGGGATCAAGGCCCATACATCTTTAAGGAAAGAACTTGTAGGGCAAAGCAGGTAATATAAAGGACAGCTGAAGTGAGAAGAATATGGAGGCTGCCATATTTTTTTCTTTTTAAACAATACCAGGTGGCTGGCAGCCCAGCGGATCTGTTTAGCTGCAGTACTGTCTGAAAAACACCAGAAACAAGCATGCAGCCAATCTTGTCAGAAGTGACAATAATGTTTAAAACACCTGATCTGCTGCATGCTTGTTCAGGGGCTATGGCTAAAAGTATTAGAGGCAGTAGCACTACAGTCTGGGCAAATTACAGCAGGCACTGTGCAAATTGGTGCTTTAACAGTTGCACTGTGGTTCAGATATAAGATTACGTTTTGGTACCGTAGACTGGGATTGCAGCTACAGCAGCAGAGCTCCACCTCATGGTAAGTGTAGGTAGGAGGGAGGTTAATGTTATGCATACATAGGGGGAGGTAAGTGTGAAAATAGGAAACAATAAGGCCATAATAGGATATCAGTAAATTTACTGATATTTTACTAACATGAACAGGACATAGTAGAATATTGGTAACTTTATTGGTATTCTACTATTGAATACACATCACACTCATTTTAACATGTAGCGCCTTTGTATGCCTTGCAGGGAGCAGTCAAATTTTGCTTTCAGGGTAGTAGGCCTGTATCACTGAGACTGATCCAAAGTGTCTATATGGTGGATTAGTATAGATAAATGTGGGCGTGACTCAAGGACATCGGGCTGGAGGAATAGCCTGGTGCAGCACACAGGTGGCACGCTCACGCTCTGAACCGGACAGCCTGGGTTAATCTAACCAAGCATAGGCACCTGTGACCCGCGGGACACCGCGGAGGTCTGACTGCCGATCAAGAGTTTGGTACAGCAGGAAAGGTAACATATTGTTTTTGAGCTTTAAGGAGGTGGATGCCATGAAAGTAATCTATGGACTCCACACGGTTGTGAAGCTGGTTTGTGATGGACTTGCCTAAGCTGGAGGTTTGCTGGGAGGCATACTGTTGCAAAAACAATATACAGGGACTGTGGTTTGTTTCTGAAGCAGGATTACGTGCATATATGAACTCAATATTGTCCCTAAGTGAATCAGGACTTGCACATTAGATGCCACCATTTTGGAGCGATACACTAGCACGCAGTACAGGGATTGGCCGATCCAGATCTGTTGTGAATGTGGAGTGAGTGTGGTTGTGTGCACTAGGAGTACTCCTATGCTGTTAATGCCCACGTCCTGTGTTTTTAGGGGTTTGGGGTTTTAATGGGATGGTTGCCATGCATTTTTCTGTAATAAAGTTATTTTTGATATACAGTTCATTGAGTGGCGGTTGTGTTTAAAATATACATTAATTTAAAGTTGCTTCAACCAGCCTTCCTACGGGTGCAATCCTGAGGTGACCTAAGCCTGTAAAGGGACCTGTGCACCGGTTTTTGCAATTTTTTTTAGTTTAGATAATTTCTCCTTAGGGATGGAGATTTAGAGAAGAATATAATCTGTGAAAAGTGCAGTGTGGAGATGTGACTGGCAGATCTTGTATTCCATGGAATACTGAGCCTATAAGATACTCATGGAGCACCAACCATCACCACACGTTTTTGTATCTTATCTATTTATTTCTATTACCGGTACTTCTTGTGCTATAATTCATTTATCTAAATAAATCTGTTATCATTTGTGATGTATTTTTTTACTGCAGTCAGTGGTGTTTTATGTTTGTCACTGGAAAGCAGGCCTGTATCTCTTCACTGTGAAGGAGGACATTTTCTCTGAAAGCTTTTGCCTACTGCTGTACTTGGCAAAAGTCATTAATGCTGGCAGCCAATAATATGTTGTACAATGGAGTTGTTGTGTTGCGGATCAGTAGAAGTCTTAGGGTGTAAGGTTCTGAAGGAGCAGGATCTGTCCATTGTGTCCATTTTCAGCAGATCTGATGGTGCCGCTGGGTGACCATATCCATTGTATCGCTGATAGGAAGAAGCCAATGTGGAGTCAGGAGCCACTGGTGTCTCACTGGGGAGTCCCACAGTGGGAGAAGTTGGAGTCTGCACAAAGATGATGGCTGGTGGGACATAGCTAGTGGGTGGAGCCAGGTAACAAGGGGCATGGTTGGTAGGACAGGCAGTGAAGATCGAGGCTGCACCTGGAGAGCGGTTGGGTGGCCTCTGCTGCTTTGGTCCTGGTTTAGGCATTGTCCCAGCTGGGAGGGTAGTTGCTATGGATCTTGGAGGGCTTGAGGTTAGTAAATGATGGACAGGTGGATCAGGTATGGTCAGGATATGGAGCTGCAGTCCCATCTGCCCAGTTCATCAGGTGCCAGAATCATAAATAAGCCTGATTTATAGCTAGTTAGCTGCAGGCCTTTACTCCTATCTTCCTCTGTCTCCACCTGTTCTTATTTCATATCCTCATCCATCTACCGCTGCCGCATCTGCTCTAACCTTCTGGGAATGTATGCATGGAGAGGAGGAGAGAAGCACCAGATGATGAGCAAGGCACACTGGAAGAGAAGACAGTGGTACTGAATGTGCAGGATACCACAGCTTATGGAATATTATCGATCTCTAGCAAATAATGTTCTTTTCTGTGCTCTGTTTTATTAGTGCTAATATTTTACAGATATAATGTGTTACCTTTTTCAGAACTTAGGATCTGAGCTGAAAGAACAAGAGACATAAGTGCAGAGTGATCAGCAGCCTATGAAAGAGGTCGACATGGTGGGGACTATCAAAAAAGAGGGAGAAGAAGAGATGTATGCGAGGAGTGATCAGCAGTCTACAGAGGAGAGTAACATAATGGAGAAAATGAAAGTGGAAGAAGATGCGTATATGAGGAGTAATCAGCAGTCTATGGAGGAGGGTGACATGATGAGGCCAATTAAAGTGGAAGAAGAAGAGACATATGTAAGCAGTGATCAGCAGTCCAGGGAGAAAGGCTTAATAATAAGAGTGATTAAAGAGGAAGAGACATATGTGAGGAGTGATCAGCAGTCTATGGATGAGGGTAACATGATGAGGACAATTAAAGTGGAAGAAGAAGAGACTTATGTGAGCAGTGATCAGCAGTCCAGGGAGGATGGTTTAATAATAAGAGTGATTAAAGAGGAAGAAGAGATGTATCAGCAGTCTGCGGAGGAGGGTAACATTATTTGGACAACTATAGAGGACGACACTCTTACAGATGGCAGAGGAGGTAAGCAATCATAATTAAATATTTAATACCTTATTAGTTATTATGACTGTGTCACTACTCACAGACTGGCCATATTGGGGGTGGTACCATGTTAGATATTCTTTGTTCCTGTCTGCACCCACTACAGGTACTCTTACCAAAGGTGGTGACAAACACCCACCAATCCTGTCTTTTTATGCCACAGTTGCCATACTGATCTCATCCACTAGAGACTTCTGGAGGCTAATCCACTGTGAGCGCAGTAAATGTTTAAGATTGGTTGGTGTGCCCATACATGATACAATCTCAATTGTATGTAAAATAAAGTTACCAGTCTCCATATTGAAAACGAGGCGAAGAGACCTAGGCTGGCTAAATATTCCTAAAAGGAAGAAAACTGTTAATTGCAACCTAACAAGCCAAATCAACAATTTATAAAAGTAAGACAATGTCGGGTGATTTTTGTACCGACTCCACAGTCCTGGTCAGTAAAATGGAGATTTATATAAACATCCTATCTGCACTAATGCCTGTGTACACACCCTGCAATTTCCCATCAGGTAGATGTGTTCAATCGATTATTTCCGGCAGGTCCGATCTGAATCCCGATTGTTTTTCTGATCGATTTTCCGATCACTACACAAAATCAATCAGAACAGCGATTGGAAATCAGATCAGAGCTATTTGAAATTATCTATTCGACCCGTCTATCTGATGGTAAATTGCATGGTATGCACCAGGCATAAAAGTGCACAAATAGGATGTTTATAAAATGTCCAGTTTGCAGGAAGTGGTTAATATCTCCAGCAAAAATGCATTTGAGCCTGTCCCATAGTAGAGATTCAGATCTATTGTGTGTTCTGGTTACTCGATAAATATCCATTATTGCTTGTTTTAGTTCTTTAAAAAACATGGGGTCTTTTAGAATCTCAGCATCCAATCTCCACATCATGTCTTTTGTACTGGGGGCAACCCATTATAAAGTGAAGTCTGTGATCTTAATGTCTAGCATTGTCTTTAAAGAGACACTGAAGCGAAAAAAAAATATGATGTAATGAATTGGTTTTGTACTATTAATAATTACTAGAAGATTAGCAGCAAAGAAAATATTCTCATACTTTTATTTTCAGGTATATAGTGTTTTTTCTAACATTGCATTATTCTATAATATGTGCAGATTACACAACACTCAGCATTCAAAATGATTCTTTCAGAGCAGTCTGTGAAGTAATGACCTCTCCTCTAGCAGAGAAAAAGTAAACAGTTCACTTACAGTTGAGATAATAAAAGTCAGATAACAGCCTTCTCCACGACTAACTTAGTCGGAGAGCTTAATGGCTTGTTTGCATAGAGATAACAACTGGAGTTTCTCAACTCTTCCTGTACTGGAAACAATTAGACTGATGTATCTGATCTTAATGTTTTATTTCTTAGCTGTACTACACATACAAATCATAATATCATATTTTTTTTTCGCTTCAGTGTCTCTTTAAAGGTACTTACACACGTCTGATATTTCTGAACGACTTGTCATTCAAACCGGTCGCTTGAACGACAGTTTGGCATGTGTACAAACGATTGTTAGACTGATAGCAGCAGTTTTGACTGATCCGCTTGGCTGCTCCAAGGACAACTGACAAATGACAGTTAGGGCTGCACATGTGTACAAACAACTTGTTGTTTGAAAGTCTATTAGTTTGACACTAAAAGACATTCAAACAACAAGGCATTTGATCAGTCATTTAATCTAGTCCATTGTTCTCTCCAGCACATTGTGTATTATTAAATTGGTTAAACAACATGCAAATTAGGTAAATTAGCATATCAAATGACTTGTTGTTTAGTGTGTACATGATGTATGAACAACTTGTTGTTTGAACTACAAGTCGTTCAAACGACAAGTTGTTCAGAAATATCAGAAGTCTGTATGCACCTTTATTTATCTTGAAGAAGCAGAGAATAGTCAATCCTAGATTAGAGGTTAAAGGAGGGGGGGACAAAGTATAGTCCTTGCTCCCAGGGGTAAACATTCTTCATGAGCACAGTAACTTCGTCTCAATAGTGTTTGAAATCCTGCTAAACTTTTACAAGAGATGTTTGAATAAATCTTCCTACTCTTGACTACGGAGTCTAGAATCTCAAAGAGTGTTTAAAAAAAAATATTGGCCCTTATTGGGAGCGGACACAATATAGTAGGGATGTTATATAACCGCCATACCAGAATCAAGATTCTTACTGCCTCATCCTCATGCTGCTTCTCCAATTTCAATTAGATTTTTTTTTTTAAACCCAATGAGAATCGCCCAAAAAACAAAAAAACACATAGATATGTACTATTACCTACTTAAAGCTCCTAACATTTTCACCGCTCAGCAGCCTATGGAACCTGATATTTCTATCTCCAAAGATTGGGCATGTGACCTCAAAGATCTCTATGACCTTTACATTGCTTCTGGGTCACCAGCCTCTTCCTGCACACATGGCCATGTTAGTTGCTCTCCCAAGCACGCCACCCTGCTCTTTGGGGTCGTGCTGGACGGAGCTGGTGTGCATGTGTGCGCGCATTTGCATGCGCATAGAAGGGCACACACATTGATTGTCACAGAGCCAGCTTGTGCACATGGTCGATTTGTGTGCTCTGATGATTCAGAGTAGGGAGCCACGCATCATCAGGAGTGCGGCTCAGAGGGGCAGAGCAAGTGAAACACGTGGCCCCGCGTAATGGAGGAGAGGCAGATCCTGGGAAAAAGCTGTGCCTCCTCCTCTTCATTCCATATTTGACTGAAATGTTCAAGTTTTTAACACAGCGATTTTGGGTGCAGAGGAGCTGCCAGAGAAACAGATAATCAAGGGTTCCTTAAAGGTAAATGATGATCAATTTAACAACCCCCCCCCCCCCCACACACACACACACACACAAAAATAAAATGATTTCCATTCACTCTAAAGTGACCCTGAGATGAAGTAAAATAAAAGATTTATACTAACCTGGGGCTTCCTCCTGCCCCCTCCACACGGATCACTCCCACGCCGTCTTCCTCTGACTTCTCAGTCTCCCGTTAGGAGCCCCGTAAGTCTGGCCAGTTAGTGTGCACTGCGCACATGTGATCCAGCCTCGCTCCCACAGACGACAGCAATCTTCATCTGTGCAGCAGAACGCTCCCAGCCCTGGGAGCGAGACGGGGCATGAACAGCCACACTGTGCATGAGCCGACTGACCCCGACTTGCTAAACTTACGGAGCTGCTAGCAAGAGACTGAGAAAGTGGAGGAAGACGGCGTGGGATCGTTACCTGCAGAGGGGGCTAGACTAAGCCCCAGGTATGTATAAATCTTTTATTTTACTTCATCTCTGGTACACTTTACCACTATGGCCACCCCTCCTTTTCTCCTCTGCAAACCATACAAATAATTCATTGTGTATCGTCCTTATTGCTCAAATGTGGTGCATGTTCTTCTTTGAAGTGTGTCTATTGTATGTAACCCACATCACTTTTATTACTTCTGAATTCTTCCCATTTTGCACCCAGAGTTGCCCCTATTATATTGATGGACTCAGATCTTATATCAATCTCTTCCACCATATGCAGAAGGGCAAAGCATAAGTGTAACCCATTTGCTTCTTTACCAGATTTCTACTAAGATTACATTGGCCAGTTAGCTATTCCATCCACCATCTCTAAACTCTGTTGTACTGAGCTGAGGAGGGGATTCTAAAGTCAATACGTAAATTGGGTAGTCCAGGACGTCAGCAATAGGATGGAATCACCATCTCAGAAAGGACTTTACTTTCAGCAAAAATTACTAGGGATAAGGGAAATCCCCATCTGCACTTCTACCATTGAACCTGACTGTATCCGCTCCTGTATTATATCATAATTTTTTCCTTTGTGAATATGGCAGAGAATACCTGTACTAGGCCCATGAGCTAGATCTCTTGCTTTCCCTGCTCTGTGTATCCAGTCTATTTTTGTGTTTGCCTATCTTGTCTGCCAGTGACCTGGTGAATAATTCCTTGGACCCATTTTTTTGCGTCTCAGAGAACTTTGTGAGGGTATCCCCCTGATCTTAATGTAGTTGTGCCTGCTTCTATTTTGCAAGTCATCAATTTTGACCCATATCTCTGATTTGAACCTTATCTATTTTCTGGACAGTGTTATGGCTGTCAGCATGCACACAGCTTATGCTAGTGTATGTGCATGGTGCACATAGATACATTACGTTAGCTCCCTTGTGCGATTGGTAAGATGCACTGTCTGTCCCAGGAGAGGACGTCAGGATGTGTGCTCCTAATCCATTGATAGGTTTGATGCAATGAATGTGTTTGCATGTCTGCACTATGCATGTTACAGGGCCAGAGTTAGGACACCTATGTTTACCTGGGTACTTCTGCGCAGTATAGGTGACTAAGCATAAGAATGCATTCTTCTGTGAACTAAAACCCTGGCTTTTAACTTAGCTGTAGGGATAACAGTTGTGCCTGGATGAGTGAATCTGTTAATGCATTTGCTTGAACATTTGCATGCGAGAGTGTGAAGGGTTAATAGATCATCGGTAAAACAGGGGTGGCTCTTATAGTCCCTGCAGCCTGAGATTCATAACGAGGCTCTGTCAATATTCTATCATGCAGACCATACCTGAGCTACACAGTGCAATGATACAGTGCAGTAGTTTTCCCAGCATTGTGAAGCACAGAGAGCATGGGTCAAAACAAAGAGCCTGCATACAAGACAGCCAGGCAGACTGAACTGGACCTGACCCAGTGTAGCTCAGTGACACACTGGACAGGCTCTCCCCGACATCTTCCCTGGTGTTTCCCAATGTGGGAAAGCAGAAAGAGCAGCGAGCGTAAGAGGGCATGTGGCAGGGCAAAGAGCAAGACAGCCAAAACAGGTGAGCAGCAAGCTGCGGTTTGGCAGAACACAGAAGTCCTGAGTCTCCTCGTGCTTTTTCCTCCTCTGCCAAGTTGTTTCTCAGACTTCTGCAATTTGATGTGTGAGGTCTCCCCTCCCCCACTGATCTATTGTCCAATAGGAGCTGCAGTGTGTCGTTTGATTCTTCATCAGACAGAAGGATGGGAGGAGAGATATGGCTATACTGTATAGAGTATGTGTGTATTTATATATCATGTATGCATTTACATACAGTGACAAATGTATCAGTGGTTTTGGATTTCCATGACATGAATGGATAATTCCTCTACATCACAGTTTATATAATTTTGTGTTTTTTTTAACTTTATTTGTATAATTAGGGACGAGAGAGAGAAAAATGAACATTATTCAAGGGGCATATGAGTGACACGAGTATACAATAGTAAAAAGAATGTGTAAATGAAACCACATTGCTCAACAAACATAACACAGATATCTTCATATAAGTACATGTAGAGCTGTTGTCACAAGAGTAAAACATTGCTTCCATTGTCTCATCATGCTGTACAATTTACTGATTTTCAATGTATGGCTACTGTTTTAGGTGTAGTGATAGTCAGTGAGATGTAGATACCTCCAACTTGTATGCAAATGTAATGCAAATTATAAGCAGATAATCACATTTGATTGGCTGAATGCCAACCTACATAAAATGTGTTTGCAAGCCAAACTTATTTTCATGTGATTGGCCACCTGCAGTTCCATGTCAGGCTGATAACTAGTGACTAGTGGTCAGTCACATGCCAATAACTCTGAGATGGTGAAAATTGTATGCTAAATATATGCAAAGTAATGAAGCTGCTGCATTTGGTCAATTTTCAAGTGGCATAAACTTTGCATCAGCTGAGAATTATTAGCAGCTCACTGACCATCCCTAATGATAATTATTCCTCCCCTCAGAATTCTCTAACAGGAAGTGTTGTTTCTCTAACAGGAAGTGTTGTTTCTCTAATTACAGCACAGAATCCTGGCATCAGGAACCTCTCAGGGACTCGTCTCTCTGTATCCACAGACTGTACAACGGATGATGATGTCACTGCACCTATCCTGGTTACCCCAAATATTCCCCCAGACTCCTCCTACCTGTCTAACCCCAATGGGCCTCATACCCATCTGAGCTCTCCCAGTGGTGGAGAGTGTTATTCCTGTTCCACATGTGGGAAATGTTTTGCTCATAAATCAAGTCTTGTCAGACATAAGAGAACTCACACTGGTGATAAGCTCTATTCATGTGCTGAGTGTGGGAAATTTGTTTATGAATCAAAGCTTGGCATACATGAGAGAACTCACACTGGAGAGAAGCCCTTTTCGTGTGCTAAGTGTGGGAAATCTTTTCTTTATGAATCTAAGCTTGTCCTACATGAGAGAACCCACACTGGAGAGAAGCCATATTCGTGTTCTGAGTGTGGGAAATGTTTTATACAACCTATAGACCTTGTCAGACATATGAGATCTCACACTGGCGAGAAGCCCTATTCATGTGCTGAGTGTGGGAAATGTTTTGCACATAAATCACTGCTTGTCAGACATGGGAGATATCACACTGGTGAGAAGCCATATGCATGTACTGATTGTGAGAAATGTTTTATGCAGAAATCGGAGCTTGTCAGACATGAGAAATGTCATAGTGGTGAGAAGCCCTATTCATGTACTGAGTGTGGGAAGAATTTTGCACAGAAATCGGGGCTTGTTGTACATGAGAGAACTCACACTGGTGAGAAGCCCTTTTCATGTGCTGAGTGTGGGAAATGTTTTTCTCAGAAATCAGTGCTTGTCGTACATGAGAGAACTCACACTGGTGAGAAGCCCTTTTCATGTGGTGAGTGTGGAAAAAGTTTTGGAGATAGAGGAACCCTTATCAGACATGAGAGAACCCACACTGGGGAGAAGCTGTAATCCTGTGCTGAGTGTGGGAAATGTTTTGTACAGAATTCTTATCTTTTCATACATGAAAGATCTCACACTGCTAAGAAGCTTGTTTCATGTGCTGAGTGTGAAAAATGTTCTAGGTGTAAATGACTGCTTATCATGTATTTGTGTTGTGAGAAATGTATTGGCCATAAGTGTTCTTTTTGTTTTGTTTCATGCAATGTGCACATGGTAGCATACGTACAGTCCTTGAAGCCTGAACTGAGGTGACATGATGAGTATGTATAGTACTAAGCCTGCATAGAACTTCTCTGGCCAGATTTAGCAAAGCGTTTTTTCTTCTTAAACAGTTCTAACCAGCAGGAGGGACAGTTCTGCATGATAATAAGAAACGTCTTAAATTCTACGTAATAGCGGCAGTTTAGCATGGATTTCTAGAGCTGCCCTACAGTTGAGAAAAGTGCAAATCCATTCCTAAACTGCTGCAGATTAAGAAGTGCTTAATAGCAGTTCTGCAGATAGTGCAGGCTAGGCATGATTTGTGAAAGGTTTCTCCCCACTGCTGCCAGGTGTCCTGTGAAGCTGTTCTGTGCTTAACCCTTCCAGTGCTGGGCATTGATGCAACATAGCCGATGTGTTGGTTACCTCAGCAACAGCAATTTCCTTCACACACTGCACTGTCTGAGAGACCTTCCCAACTCCTATTCCTAACATTTTAAGAAGGAATCTGCACTATTTAGTGATTTCTTAGGATGTCTGAGACAGTTCTGCACAGATTTCTAAAAACCTACCAGTATTTTGTCTCACACTCTTGATAAATGTCCCCCTCAGTGTTGTTCATTTTCTATATTTTTAATTGCAATGGTTAATAAACCGCATGCTATTATCTATGCAAATTATGTTTATGATATTTTGGGAGTGAGTCTTGATTGACTCGCTCTAAAACAAAGTATCCTCACTCAAGTAAACCACCACACTTAAAATGAATCACCTGTGTATATAAAGGAGAACTGTAGTGAGAGGTATATGGAGGCTGCCATATTGATTTCCTTTTAAGAAATACCAGTTGCATGGCAGCCCTGCTGAGCTATGCCTGCAGTAATGTGAATAACTAACATCAGAAGCATGCATGCAGCTAATCTTGTCAGATCTGACAAAAATGTCATAAACACCTGATCTGCTGGATGCTTGTTCATGGTCTGTGGCTAAAAGTATTAAAGGCAGAGTATCTGCAGGTTAGCCAGGCAACTGGTATTGCTTAAAAGGAAATAAATATGACAGCCTCCATATACCTCTCACTACAGTTCTTCTTTAAGAGGATACATTCAGTTTATAGGACCACAAGATTCAATTCAGTGTTCAGTATCAAATTTTATTGTATCAAAAATTGCAAAAAATCTGGATACATTTTTTTTTTAACTTTCAATTTTATTTTTATTACAAGCAGTCACGGTTCATAATTTCAAATAAAACCATAAAAATGAAAACAGAATCACCTATGGACACCTAGGGTCCACATCTAGAACATCATAAACCACTATAAAGGTAATTCTAAGGTATAATAAGCCCAGGGGTCCTAGATATTTTACCCTTCTAAAGACTCATAGGCGCATACCAAGAACAGAAATCCACAATAAAAGCACTGACCAGCAAAGGTTTCTTCATTTTTACATATATGGACAGAATAAAGACCAGAAAGAAGAGAGAAACTGGATTATACATAACATCTATGGAGATTGCAAAAAAAGTTAAAATTTAACAATTGTACTACTAATAATATAATAATAAAGTTATTTGGTCGTATATACAATACATAGAGCCATCTAGTGGCCAAGAGGTGAGGCAAACAAAAACAGCCACATTGAAAAAGCAGTGAAACAATACAAGAATGCGTTTACTCACAATATATTTTGATGACTTTTGACGAGAAGGACATTCATATTCTAGAAAGCTTGATCAGGTAATAGGTACTGGGTAATATCTGTTAGAATAAATTCAGAAAATCTCATGATTAGACATAAGTTATGAACTATAGGATCTGCTGATGGTGGAATGTTATTCATGTGAAAGTTATGTGGATCAAAGGTGACACCAAAAGTGGACCACGATGATAGAAATCCTAAAGTATATTGATCCACATCTGATGCTCACTCCAGACGTATGACCGATTAGTACTGCATGTGAACTCGGAACCAAAGAAGGGGAGTACAGGCGGAAAACATGAAAAAAAGTGATTAATTTATGTAGAGAAATTAGTGGCCAGTTAGGTAGTCCATGTCCAATACTTACACAGAACATGAACTTTATCGGTTGTATTTAAAAGGAGGAGAATAAAAGGTGGAAAAATTAACCATCACACTCACCCAGGTCCTCCATAGAGATGTGGAGTCACTTTACTCCAACATAAACCATGACCAAGATATGAGAGCTGTTCGTTATTTTCTGGAGATGGGCAGTACTGAGAGAGTAAACGTACACAAATTCTTACTAACCCTTTTACAATTCGTGATGACAAGAAATTTCTTTCTGTTTGATAAACGGTATTATATTCAGACACAAGGTGTGGCAATGGGAATCAAATGTGCCCCCTCGGTGGCAAATTTTGTTTTTGGGGTGGTGGGAGCGGGAGGTGGTATGGAGGTCGGCGATTTAACACCCCCATATTTTGGAGTGGTATCGTTTCATCAATGACCTCTTCATTCTGTGGCAAGGATCTCCGGAATTATGCATAGAGTTTTTGGAGAACTTGAATGAAAATCAAGTTAACATATCAGTCTCAGAGGGAAATTAGCTTTTTAGATATTAAGATTCAACATGATGATGCTGGTTTCTTACAGATGACAATCTATTGTAAGCCAACGTCAGTCAACAGCTTATTGGACTTTGGTACCCACCACACAAGAACCCCAAGATCAATAGCCCTACGGGCCAATTCATGCGTTTGAAAAGGAATTGCTATACTCCAGAAGCATTTCAGACCGAGAGTGATGATTTAAAGTTAAGATTCAAGCAGAGAGGATATCCTAGAAAATGTGGTTTCTTTTTCAACAAAGCTTGACTATAACTAACATTGTTACTTGTTTTTATGAATGATGACTGTTATTACTAGCTGTAACAGTCGTCATTCAAATATAAGCTAACTACCGACGTGAAGATGGATTGGAATCGGCGGCGAACAGCGATCGTTAACCCATCCATCTTCATTACCATGGTAACAAAGGTGCAAATCATCGTTTAATCATGATAAATCGGTTACTCAGAGAAAACATCTTAAAATATTTTTTAGTCAGTCCATCTGGACCTGGACTTTTTCCATTCCGCAAGTCCCTGATTTTATCAGATAATTCCTCTATGGTAAAGGAGGCTTCTATTTCCTGACACCATTTCTCAGACAGAGTAGCATATCCACCCTAGCTAAGTATTCTTTTATTCCCCCCCCCCCCCCTCAGGGTGTCTTCATTTGTTCCGTAGTACCTCCTCTTGTATCGTATAAGGAGTCCTAATACTCACTAAATACTTGGACGACCTTTTGGGAATGAAACTCCGCAGATACCTGTGGGGTCTTAATTTGATGCACAAAGGATTTCTCTCTTTTCCTCGCTATGGCCCTTGCCAGTTGTTTCCTGCTTTTGTAGCTATATTCGTACATCCTCGCTATCCATTGTTTTTGTTTAGCTTTCGTCTTACTATCTAAATGTGCTAGCAGCTTAGCTCTCTCTACCTTCAGTTGTGATTCAATGTTTAAAGGACTTTGAGGCGAAATAGCTAATCTATTTTTTACTCACCTGGGGCTTCTTCAAGCCCCTTGCAGCCGTCTCAGTCCCTTGCCGCAGCCCTGGTCCTCCTCGGTGTTCCCGCTGACCGCCCGTAATGATGGCAATCTGCCGGCAGGGTTGGCTCTTCTTCACGCGTCCACTTCATCCGGCGCGTTCTGTGCCTGTGCACAACTACTGCTGGCGGGTTACAATCATTACGGCCGGCCAGCGGGAACGGCGAGGGACTGAGACGGCTGCAAGGAGCTGGAAGAAGCCCAAGGTGAGTAAAAAATAGATTCACCTTGGAAATCCTTCAAAGATGGGGTTTTCCTATATAGAAAGCAGTATGTCCTGCTTTGCCGCCCGCTCGCCTGTCTTTCTTTCCGCCCCTATAACTATTAGATCCCCTCTCACTACTGCTTTATGACTCTCCCAGAGGACTCCAGAATGCGTCTCAAGAAGAAAATGTTTTTCTAAGAGTCCGTGAGATGTGTTTCACGTAAACCAGATCCTCCAGAAGCTTTTCATTCAACCTCCAGTGTCATTGCTTCAGTGAAAGTCCCGTACGTTCTATCTCTACCCATAAAGCAGCATGGTCCAAGATTGTCAAATTCTCAATCTGAGCAGCCCTGAGCCCCCATAAATAGCAGTGTTCTCCCCAGGGCCAATTAAGTGGGCGGGCCGCCCGGCTGGTTTCAGACCCCGCCCAGCTGTCAATCACCCACCCAGCTGCAAAAAAACCCAGGCAGGAGCGCTCCATTGCCTGCTAGCAATCAGCGTCCAGCTCTCGCACAATAGGGAGAGCTGACGCTGTACACTGCAGGAGCTGAGGAGCGCTTCTCTGCCTGTCACCTCACGCTGTCTGGTCTAGTGGAGCAGGGATTGGCTGGGCGGGTTGTAAGGGGCATCACCATGCATCTAGCTGGAAACTCTGCTCTGTCTCTGCCTCCCGCACTCCAATGAAACAGGCATTATTTTATGCTGGCAGCTCTCTGGCCAATGGAAAGAGAGGCAGCCAAGCAAGCACGCCCACACATCTTTCTCAGCAGCCTGCAGAAGTTATGCGAGGAGAGAGACCATGTGCGTTCCTTCTGCAAACAGGGACAGTCAGTCAGAAGCGACTTCTTCATTCACCATCCCCGCAGACAGCAGATAACAATGCCGTTCAGATAAGGAGCTGCTGGTCTAATCAGCTAGAAGAGGTGATATAACTTCAGAGCTCAGACGTTTGCTTTACTTTTATGTTCAGTTCGGGGGAGGATCGAGCATTACAGGGCATGTAGAGTGACAGGGTGTTTCCGAGGCAGCCTCCTCTGCACTCAGCTCTTTTCTGCTCCGGAGTCCCAAACGTAAAGTTTAAAAAAAAAAAGCAATCTTCTCTCCTGCTGTGTCTGTATCTACCCCCCAGCTTGCATCCTATCAGTAATGCTCCACCTCCCCCTTCAACAATCACTCTGCATGAACAAAGTGGACCTGAACTCTTGCATAGAAGGAAAACGGTGAAATGTACCCTGCATGTATTTATAGAGCCTGGCCTGTCTAATTACCCCTCTTGTCTAATCACAATTTGTAGTTTTTTTTTCCCTGTGTCACCTGACTGCTATAGCAGATAAACTATTTTGAAAGCACAGGAGGTTAACAATGTCTGCTTCCTTGAAAGGAGGAAGTAGAAACAGTGCAGATTTATTGTAGAATTTGTATCAGCTGTAACAATGAAATGTCTTCCATTAAAATGTATTATATTGTTGCTTATCTTTTAGAGAAGAGAGAAAGTTCTGAGTGCTGGTCTGCTTTAAAGTAACCTGAGCACCATAATCTGAAATACTTTCTCCCTAATGCTAGGTACACACGATTAAATTTTCTGACAGATTTACTGTCAGATGGACTATTTCCAACATGTCCAAGTAAACGGAAAATCGATTGAAAATCAGATTAAACATGTTGGAAATAGTCCATCCGACAGTACATCTGTCAGAAAATTGCATCGTGTGTACCTAGCAGGTACATCGGCTCGTCTCCTCATCCTCCCCCTATGCTGTAAGCAGAGTTGCACTTGTCCTGCACTTCCCCGTCGCACGCCACCCGGCTACTTTTTCATGCCACCCGGCTGGAAAAAAATCCTGGGGAGAACACTGAATAGTATTGTAATATGGTATATATTCTATATAAAGTTTACAGTATCTATCGTAGCATAAAGTTTATGAACCGATGAGTAATATGTATAATCTTTATCTAGAGGCTTTAAAGTGGATCCAAGGTGAACTTTTACTCATTGCATAATTGTGTTCCTTTTCTATTGTTTATAGGGCATTTCTCAAGCCAAATACTTTTTTGTTTTTCTTTTAATACTCTAATTCCCTATAAACTAAATAAACCACGCCCACAGGTTTTCAGAGAGCCTTGGCAGTAGCAAGGGCTCATGGGAGCTCAGTCTGGGCAGGAGGAGGAGGTGTTACTAGCCATTGATTTCAGAGGCGGAGGAGGGGGGGATTAGGTTTTTTTCACAGGCTTAGTGATCAAGATACAGATAAGCCTGCCTCTGTGTAATGTGTACAAACAACATGGCTGCTATCATTGTATCACAGGAAGAAATAATCATTTTCTATTAAAGCTGTTTGCTGCTATATTTGCTGTGTAAACTGTCTAAACTTTAGATAAGATATATAGACAAGTTACTTTTTCATCTCGGATCCGCTTTAAGTATCTCCAGCAGTCAACTAAATGCTCAGCTTTAACAAGTTTAGAGAATTTCCTGATAGTAGATTGTGGTAGTGAGGATGTCACCGAAGAGGAGTCCAACTTAGGGTTAATTATGAGGTTGTAATCTCCTCCAAGGATCAGACATCCCTCCTGGAACTCTTTCAGTGTACTCATAATTTTTGTAAAGAGGTTTGCCTGTAATGTGTTGGGAGCATATATGTTAGCTGTAGTATATATTTGGCTTGTGTATTACCCTTTAATAAAAATGTAGCGGCCTAGTGCGTCACAGTACTCCTCTGATATAATTATAGTGCAATCTTTGCTAAGAGCTACTCCTTTGGTTGTACGAATTGGAGAGGAAGGAAATATCATCTATCATATTGGTGTTTTGGCAGTCAAAGGGTGTATTCCACCTTAAAGTAGGTCTCCTGAAGGATATGAGGCCGGAGCCTCTTCATCTCACACCACAGTCTACTACGTTTGTTGGGGGAATAGAGGCCCCTGACATAATGTCAGCATAGTCACTCCATTGCCCAACTCTACCAGTTCCAGATGATCAGCTCAAGAGTCCTCTTGAGGTTCAAGGTTTCTCCTCCATTTCTGAGCAGATGCATTTTGCCAATGATCCTCATGTGGCTTGCAGGGGGCTGCCACAGATCTTTCCAATCTGGATAATCAACTTGGGGTAGCCCCAGTCTGGTCGTAAAAAAACAATGCAGATCGTCTTTAGTTTTTAGCCAAGCTGACTTCCCATTAACCTAGGGAGACCGGGAGAAGAGGTGTCCCCACCAATATGTGTTCCCGCTTTTCTGATTTCCTCTAGTAGGGGTTTTGCTGACCTCTGCTGCAGCAGTGTATGCCTGGATATGTCAGGGGAAAAGTAGGGTTTGGCCCGACCAAGTCTAAGTAATCCTTTTCTTGGTCGACATATCGAAGGAAACTGCAAATAATGGCTCTGGGTTTACTAGGGTCAGGGTTCTAAGGCATAAGTCCCCTGTAGACTTGCTCTATATCCACTTGAGTCTGGGCTGGTTTCCCCATAATCAGGTAAAATACAGTGGTTTGCAAAAGTATTCGGCCCCCTTGAAGTTTTCCACATTTTGTCATATTACTGCCACAAACATGAATCAGTTTTATTGGAATTCGACGTGAACGACTAATACAAAGTGGTGTACACGTGAGAAGTGGATCGAAAATCACACATGATTCCAAACATTTAAAAAAATAAATTACTGCAAAGTGGGGTGTGCGTAATTATTCAGCCCCCTGAGTCAATACTTTGTAGAATCACCTTTTGCTGCAATTACAGCTGCCAGTCTTTTAGGGTATGTCTCTACCAGCTTTGCACATCTAGAGACTGAAATCCTTGCCCATTCTTCTTTGCAAAACAGCTCCAGCTCAGTCACAATAGATGGATAGCGTTTGTGAACAGCAGTTTTCAGATCTTGCCACAGATTCTCGATTGGATTTAGATATGGACTTTGACTGGGCCATTCTAACACATGGATATGTTTTGTTTTAAACCATTCCATTGTTGCCCTGGCTTTATGTTTAGGGTCATTGTCCTGCTGGAAGGTGAACCTCCGCCCCAGTCTCAAGTCTTTTGCAGTCTCAATCTTGGAGGTTTTCTTCCAAGATTGCCCTGTATTTGGCTCTATCCATCTTCCCATCAACTCTGACCAGCTTCCCTGTCTCTGCTGAAGAGAAGCACCCCCAGAGCATGATGCTGCCACCACCATATTTGACAGTGGGGATGGTGTGTTCAGAGTGATGTGCAGTGTTAGTTTTCTGCCACACATAGCGTTTTGCATTTTGGCCAAAAAGTTCCATTTTGGTCTCATCTGACCAGAGCACCTTCTTCCACATGTTTGCTGTGTCCCCCACATGGCTTGTGGCAAACTGCAAACAAGATTTCCTATGCTTTTCTGTTCACAATGGCTTTCTTCTTGCCACTCTTCCATAAAGGCCAACTTTGTGTAGTGCACGACTAATAGTTGTCCTATGGACAGATTCCCCCACCTGAGCTGTAGATCTCTGCAGCTCATCCAGAGTCACCATGGGCCTCTTGACTGCATTTCTGATCAGCGCTCTCCTTGTTCGGCCTGTGAGTTTAGGTGGATGGCCTTGTCTTGGTAGGTTTACAGTTGTGCCATACTCCTTCCATTTCTGAATGATCGTTTGAACAGTGCTCTGTGGGATGATCAAGGCTTTGGAAATCTTTTTGTAGCCTAAGCCTGCTTTAAATTTCTCAATAACTTTATCCCTGACCTGTCTGGTGTGTTCTTTGGACTTCATGGTGTTGTTGCTCCCAAGATTCTCTTAGACAACCTCTGAGGCCGTCACAGAGCAGCTGTATTTGTACTGACATTAGATTACACACAGGTGCAGTCTATTTAGTCATTAGCACTCATCAGGCAATGTCTATGGGCAACTGACTGCACTCTGCAAAGTGGGGTGTGCATAATTATTCAGCCCCCTTTGGTCTGTTATTGATTTGTAAAAAAAAATGTTGGAATCATGTATGATTTTTCGATCCACTTCTCACGTGTACACCACTTTGTATTGGTCTTTCACGTGGAATTCCAATAAGATTGATTTATGTTTGTGGCAGTAATGTGGAAAACTTTAGGGGGGCCAAATACTTAGGGGGGCAGTAAGTTTGCCCGGTATTGCCCGGTATGGGGCCCAAAAATTTCTGCAGCAGCCCTGACTTATCTGATACATTTATCCCTAGATTGCAATCCATGCACCATTGTTTATTGTTACATCACTATTTTTGTCCCTGTGTAACATTGTTTAGTGCTGTAATGTCTTCCCTATGTTGTACAATGCTGCTTAATATGTTAGTGCTTTATAAATTAATTTTAATAATAGTGAACACTCTGGTCTTATTTATTTGAGGCTGGGTGCACACATGGCTGTGCGTGAAAGGGCAAGTTTTCTGTTGTGCGGGTTTTTTTGTGTGTGCATTTTTAGTGTGTTTTTGTTGCGTTAGCGTTTTTTCCACATGCTTTTTGTAGCATTTTGCGGGCATGTTTATGCGTTTGCGGTTCGCATATACAAAACACATATGCATTTTGTATGCATTTTTCAATAGAGTTTTATGCAAATTTCTAGGAAGACAATAGGAAGTGGAAATGCATCAGACTTTTTTTTTTTTAAATGCATGAAAAACGCATACCATTGCATTACCATTGACTTTCATTGGGCTTGATTCACTAAGACAAATAACACGCCTTATCAAAGTTGCCTACCGAACTTATGCCTGCTAACTGGCAATGACGAGAGCTCCACTTGTCCTGCCCTGAGCCCCTGAAGGTTCGTAGCACTTGCTATGCTACTCTGATAAGGCGTGCTAACTTTGATAAGGCGTGCTATTTGTCTTAGTGAATCAAGCCCAATATGTACGTTTTTGATGCGTTTTTGAAAACCATGCAACAAAACAAGTGTTTTTTAAAAACTCATCTAAAATGCATATGCGTTTTTTATATGGGTTTTTTTATGCCGCCCATTGACTTCCATTAGCGGCAAAAACGCTGCATTTCCGCAACGCTAGAATTTCTGCTATGTGTTCCTAGCATGAAAGTGTATCCGAGGAGAAAAGGGGATAAGAAAAGACATACTTGAAGTGGATCTAAACTTGTAAATTCCTCTCTGCTCTTAAAGATAAGGCACAGCATGATAACCTTTAGGGGGGAAAAAAAAGTCCTCATTACAATTCATGGAAATCCTTAAAAAATGAAGTTTTAACAGGATGAACTGTGCAGGGAGCAAAGAAAGGGTTAAAACTTCAGTCTTTCCTGCAGAGGCAAAACCAGCCAGAGCGGCATTGCTGGGAATTATACATGCCGATAAACTAATCACACTGATGTAGCTAAGACAAACACACAGGGCACACTACAATTAATTTTTATAGCATTTCTATGTGGAATGAAAACAAAAAAACATTGTGTAGTGTGCTAGAGTTTGCGTCCGCTTTATCTAAGAAGACAGAAGCCTCTGGATCCTATAGAGGCTTCACACACCATCCTCCGGGTTCCTGTTTCCCAGCGCAGACCTCCTGTAGATTACAGACAAGGGTTTGTCAGAAGGAACATTGAGGCTGCGCTCCTCTGCAAGCATGAGTGCGGCCATGCGAATTCAGCCACTCCTGCTCGGTAAGCCGGAGCCACTCAGGCTACCATGCAGGAACGACCATGCTTGAGTAGGTGCAGCACAGCTGCGCCCATGCCAGAAGTGGATTGTGGCCCTGATGTTCCAGTTGGTCTTGGTGAGCAGTTGGCTTTCAACTTTGACAGCCATATGTTACTACTGGGAAGACCATAGCTTTTATTATCCTGAACTTTCTTGGTAAGGAGACATCTCTATACTGTAATATCTTGTCAAGATTTGCCATAGCTTTCCTCCCAAGCAACAAGCATCTCGTAATCACATGGCTGCAGTCACCATCTGCAGAGATCTTCCATCCCAGGACGATGAAGTCTGTTACAACTTCTACTTTTTCTCCATCTATTTGCAGATGGTTTATTGGAGAGGTTGACATGACTTTAGTTTTCTTAATGTTAAGCAGTACACCATCTTCGGCACTTTCTTGTTTAACATTCTTCCTCAGTTCCACCCTTCGGAGTGGTATCATCAGCATATCTCAGATTGTTAATATTCCTGCCTGCTATTTTAATTTCAGCATGTGACTCATCCAGACCAGCTTTCTATGGTATGTATGCACCATATAGGTTAAAGTGAACCTAAACGGAGAAGGATATGGATTTTTCCTTTTAAAATAATACCAGTTGCCTGACTCTCCTGCTGATCCGGTGTCTCTAATACTTTTAGCCACAGCCCCTCAATAAGCATGCAGATCAGGTGCTCTGACTGAAGTCAGACTGGATTAGCTGCATGCTTGTTTCAGGTGTGTCATTCAGCCACTGCTACAGCCAAAGATATCAGTAGGATGCCAGGCAACTGGTATTGTTTAAAAGGAAACATCCATATCCCTCTGAGTTAAGGTTCCCTTTAACCACTTAAGGACTGCAGTGTTAAACCCCCCTAGTGACCAGGCGATTTTTTACTAAATGGGCCAGTGCAGATTTAAGGCCTCGCTGCAGGGCCTCACAGCTCAGCACACAAGTGATTACCCCCCCCCCCCCCCTTTCTCCCCACGAACAGAGCTCTCTGTTGGTGGGGTCTGATCACTCCCCCAATGTTCATTTTTTTTTTTCATAAATCTCCCCCCGTCAGCCTATCACAGCAGATCGCTTCCCTGTGGGCCACTGGGACAGCTGTGTCACACGGCTGTCCCCAGTAAAGCGCTGCCTTAGATCGCAGCGCTGTACAGCCTAATTAGACGGCGATCACCGCTGGGAGACTGAAGGCGGAGCTCCGCCTTCCAAGCAGAGATGCACGCGCTCTCCTGCAATGCCCATAGGAAACCATTCACGCCAATCAGCGTGGAGTGGTCCTGGGGCTGCCGCCGCGTTCACGCCAATCGGCTTGGAGCGGTCGGCAAGAGGTTAAACAAATGAGATGGCAATGTGCAACCTTGGAGCACTCTTTTATCAATTGTGATCTAATCAGTTATCCCATACTCAGTTCTATTTGTTCCTTCTTGGTTTGCGCATAGATTCTTCAAAAGGCAAATGAGACGGCCTTGTATCCCCATTTTCATGAGAATCTGTCACAGTCTATCATGATCTGCACAGTCAAATGCTTGTCAATAGTCAATAAAACAAAAGTAGACATTCTTCTGGAATTCCCTTGCTTTCTCTAGAATTCATTGAATGTTGGCAATAGGGTCTCTTGTGCCTTTCCTTCTAAAACCAGCTTGTACATCTGGTAGTTCTCGCTCCATATACTATATTGCCACAGTCACTTTTGTAGAATTTTAAGCATTAGGTTGCTAGAAAGTGCAATTGTCTGATCATTTGAGCACTCTTTGGCATTGTCCTTTTTTGGGTTTGGAATGTAAACTGACCTTTTCTAATCCTGCGGCCACTCTTGTGTTTTTCATATATGTTGACAGATTGCCAACAACAAGCTGGACACACCAGAAAAGGATTAGCATAAAATTGGGCCCCAGGCAAGATGCCAAATTTGGCTTATCCTCCTGGCCACCTGTCTTTTTTTGGTGAGGTAAGATGTGGAATGGGGGTCAGAAAAAGTGCCAGAGAGCCCCCTGGGCAACCTCCAGGCCCTAGGCACCTGCCTAAGTTGCCATGTGGAGGATCCAGCTCTTGGACACACACAGGGCTGAGATTCAGAAAGATTGGTTCATTTTGACTGTGACGGGATCTTCCAGGGATCTCTTGATTTCTCTAAATAATTTTAGGGATAACAATATAGATATGTGGGCATCACAGTGGCTTAGTGGTTAGCGTTCTCTCCTTTCTGCGCTGGGTCACTTGTTCGAATCCCAGCCAGGTCAACATCTGCAAGGAGTTTATATGTTCTCCCTGTGTCTATGTGGATTTCCTCCGGGCACTCTGGTTACCTCTCACACCCCAAAAAACATACAGATAAGTTAATTGGCTTTGCCCTAAAATTGGCCCTATGATACATGCACTACACAATATAGACATATGACTATGGTAGGGACTAGATTGTGAGCTTCTCCGAGGGACAGTCAGTAACAAGACAATATATACTCTGTACAGCACTGCGTAATATGTCAGCGCTATATAAATACTTAAATAAATAATAGATGCATATTGCGATGATCTCACAAGGAAGACTGGCAACTATTTTATATGATATAAATATGATAGCAGCAAAAGATAAGTACTCCAGCACAAATCAAGCATATATACCCCAATGCCTCAGTGCTCTACCTCTAATATAAATTAGAAGAAGATGATTGGATACATTTGTTTTGGTCTTGAGGTGCAATACAGGTATTCTGGGGTGGAGAGGAGGACAGGTTATTGTTATATGTGTTACAATCAGATGCTATAGACAAATGTGGGAAGCTGTTAGTGAAAACCTCACAAGGGAGCACAGTATAACCAGGGGCATAACAATAGGGGCTACAGGGCCGCATGAGGGGAAAGCCATGGCCACACTCGGCGGGGAGGGGGGACGGTCCCCACCCCTCACCTCAGGCTCTCCCCTCCAGCTGCAATAAGCATGTGAACGGGCAGCGGTAGAAATACATACCTTCCTGCGTTCCACCATGGATGTTCCTCTCTCTAGTGTCTGATGCTAAAGCGAGGAACATCTGCAGGGGGGCCCGGTGGCTTTTAGTTACGCCCCCTGAATATAACTCATTTTGGTACTTGCGTATTATCCCATCTAGCAGAACAGCTCGGCAGTTAGACAGGCTGGAAAACTGTGCACTGTGCTTCTAGAGCAGATGATTCACCACAGATCAACTGCTCCGTTCCACACAGCTTTCCTCACTGTGCGGTGTTGTGGCCCGTCCTGAAATCACGGAGCTTGGCTTTTTCCGCCAGCGCTCGGCTGCCAGCTCTTGTCTCTCCAGCACTGGCTGCTAGTTCGGTCCAGTGTCCCGTGCAGCCCGGCGGTGTCTCGTCTGTGCCATGCAGGCCGTCAAATGCGTGGTGGTGGGAGATGGGTGAGTGCTTGGTAATGCCGTGAGGCAGGTGTGTGCGGTGACCCGCAGGGTGTATGGTGATGCAGAGGCGTCCGATGACTGCCCAAGAGAATTGCTCTCCCCACTCAGCTGCATCACCCCACTTGCACACTGCCCCTTCATTCCTCTGCAAGCCCCACATAGTAACAGAACACCGTGCAGTGAGGAAAGCTGTGCGGAATGGAGCAGCTGATCTGTGGTGAATCAGCTGCTCTAGAAACACAGTGCACACTGCGAGCTGTTCTGCTAAACGTAATAATACGTAAGTACCCTCATTTTTATTGCAGATAACGTCAAGGCATATCTGAAAAACATCTATTATATAAACCCCACCCTTGAAATCAATGCATTTGTGGTTGATCCAATTGGCCTATAATAGCCTGTAAGTGTAACGCTCGGTGAAGCACAGAGAGGTCTGATTACCGGTGAACTGCAGTATCACGGGAAATACAGACGTATATCAGATTATATGTGATCTGCAGTATCACCGATAATCCAATATACTAGCTAACCTCTGGTCACCTGAGTAGAGTGTAGTGATTGGTGCAACAGTAATACAGAGGACAAGCCTCAGTGCAGCAAGGAGAACTGCACAGATTCCTTCCACAGGTCTGAGCTCTCCAAGACGGGAGGAGTCAGACTGACGGTGGGAAGGAAAGTCCGAAAGTGACACTCAGGCGCAAGTGTCACTAACGGGACAGGGAACCGCCTCCAATCGTGAGGTCGGTTCTCGAGGTCGGGCAAGCCAAGTCGTAAACACACAGACAGATAAGGTACAAGATCAGCAGACAAAAGGCAGAGTCAAAGTACAGGCAGGGTTCGGCAACGGGGTATCAGATATATCGGGGTACAAAATCAGGAGGCAGAAACAGAGTCTAGGAGCGAGCCGGGGTTCGGCAACGGAGTATCAGAAATAACGAGGTACAAGATCAGAGTTCAGAAGAGTAGTCAAGGCAGGCAAGAAGTCATAACAGATAATCACAATCAAACTAGTACTTTAAGCTATCAACGGAATCTAGCTTAGTGTAGGATTACAGCTCCAGCTGGTCCCGGCACACTAACGGATCTGACTAACGGATCTGGGTGCTCCCACGTATGTGAACGCAACGCCAGACAAGGAACAAATGAACAGCCAGCAATATATATACCTATGTGCCTTTCGGCACCTCCCTAAGTGCTGGACCAATAGGGAGAGGTGCTGGAGTCAGCTGACCAGCCTGGTCAGCTGACTCCCCTCAGGGAGTCATAAATATGTCTTGAGTGCGCGCGCGCGCGTCACTCTAACTTCTGAGGGACTACGAGTCCCAGCCAGCACAGCCCCGCTCTGCGGAGTCTCCGCAGCGGGGACCTGCGTGCTAACCGCCGCGTCCAACGCGGCGGTTTCACCACGCTCCATACGCTGACGCACGGAGGTAGCCGCCTCATGATGTGAGGAGGCGGCTGCCTCTCCGTGCGAACGCCTGCTGTGCGCGGAAGGAGCCGCCTGCCGCTGGCTCATGGCGGCGGCTCCTTTGCGCTTCCTCACAGTAAGTATCCCTTTTAGGAGTGCACTCCATTTAGCAACAGAATACCGGTATATGTATATTATCTTCAGGCCCGGATTAGTTATAAAGTGTCAACTACTATTCAACTGACAGAGAGCTGTCTACTTCTATCCAACTGACATAGAGCTGTCTACTACTATCCCACTGGCAGAGATCAGTCTACTACTATTTAGCTGACATAGCTGTCTACCATTCAGCTGACAGTGAACTGTCAACTACTATTCAATTGACAGATAGCTGTCTACTACTATCCAACTGATAGAAAGAAGTCTACTGCTATCCAACTGACAGCTGTCTACTTCTGTCCAACTGATAGCTGTCTAGTACTATACAACTGATATAGCTGTCTACCATCTAACTGACAGAGCTGTTTACTGCTGTCCAACTGACTACCATCCAACTGACATAGCTGTCTACTACTATCCAACGGACATAGCTGTCTATCATACAACTGAGAGAGAGCTGTATACTGCTATCCAAGTGACAGAGAGATGCCTACTACTAGCTTACTGACATAGATGTTTACCATCCAACTGAAAGAGAGCTGCCTACTAATATCCAACTAACTGAGAGCTGTCTACTGCTATCCAACTGACATAGCTGTCTATGAATACAGCGTATAGAGAAATGACCAGCACCTCAGCAAAAGAAAAATAACCAGGATGTAAGCACAATTCTATGGCTCCATATACAGCGTGCCTCTGCCGACACAAGACTTCCAGATAATGTGAAGAAAAGAGGAATGGCGGGCACCGAAGTTAGTATACCATAAAAGCTTTAATTGGCATCAGATGGTAAACCAGAGGAGGCCCCTGATGGAGAGCGCTCCCCCCACCTTACAGCTGTTTCACAACGGATGTTGTTTCCTCAGAGGCTAAGCGGGGGTGCAGAGAGTCCGGTGACTGCGCCATATTCGCGCTCCATCTTGTATCTGAGCATTGCGTCTGACGTCGCCTGCCGCTCCTCCCACCGTGTGCGGCGGACCTTCCCCTCCAATCACGCACATACAATATTACATGTGCCGCCGAAGCATGCGTCTAACGTAGAGGTGGGCGGGACACGGGCTGGCCAATCACATCCTTCTCCCATTATCGAGTGATGCTAATGCCGTGTATATCCCCAATTCTCTCTTCCCCCATGACCATAGCAACCTGCAGCAACAAGCAAAGCACTAGGAGGAGGAAATCCGCCGCACATTAAAAACAGGCATAGAAGGCCGGAGTGCGGGCATAGACTGCATAATAAATCCTATCTAAATCATCCATTACACTGCACATAGGTGAATAGAGGTGAAAAAGAGAGTCAGACACAGCAAAGGTTGGAGAAACACTACGTGTAAATTCACCAGTAGCTAGAGGAGGGAGAGGAAGAGAAAAGAACCCAGAACGCCCAGATATTCAATACCATGTCTATCTATAATCTATCTGGCCAGGCATGCATGCAAATACAAATACAAATATGAGCATATCCATTTGTTAATCAGCATATTCATTCTATGCAACTCTTAGGCAGCCAGACCGATTCAGTATTTTTCCAGGAAACAACTTAATTCGTTCTTCTCATTTAATCCTAAATTTCCCATAGCATTCGTCTCAGCAATGATTCTAGCCTCCCTCTGCAAAAGTAACTTTTCCCTATCTCCTCCTCTTTTGGGAATCCCAACACTGCATATGCCCACAATTTTCATTGCTGTGACATTGCCCCCATGGAATTCATTAAAATGGTCAATCACCCTTGGACAGCCGTTACCGGAACCTATCGATCTTTTATGTTCCTGGAGTCTTTCCCTCATCGGTCTGGTCGTCATTCCTACATAGAACCTCCCACATGTACAGTAAAGTGCATATACCACAAACCTTGTACTACATGTTATAAAGTCCCTAATGATAAAGTTAAGGCCCCCCAATACAATGCTCTTTCGTTTCTCAGTAAAGGGACAGGTAGAACAGTGACCACATGGGTAGTTGCCACTTGGCTTGAATCCTGACAGCCACGTCGTATTGTCCCTTCTTTTAAATTCACTGCTCATCACCCTGTCCCCTATTGTCCTGCATCTTCTAAAAGAGACAACTGGCGGGTTTCTTACCCTATCCTTCAGGAATGGATCATCCCTAAGCATTGTCCAATGTTTATTAACAGTTTCCCTGATCTTTCCTGCCATTGGGGAAAAGTCAAATGTAAAAAACGGTCTCTTTGGCAAATCCTTCTCCCCTATTGAGGGATTTTTTGTTCTTTTCCAACTTCTTGGTTTCCTGTATGCTCTCTGCAGTGCTTCATCGACTACTTTTTCCGGGTACCCCCTTTGTAGAAATCGACTCTTAAGTTCATAGGCCTGAGACATAAAATCTTCATCTGCCCTATTGTTACGTCTCAGTCGCATAAACTGGCTAAAGGGGATTGACCTTTTGGTATGTTCAGGATGATAGCTATCCCAGTGAAGGACCGCATTTGTCGCAGTCTCCTTACGATAACCCCTCGTGTAGTATCCCTGAGTAGAAAGCCCTACCAACAAATCCAGGAATGGTACCTCCTTCCCTCCCCATTCACTAGTGAACTGCATGTTCATATCATTATTCTGCAGATATCCTAAAAATGCATAAAATTCCTCCCTGGTGGACGACCAAACGACCAAGACGTCGTCTATATACCTGGACCACACCCCGATTGAGGAACGGAATGGATTAGCCTCGCAAAGAACATAACGCCTTTCCCATTCGGCCAAGTATAAATTAGCAAATGTGGGGGCCACACAGGTCCCCATTGCTGTACCCGTTATCTGCCGATACCATGCACCCTCAAATTGGAAGGCGTTATGCTCTAAAACGAACTGAAGGCCACTGCCTATAAAATCTACCAGTTGCTCATTCCATCCCGTCCTCTGCATCAGGCCCCGTATCGTCCGAACCCCCATCGCCTGGGGGATACGACTATATAAACTCACTACATCAATACTGGCCACTGACCAATCTGTGTCATGTGGCCAATCATGGACCCTATCCAATAGGTCCATCGTATCCCTCAGTAGCGATGGTACACCGGACAGCAGGGGCCTCAGGGTGTGGTCCAGGTATCGGGACAGGGGCTCCATCAGAGACCCCCGTCCCGACACGATCGGCCTACCCGGTGGCTCCACCAGGGATTTATGAATTTTAGAAAGGAAGTACCAAACCGGTGATATAGGTGAAGATGGAAGCAGCCCTTCACCGACAGATTTAGAAATCACCTGCTGCTCTACTCCTGCTCTTAAAAGAGATCTCAGCTGTTTCTGGTAGGTCAGGGTTGGACTTGATTTTAATTTCACGTAACAATTAGTATCATTTAATTGACGATAGGCCTCTTTTTTTATAGTATTCACTACTCATAATTACAATATTTCCGCCTTTATCGGCTTTTTTTACAATCAAGTCCTCCCGTGATCTAAGCCAGGACAGTGCCCTAACCTCTACAGATGTCAAGTTGGATTTCTCTTCAGGGTATATCAACGCTTTCATTTCCCTAAGCACAGTTTGTTGAAAGATATTAAGCGAAGACCCTGCAGATACAGGAAACGGTCTAGTTGATTTACATGGTTTGAAGGCCTGTTGTGCCTCCTCACAGGATCTATTTTCTTTCAATAACTCCTCCAGGATCTGCAAACACTGCAGATCCTGGGTACTCGATAGTTCAGGGGGTATAAAACCCAAACTGCCTATAGATAGATCCTCTTCAGATGTCACCCTTTCACCTTTCGACCGTTTTATAGCATAAAACTTGTCAATACTTAGTCTTCTCTCTGCCATATAGAGATCAACTTCAAATTTGAAATAATCAAATTGTTGGACAATTGCAAAGTTCAAACCCTTCTTTAGAGTCTGTAAACATTCATCAGGTATATGCACACCACTGATATTAACTATCTGTAATTCGTCATTTTCAGCTTCCTTCAACTCATGACTTAATTCTGTGGCAGCCCCTTCCAGGTTACTTGTCTCTTCTCTCCTCCTCCCCCTTCTCCTGCCCCCTCTCCTTCTCCTCCTAAAGGGACATCTTTCCTCTTAGGATTCCCCTTCTTATTGGGCTTTCTTTTATTGGGCCCTCCATCATTGCCTGAGTCAGACCCGGAATCTGTTGTCCACCCTTCTTTCGGCTGACGTCTAGGGAAGCGTCTGGGGGGGCGTTGGGAGGCAGGGATCCACTCAAAGATCTTCCCATTAAGGAAGTCTTCTTGATCTCTTAGATATTTAGACAATTTCCTTTCTTTCGTTTCCTTCTCAACATTCTCCACTTTTTTATTAATTTTTGTAAATATGCTTTTAAATTTCTCTTCACCCACCACCTCTTTAAGCTGTGCCTGAATCTCTTCTCCCTCCTCCATCACCTTTACATGCTCCTGCGCAGTTCTCTCCTTCACTAGGTTGGTAAGATTTTTCCAGTGTAGGAGGTGAAAATCTTTCCATTTCTCAACAAATACAGGATCATCTTTATACTCAAGGGGCTCATAATATCTCCTGAACCCCCTAGAGACATAACCTTTGTCCTCATACTGTTGGAAGGTCTTGCTAGACCAGAACAATTTCACCTCTTTTTCTGCAGCTTTAGCCCACTTAAACTCCAGCCTCCCTGCATGCACTGATTTTTTGGGGCCCTCTGAGTTAGCACCACCATCTGAAAACAATGCCTTCCAATTCATCCGGTCATTTATCATAGCATCTTCCTCCTTGTCAGGTTCCGTAACGGGTTCACTCCCAGGCACAGACATTATACAACTTTGAGGAGACTGCTGATGCAGACTGTCATAAATCAGTAGACAATCAATGAATACAGCGTATAGAGAAATGACCAGCACCTCAGCAAAAGAAAAATAACCAGGATGTAAGCACAATTCTATGGCTCCACATACAGCGTGCCTCTGCCGACACAAGACTTCCAGATAATGTGAAGAAAAGAGGAATGGCGGGCACCGAAGTTAGTATACCATAAAAGCTTTAATTGGCATCAGATGGTAAACCAGAGGAGGCCCCCGATGGAGAGCGCTCCCCCCTATCATCTGATGCCAATTAAAGCTTTTATGGTATACTAACTTCGGTGCCCGCCATTCCTCTTTTCTTCACATGACATAGCTGTCTACCATTCAACTGACAGTGAACTGTCAACTACTATCCAACTGACAGAGAGCTGTGTACTACTATCCAACTGACTGACATAGATGTCTACCATCCAACTGACAGAAAGCAGTCTATTGCTATCCAACTGACAGCTGTCTAGTACTATCCAACTGACATAGCTGTCTACCATCTAACTGCCAGAGAGCGTTTTACTGCTGTCCAACTGACAGCTGTCCACTAAGATCCAACTGACAGACAGCTGTCTCTATTATCCAAATGACATAGCAGTCTACCATCCAACTGACAGAGCTTTCTACTACTATCCAACTGACATAGCTGTCTACCATCCAACTGAGAGAGAGCTGTCTACTACTATCCAGCTGACAGAGAGTTTCCTACTACTATATTACTGACATAGCTGTCTACCATCCAACTGACAGCTGTCTACTTCTATTTAACTGACACAGAGCTGTCTACTACTATCCATCTGACATAGCTGTCTACCATTCAACTGACAGCTGTCTACTACTATCCTCTATCCTACTGACATAGCTGTCTACCATCCAACTGACAGCTGTGTACTACTATCCTACTGACATAGCGCTGTCTACTGCTATCAAACTGACAGAGAGTTGTTTACTGCTTTCCAACTGACAGAAAGCTGTCTACTACCATCCAACTGAAAGAGAGCTTTCTATTGCCATCCAATGGACTGAGAGCTGTCTACTACTATCCAACTGACATAGCTTTCTACCATCCAACTGACAGAGAGCTATCTACTACTATCTAACTCACAAAGAACTGTCTACTACTATCCAACTGACATAGCTTTCTACTGCTATCCAGTAGATAGCTCTGTCAGAGCTGTCGACTACTATCAAACTGACATAGCTGTCTACCATCCAACTGACAGAGCTGTCTATTACTGTCCAACTAACATAGTTGTCTACCATCCAAATGACAGCTGTCTACTACTATTTAATTGACACAGAGCTGTCTACTACTACCCATCTGACGTTGCTGTCTACCATCCAACTGACAGCTGTCTACTACTATCCTACTGACATAGAGCTGTCTACTGCTATCAAACTGACAGAGAGCTGTGTAATGCTTTCCAACTGACAGAAAGCTGTCTACTACCATCCAGCTGACAGAGAGCTTTCTATTATCATCCAACGGACAGAGAGCTGTCTACTACTATCCAACTGACATAGCTTTCTACCATCCAACTGACAGCAAGCTGTCTACTACTTTTTAACTGAAAAATAACTGTCTACTACTATCCAACTGACAGAGCTGTCTACTGCCATCCAACTGACAGAGAGCTACTACCACCAACTGACAGAGAGCTGTCTACTACTATCCAAGTGACAGAGAGCTGTCTACTGCTATCCAACTGACAGAGAGCTGTTTACTACCATCCAACTGTCAGACAGCTGTCTACTGCTATTCAACTTACAGAGAACTGTCTACTACTATATAACTGACAGAGAGCTGTTAAATGATCCAAAAAAGACAAGCGTCCACAAAGAGGATCTGTATTGCAAGCCTTCTACTTACCCCATGTGTCACCAGAACACGCCCCTCAATGCATATTACAAAGAGCACTCATTACTGACACATGGATTAGTGTCAGACTCCTACCAGCAACAGCCAGCCTTGTATCTAATCCAAAAGCCACAGTGTAGTAACTCGCGTGCTCTCTCCCTTCTGAACACAGATCTTCTTTGTGGATTTTTGTATTTTGTGGATCATTATAACCAATCTGGCCTCAAAGATATTATACAGGTACCAGTATTCTGTTGCTAATTGGAGCGCACTCCTATGGATACCTACAGACTATTATAGGCCACTTCAAAGTAGAGAAACAGCAATGGTGCACATCCGGCTAAAACATCAATTTATCGCTTCATTTAAAATCCAATGTAACATAGAATACACAGACCAGCATCTTGGAGAGAGGTACAGGCAGTGAATGATCTACAGCCGTTTTGCGCCTTAACAGATGTGGCACATCATCAGGACCAACCGCTTCCCTCCCCTGTCACTGCTTAAATAGTGTATGTCTCACCTTAGTGGCAGGTCAATCACCCTCCATCGTGGATCGGGCCGTCCCATGCTTGGAGCGCACGCCAGGGCGTCGTAGCAACCACTTCCGGTCTCTGAAACGCATCTACTATCAGGAAAACGTCATATCCGGCGCATGCGACCGGAAATACGCATCTACAACACCAACCTCCGCATCAACGCATGGCAACGTAAAAAACGTCAGCACAAGCAACCGGAAATCCGAATGGGCCACACTTAACGCGACCAAAATCATTGCACTTGCTCATAAGCCATAAGACCATTATAGGCCATTTGGTCCAGCCACAAATGCATTGATTTCCTGGGTGGGGTTTTTATAACCGACGTTTTGAGATATGCCTTGGTGTAGTTAGCAGTAAAAATGTGTTAATTGATGCAGAAATCAGCAAACCCTTTCTGTAAGTTTAGGCAGCTTGAAATTTGAAGTTGAAAATGGACCAATTGAATGAAGCTAGAGAGGGACACGATTGGTTTATTTTTAAGCTACATAAATTTACATAATCCTGCAGCAACTTGAACAGACACAGGCTTGTTCCTCATCGGAGTAGCATGAATTCCCTTCACCTCCATACACTCCACAAGAGTCTGCCTCAGAATACCAGATGTGATTACCGAACTTCACACTACCCGGATTGCAAAGCTGAAAGACAAGAACTGGAAGCAACAGGGAGCAGTGATAGCCTTGAGGGGAGAGGATGCTGCCCTTGTGTATGTATAGAGTACACATACACTGCTCAAAATCCTCTGTGTGATCTAATTTGACCCAGGCTGCAGATGCTGCAGTCACACAGCCGCTAATTCACACATATATCAGCAACCTTCCTTGTCATCAGATTGTTCCCTGGCTGCCCTCAGAATAAAGATGCTGCAACTGTAATCATGGGGACCGCTCATTCATACATCCAACAGAGCCCCTTTACTATGATTTGATATGACCCAGGCTTTCCTCTAGCTGCAAAACTTTTACCTGCAGTCACACCCTGAGGAATTCTGAGCCTTCCAGTGAGGGATTCCACCAACCCAAAGAATACCAATTAACATAATTCAGAAGACAGAGCATTGGTCCTCAAATGTTTTAGGTCGAGGGCTGGGTCAACATTCAGACCGCTGGGGGGCCGGAGTATACATAAGATGAGGTAGAAGTCTTTGCCGGCCAGACAGTGGAGCATACCCAGGTGACCACCTGCAGTCCAATTGGACAGCAGTGTCACCTGATGTGGAATTTGATTGGAAACCAGCGACATTACTGCTTTCTGGCTTCCATGTGGATGGGTGGTGCCAGCACTGCTATTCTATAGGGGGCCACCAATATTTAAATATGTAGCTGACCGGATCTTTAAGTAATACATTTTCCGTGTGGGTGGGGCAGTAAAAAAAGCCTCAGGGGGCCACATTCAGCCCACGGGTCTTAGTTTGAGGACCACTGAGATAGAGGATTGGCAAAGTACCACCCTCAGAGCCTAAGAGGAGGTGTGGAAACTACAGCCAACCCCGAGGAGAACTCATGTGGAATCTCTCTCTGCTCCCCCAACATAAAGAGAGCACCAAGATGTTCCCTACCTCCTTGCCCCCGATTCATCTCTGCACACACTGCTCCCCCACCACTCTATGCTGTCAATATCCCATGGCAGAGAGTTTATCAGGTCTAGCAGCAGCTTTTGATAGGTACACATGCCAGATGACACTGAGCTATAGAGTTATAGTAAATGCAGGGCTTGGGGTATGAGCATTTATCAGCTGTAGTGAATGCAAAGCTTACGGTATGGGAGGTAGTTACTCAGCTGTAGTGAGTGGAGGTATAGTATGTGGGAAGCTAGTTTTATGGGAGTTTTTCACCAATAGTGATTACTTTTGAAGTGAAACATCCCTTAAAGCGGATCCGAGATGAAAACCTAACTATAACAAGTAACTTGTCTATATATCTTATCTAAAGTTTAGATAGTTTACACAGAAAATCTAGCTGCAAACAGCTTCAAAAGTTTATGATTATTTATTTCTGTGGTGATACGGGGGCAGCCATGTTCTGTTTGTCACATTGTCACAGGCTGAGGGCTGGAGATGCTATCAGCTTGCCTGTGTGTAAATTCAGTCCCCTCTCCTCCTCCCCTCTGCCTCTGAAATCAATGGCTAGTAACACCCCCCCTCCTCCTGCCCAGACTGAGCTCCCATAAACCCTTGCTACAGTGCCAAGGCACAAAAGGAGCTGTAGGCGAGGCTAAAACAAAACAAAAAAAGTATTTGGCTTGAGGAATGCCCTATAAACTATATGAAAGGAACACAATTATGCAATGAGTAAAAGTTTAGCTCGGATCCACTTTAACTTACCAGAGTACCCTGTGACAATCTACACAGGAATGTGAGGCAGATACCACCCTCCTCTAATACCAGCTCTACTAGCACCAGGCTACACACATCTCCCTCTTTTGCCCAAGGTGGGGGATCTTACAGATTCCTAAATAAATCTACTTTACCATCTGAAATATCTGAATAACAGGGCCATATGCACCAAGAACAGCTAAAATGAATGGCACATGATTATCTACGTTCCTTTGTTGATGGTGATGATGAAGGATGTCTGGGCAGCAGCAGTAACCCCATATAGTTTTGTGTGAATAGGCCTGACATCTGTCCACAATAGTCGCAGCATGCATTTCAAGTTTTTTGGGGGTTTTTTGCCCAGCATCCAGTGACCTGTCTGAAGACCCTTCAGTACTTACTTACTACTATTGGTGTCACGGTGAGGTCACAGGCAACTGATTTATGACTATTGCCAGATAATGTAAATCGCCTCACACCAAAAAATAAATTTGTAGGCAGGGCTGGATTTACCATAAGGCATTGTAGACACATGCCTTCAGGCGCCTGATGAAGGAAAGGCGGCTGACTCCCCTTCCCAAGTGCCAGGCCCCCCACCTTAGCTATGCAAAGTCCAGAGCGAAGTGTAAATGAGAGGTTTCTCACCCAGGTCACGGCATTCCACTGAACAGATCTTTCTTTATTCTGGGGCAACTCTGGCTACCTAATACTAGGGGCACCTTTAGCTACCTATAATGGACAAGGGAACTAAGAGAGAGATGACAGCTAGGCCAGCCTGCACACTTGCAGTGCAGTTCGGTGGGGGTTTTGGGGTAAATTCTAGGGTGCCAGGACATCTGTGCCTATGGGCTCCAATCCAGGCCTGTTTGTAGGTTAGTAACAACTACCAGCCTGCCACTGTAATTGATTGATGCCAGAAAGATGCCAATTCATGCTGCTTCAGTTACCCCAAACAGTTGCTGCCAGCCTGCCAACACAACCACCGCAATCTCAGGTGCTGCTGTATTGGTGTAATGTTTTCCGCTAGCTAGTGTAAGCTGTTTGGGTGGCAGTCATGTCATCCATGTCAAGCTCCAAGCTTTCCATCTATATGTGTCATGCAAATTTTTTGGAAGTATAAAAAAAAAAATCAGTTTTTACTAAGCAGACTAATTTAAAGAGCTCTGTTATTACGTTCTGATGATGCAGTGGAGTGAAAATTATTGCTATGTGAAATTTATTCCTGTAAGTGTCAAGTTTTTCTGCCATTCATTTTGTCATTAGGCAAACTAGCAACCACATGTTTATGCTTATAACACAAGACAAGACAAATAACATTTATATTGCGCTGTTATCCTGAGCTGCAGCCACTAGGGGGTGCTCAATAGGCAGTAGCCATATTAGGGAGTCTAGCCAAAGGACTCCTTACTGAAAAGGTGCTGGCTTACTAAATGGGAAGAGCTGAGATTCGAACTCTTCTGGGTGTCATGGGTGTCATTGACATTATTTGCATGGCGTTTGTATTTTCACTCTGTGTGTGCATGGGTTTCTACCAGGGAATCAGGACTCGAGTTTCCTCCCACATACCATAAACATATACACATTATGGTTCTCTACATCCCTCTCATCACAACTGAGCCGATAGTTATTCTTCCTTTGGCGCTGTAGCATTGCACTTAATTGTACTTATTCTGAGTGTAGAGACTGTGCAAAGTCACATTTCCATGAGATCCCCAAAAGTGACGGATCCCCAAAAGTTCCTTATTAAAACCATACAAACCTTTTGGGGACTGACGTAGTTTGAATCTACGTCCAGCAGGTGGTGCTGCCGCCCTGACTAGACGTTGATTCAATGTCCGCGCTAACGAACCATCCCGACGCGATCGTGCGCACCGGAGAAGGGAGATTAAGCTGTCATATGACAGCTGACATCTCCCCTCAGTGATCAGCAGCCATTGTGTATGGCTGCTGATCACGTGATAACTATGATCGCCAGCGGATCATAGCGATCACTTACAGAGGTGCGACGGTAGGGGGGAAAGAAGAGGATCCACTCACCTTCCTGCCGTTCCCCTGACGATCGGCGCTCCCATCCGCTCTGGCCGGCATCCCTACTGTATTGACACTAAGTGGTGGGTCCCGGCTTGATGATGTCGTCAAGCCGCAACGCGAGACTTAGTGTCAGTATGAGGTGGGAAGCCAGCGAGAGCGGAGGTGTCTACAGCTGCTCATTGTTGGAGCTTGGGAGGTGAGTAAAGGCTGCAAGCAATAAGGGGGACACCTGGCCACCCAGGGGGGACTATACCTATGTGCCCACAGTAGGGATCCAGCTGCCTGACCCCCCCCCCCCCAAATGCCCCCGCCCCTGCATGTAAAATGCCTGTTCATTAAGGGGGGGTAGGCAGCCGGTCCTGAAGGTGTTAATTATTACTGTTTTTGGATTATGGAACAAATCAACTGGGTTTCTATTACTTCTTTTGGGGAAATTCCCTTACATATAAGAGTGCTTTGGATTATAAGCATACAGATTTCCAGAACAAATTATGTTTGCAAACCAAGGTTTCACTGTACTTCCTGTAACTATAGAGCCACATCCATATGACAGCTCTGCATCGCCAGTAACTGATGACCAATAATAATAACTCTTATTATTATTATTATTATTATTAATCATTACAAAATAGGATGCATCTGTACAGTGGCGTAGCTAAGGAGCTGTGGGCCCCGATGCGAGTTTTACAATGGGGCCCCCCAGGCACTCTATACATAACAATTGATACGGCGCACCAAAACCTGCCAATGGCAACTACAGTGTCAGAGGTGCAATAAGGGGATGGGGAAGAGCTTGTTAATGTTTACCACTACTCAATGTATATATAGAAGTGATTATTATGAGCACAGGACCAATAGAGAACTAATACTGTAGTTGAGGGAGGGCCCTTCGGGGCCCCTCTGGCCCAAGGGCCCCGATGCGGTCGCTACCGCTGCACCCCCTATTGCTACGCCCCTGCATCTGTAGATGAAGATGTTCAGTGACAGAGAAAAGTAGTTATACTGATAGTATTAGATGGTTGAGTGCATGTAATTCCAGAAGTAGAGGCTGCAGTTAGCCGATTCACCACAAGATGGCTTTTTCACTTCCCCCAGGTGGAACGCACAGACGAGACATAATTAAGCCAAAGACAGGAAATTATGTTCCACAGACAGGAAGTGATATAACACAGCAGAAACTAGAAAGAGAAGTTGTTGGTGCTGGAGGTTAGAAATTGTTGGAAGAGGTAATTGTGTGATTTGTGTTTATATATTGGAGAAGAGGTCGGGGTGGACATACCTTGTTATAGAGCAGGTCATAGTACACCTGTCACTATGCTGATCATGTCCCTTGGAGTCATTGCGATACAAGAGACTTTTATATAACTGTTGTGCCTTGTTTGCCAGTTTTTTAGTGGTCCCTCTACATGTGCCATAGATTATGGTTGTTATCTCACCATAATAGTAATAATTAAGTGCAGTTACATCACAGAGACAAGAGAAAATATATTGAATATTGCCATATCCCTTCAGTGTAGGCATTTCCCCCTGTATACTCTTTTCCTCCTTTAGCATTGCCATAGTACCCTGCAGTGTATGCCCTCAACACTATCAACCCTTACTCCCCCCCCCCCCCCCTTTTGTTCTTTTCCCTGGTATTGCAGCACCCTCTTGGGGTCCTTGGTAGTTGTCATCTCTCTTCCTCTCTAGAACAGCCCAGTTAGGATCGAGATATGATTGATATCCTTATATTTAACCATTTTGCATTCACTTGTTTTTACTTCTTAAAGATTGCTGGTCATTTTGACACTAAAGGTGTGTCACTATCCATATACCAATGACCTTTTCATTACTTCTGACATACAATTGATGTATGTGTTGTTTTTTTCAGGACATCCTAGGCTTTCTTTGGGTAATATATTTTCCCTACATTTAATCTATTTTATAGCCTTTTGACAAGGGAAATAAATGCAAAAAATACACTTCTTTCCATGTTTTACCCCTCCTAATTTTCACACAACAAATGCCTTATATGTGGCGTCATTTTTACATGTGCACCTGTTAGATTGGGCCCAACCATAAGCCCTAATACTCTAAGCAACTATAGCGGGGCCTATAGGGTAATTTGAGCGCTGGATGCGGGGATTGCAGTAATTGGCTACAGTGGCAGTGCTATTACGCTGGGTATATTGTGGCAAAGGACAGCAGCACTATGGTCTGGACAAATTACAGCAGTCACTGGGCGAATTGCTGCTATAAACAGTTGCACTGTGGTTCAGATTTAAGACTAAGTTAGTTTTAGTTTAGTATCGTAGACTGGGATTGCAGCTACAGCAGCAGTGCTCCACCTCATGGTAAGTGTAGGTAGGAGGAAGGTTAGTGCTAGGCATACATAGGAGGGAGGTAAATGTGAAAATAGGAAAAGATAAGACCATAGTAGGATATCAGTAAATTAACCGATATTTTACTAACATGAACAGAAAATAGGAGAATATTAGTAACTTTACTGATATTCTATGATCAGGTACACATCACACTCATTTTAACATGTAGCGCTTTGTATGTTTTGCAGGGAACAGTCGAATTTTGCTTTTAGGATAAGTAGGTTTGTAGTACTGAGAATGATCCAAGCTTGTCTATATGGTCGATTAGTTTAGATAATTTCCCTTTAGGGATGGAGATTTAGAGAAGAATATAATCTGTGAATAGTGCGGAGTGGAGCTCTGCCTGGCAGATCTTGTATGCCATGGAATACTGAACCCATAAGATACTCATGGAGCACCAACCATCTTCAGCTGGTGCCTCACATCTATGCACACTCTCTGTTTATCTCGTTATTCCTCTTATTATGCTATAAGTCATGCATCTAAATTAACGTTATCCTTTTTTTTTTTTTTTTTTTTACTGCAATCAGAGGTATTTTTATGTTTATCACAGCTGTTATGGTAGGCAGGCCTTTATCTCCTTCCTGTGAAGGAGGACATTTCTCTGATAGCTTTTTCTAGCAGCAGGTTATAGCAACACTCATGCATGCTGGCAGCCAATAATATGTTGTACAATGGAGTTGTTAAGGATCATTGGAGGTCTCAGAGAGTGAAGTCCTGAAGGAGCAGGATCTGCCCATTGTGTCCATTTTCAGCAGATGGGACAGTGCCACAGAATGACCGTATCCATTGTATCTCTGATGGGAAGAAGCCAATGTGGAGTCAGGAGCCACTGGTGTTGGGTAGTCCCACAGTGGAAGAGGTTGATGATGGCTGGTGGGTCACAGCTTGGGATAGAGTCAGGTTACAAGGGGCATGACTGGTGGGACAGGCAGAGAAGATGGAGGCTGCAGCTGGAGAGCTGTTGTGTGGCCTCTGCTGCTTTGGTCCTGGTATTGGCACAGTCCCAGGTGAGAAGTTTCTTGCTATGGCTTGTGGAGGGCTTGGGGTTAGTAGATGATGGATAGGTGGGCTCAGGAATGGTCAAGATATGGAGTTTGAGTCCCATCTGCCTAGCTTATCAGGTGCAAGAACCATAAGTAGCATTACTTTATAGCTAATGATCTGCAGGCCTCTGCTCACATCTTCCTCTGTCTCCTTGCTTTTCTCTCTTCATATCCTTATCCATCTACCGCTGCCAGCACTGCTGTAACCTCCCAGGAATGTGTGCATGGAGAGGAGGAGAGAAGCACCAGATAATGAGCAAGGCTCACTGGAAGAGAGGACTGTGGTACTGAATGTGCATCATACCACAGCTTATGGGATATTATCAACCCCTAGCAAAGTATGTTTTTTAATGTGCTCTGTTTTATTAGTGCTAATCTTTTACAGATATCATTTTTTACCTTTTTTCAGAACTAAGATCTGAGCTCAAAGAACAAAAGACGCGAGGAGTGATCAGCAGCCTATGAAAGAGGTTGACATGGTGGGGACTATTACAAAACATGTAGGAGAAGAGATGTATGTGAGGAGTCATCAGCAGTCCAAGGAGGAGGGCCTAATAATAAAGATGATAAAGGAAGAAGAAGAAGAAGAAGAGACATATGTGAGGAGTGATCAACAGTCTACAGAGGAGAGTAACATGATGAGGACAATTAAAGTGGAAGAAGAGATGTATATGAGGAGTGATCAGCAGTCTATGGAGGAGGGTGACATGATGAGGACAATTAAAGAAGAAGAAGAAGAAGAGATGTATGTGAGCAGTGATCAGCAGGCCAGGGAGGAGGGTATAATAATAAGGGTGATTAAAGAGGAAGAAGAGATGTATGAGAGGGATGATCAGCAGTCTGCGGAGGAGGATGACACGATGGTATCAACTATAGAGGAGGACAATCTTACAGATGGCAGAAAAGGTAAGTAATCAGAATTCAATATTGAATATCTTTTTAGTTATTATGACTGTGTCACTGCTCACAGACTGGCCATATTAGAGGTGATACTATGTTAGATGTTCTTTGTTCTTGTCTACACCCTCTACATGTACTCTTACCAAACGTTAAATTGGAATTCTGGTTAACAGCTACTCTACAGCTATATCCTAAGTTTAGTTAAAGCACATCCCTGGTGTACATAAAAAATACAGAGGTACGCTAATGCTTTTAATTTAGTGTGCCCCAACACATTGGCCTCGATTCATAAAAGGCTGTGCGATAAAATATTCTGGTCATTAAAATACCGCATTCGGTATTCATAAACATTTTCCCAGCTGCCTTTGAAGTTCGGTAAATTACCACAGCCCATTGAGCGGTACGGCAGAAGTGTGGCATTATCTCTCTTTTGCTACAAGCTGTAATTACATGCAGTGGGGATGTTACAATAGATGCATCCCCGACATCCCTTTAGAATTCTTTAGAATGCCTGTTTGTTATACGACCACTGCTCCCTCTGAATCTCTGTCCATTAGTCCTTCTTAACATTTTATTTAATTGCCACAGCTTAGATGAACTCCAAGAGACTTTTACATATGTCATCATTATGTGATTTACCCACTAGTTCTTCGCATATGCAATCAGGAACTGAATGGGTTACACCACTGAATGGTATCTGGGGAAATTTGTTTTGTTCTGGCTGTCTCTCCTTCTGCTTGTGTGAGTCATGCTTCCCTGCACAGGCTCACAGAGACTTCACATTGTTAAGACCTACCCAGAGGTGTCGGTAATTATCGTCTGAATTCCCAGTTGTTGTAGGCTTTTTGAATTGACATTTGCTGACAATTTACTGACATGTGTTGGAGGTAATTACAGCCAGGTTGGTAATTTACCTCACTGCTCGGTAATTTATTTTTACATGCGGTAACAAGCTTTATGAATTGACACTTTGCTAAGTGCTAGGGAAAGTCTGCTGTTTTCAGCATTACCGCCTGCGGTAATGCTTTATGAATTGAGGCCATTGTCTGTTTTATAAGATTCACTGGAACCCCGTATCAGCTGGGTTCTGGTGCATAGCTCCACCCCCTTGCAGAAAGTGGTTCCGGCCTTTACTATATCAGATGTAGAAAAGAAAGAAGCCATTATCTGCAGGGGAAGGGGTTTGCATGCCGAAACCTGGCTGATGTGGGGCTCTGTTGAATCTTATTATACAGACAACATTCTGGGGCATTCATGTTGGCAATGACAGGCCAACATGGCTTTACTTCACTGTGTCACAGCATACAGGAGACAAGAGGAGGAGGCTGATCTAAGGAGGCAACAGGTAACTAGATGAGCTGTAAAGCTGGGTACACACATTACGTTTTTCCGCTCGATTTTCCACCCGATCGTTTTTTCCGCTCGTTCTCCACTTGATTCTTTTTTTTCTTTTTCCTCAAACTCAGCGTACACCTGGTACTCTGGCCCAACTTAAAGGAGAACTGTAGTGAGAGGGATATGGAGGCTGCCATATTTATTTCCTTTTAAGCAATACCAGTTGCCTGGCAGCCCTGCTGGTCTATTTGCCTAAAGAAGTGTCTAAATCACACCAGAAACAAGCATGCAGCTAATCTTGTCATATCTGTCTAAATTTGTCAGAAACACCTGATCTGCTACATGCTTGTTCAGGGCCTATGGCTGAAAGTATTAGAGGCAGAGGATTAGCTGAATAGCCAGGCAACTGGTATTGCTTAAAAGGAAATAAATATGGCAGCCTCCATATACCTCTCACTACAGTTCCCCTTTAAACAGAATAGCTTCATTGCAGCACTCCTGTGTTGGGTTAGGTTGGCATCATCGTTTGATATACCATTGTGCATCTTTAATTTATTTTTACTCTTATTCTTTATATACCTCCTTATTATTGTATATATAAACGGTGTACAACAGCATAAATATATACATTACATACATTACCCTATCTTCAGCCACTCAGACCATTCATTCTTCCATTCATACCTCAACCGATCAAACAATCACATAATCACACACTGTGGTCCAAAGACAGTATCCTTCTAAACCCCAACATACATATTCTTTTACACTAAGTTCATACTAGTAACAAATGCTTTTACAACTAATACAGGACAGGGGGACACATCATTGTTTCACCTTCACCTAAGTAATTCGGTCTAAAGTACACTAAAGGAAAGGGAGAAAAGAGAAAAAAAATAGAGAGAAAAGGGAAAAAAGGTCCAAAAAGGTGGGTGGTCAGAATGCCACTCGATTCTGCGCTCGATTCTCTTATCTTCCGCTCATTTTTCTTATCTTTTTTCCATTCACTTCTATGAGAAATCGGGTCAAAAAAATGTTCGGAAGGAATATCGGACATGTCGGAAATTATCTATCGAACCCATCTATCGAGTAGGAAAACGTATGGTGTATTCCAAGCAAGCAGAGATATTTAGGGCCCTTTTACACTTAAGGGGCCCATACACTCAGCCGATTTCTGGCCGATCGATCGATCAAAATCGATCGATCGATTGGTCGATTTCAAATCGATTGACCAATTGACCGATTTGCGGCCATTTTCGATCGATTTCAACCATTCTGGCAGGCTGGAAAATCTAGGTCGATCTGTTGAGATTGCTTATTATTTTGCATTGGCCCTAATGGAAATCTGATGGCAAAAAAATGCCATCAGATCGATTTTCAATAGATTACAAACTGAAATCTATTGCAAATCTGTTCCTAGTAAAAAAATGTTCCTAAACACATCAGATAGATCAGAAATCTATCTGATAATCTATCTGCTGCTAATCTGACGAGTGTATGGCCACCTTTAATCAGTTGCTATCAGTTATAACTGAAAGAAAACTGATTTTCAAAGTAATGCCCATGTTTTCCTATGGCACCTTTCACACTTAATGCGTTTTAACTGAAATCTTTTTCACATTGCACTGCTATGGAAAAAACGTGTACCAACACGTACTAACGCACACCAACTGATTTAAGGCCTGAGCCCACTAACGCAGTTGTGCGCAGTTGTGTCCGCTTTTCAGCAACATCTCAATGTTACAGATGCTAAAAAGTGGACACAACTGCGCACAACTGCATTAGTGGGCTCAGGCCCTTAGTGTAAATGGGCCCTTAGTGTTTTACCACTGGAAGCATAATTAACTTCCCACTGAGCATTGATAAAAGGCAGTGTGGAAGGGAGCTTTCGGGCAGCACGATTAGACATAACACCAGTAACCAATTAGTGGATGATGATAATAATTGGCCAGAGTAGAGACAGAGAGTGGTATACCAATCGAGTACTAATCGTGGCTGCAGTAAGATACAAAAGGCAGTACTGTTTGTAGGTCAGTCGGATATAGGTCAAGTACTATTTGATAGACTGGACGCTTGTACCAGGGCAGTAAGGACAATGCAGTTTAAAGATCAGCCACCACAGCTACAGCTCTGTGTATTGTGACTACTGTATTCGATCCATCTATCTGTGTGTGGTGTGTACCAGGCTTAAGATGCAGAATGGACAGGACCTACAACTTCCTGTAAAACTAGATCACTTCCTGTAGCTGGCAAGATTATATTATGCATAAGACTGCTTACAAAAAACAACTACATGGCAGCAAATACATTATCATACATTATAATTATATCCAGCACTATTATCTCTGCTGAAATGCAATAAAGGCAGCATAATGACTGAAATTCAAATTTCAGCAATGATAGGTGAGGTGAATTAACCCTTTCACATAGTTCTTTAAAAAAAACTAATTAGATAAATATACCTAATAGGCATAATAGGCATCCTTGGCAAGGACAGTTCTCATCAATCTTGACCCCCAGGAAGTCGAGTGTTGGTTGAGCAGTGGTGAAACTCGTTACAAAGCAGATGGATTATTCCTGGAGCAGCTAGAATGATAAATCAAAGAGAACAAGTGTGTGTGGCTTTGCTGCTGATCTAGGAAGTCTGCCCATGTCTGGTGCAATGGTTACTGGACATGGCTATAGGGAGTAATTTGGGCGCCGTCAAAAGACAGAACTCAAATTACTTTTAAAACACTGTGAATCAGCCGTTGGCAATAGCTGGAAGCTGAATTACATCATTCCCCACCATCCACGGCAACCTGGAGGGGAAATAGTGATAAGCGCCACCGGGACTTGTGCAGGAATGGGGTAAGACATATATCGACTCTATCCTGCGCCCAAGTCTCCTGGTGGCTATTTCATAGGTATGCCATTGAATGTCTTAATTACAACATCAAGAAGGTTTCACAGACATGCCAGCTAATTTATGACCAAAAGATAAGACAACTTGTTCTATTGAACTTTACATTCCACAGACTTGGTGTGATGAGGAGACATCATAACTCATTCAAACACAACCTGGCCAGGCTACATACAATGTTTGTTGTAGGCTAAAGCAAATTGTAGAATTTAAAACCCTTCTTACATGCACAAGAATTAAAAAAAATTATGGCACAAGAAATAAAAAATAAAATAAAAAATATAAAGAATAAAAGGATAGTGGGATTTAAAACTCATCATATCTACACTAGAAATTGTAATCCTTATTTAAACCTTCATCTATGGTTTTGAACCAATGTGTAAACTTTCTTATTTGTCTTTTGGTATGCAATTTGAAGCCACCCATTAATACAGTGACAAGAAGATCACTTAAATTGTGGCCTACCGCATCAGGGGAGGTGATAGTATATGCCTGATCCTAAAAGCCCTCCAGGATTCTCTTCTGGGTCGCCGGAGTCGGGCTTTACTGCGCAAGCACTGGTCGAGCTGCACATGACCTACAGCTGGCGCCCGTGGCCAGAAGCACACAAGCACTTGACGTAATTACGGTGTCATGCACATGCACAGTGCGCTCCCCGCTACAGGAGTGCGCTGTGGGACACGCCCAGCCCTGCCACCGATTGCACAGTAAAGCTAGACTCCGGCGACCCAGAAGAGGATCCTGGTGGGCTTTTATGTAAGATACAGGGAGCAGAGAGGAGAATGGGGGGAGCCATGGGCATCAGTGCAGGTGATAGTATATGCCTGCACCCCCCATTTCTCTAGCTTTATTCGGCTCTGGTATCCTTTAATGCTTGAGACTGCTTACGATCGACTCCATCCCAGAAGGGTGGCCCTTCTAGTCTCTAAAAACTGAGATTCACAACGAGGCTCTGTCAATATTCTATCAGGCAGATCATACCTGAGCCACACAGTGCAATGATACAGTGCAGTAGTTTTCCCAGCATAGCCAAGCACAAAGAGCATGGATCAAAACAATGAGCTTGCATACAAGACTGCCATGTAGACTGAACCGGACCCGACCCAGTGTAGCACGGTGACACACTGGACAGGCTCTCCCCGGCATTTTCCCTGGTGTTTCCCAACAAGGGAAAGTGCAAAGAGCAGAGAACGTAAGAGCAGAGGACATGGGGCAGGGCAAAGAGCCAACATGCAAGCAGCGAGAGGGCCAAAACAGGCATGCAGCAAGCAGCGGTTTGGCGGAACACCGACGTCCTGAGTCTCCTCCTACATCCTCCTACTCCTCCAAGTTGTTCCTTGGAGTTCTACAATTTGATGTGTGCGGTCTCCCATCCCCCACTGATCTCCTATCCAATAGGAGCTGCAGTGTGTTGTTTGATTCTTCATCGGACAGAAAGATGGGAGGAGAGATATGTCTATACTGTATATATAGGAGTATACTGTACATGTATGTATTTATATATAGCAACAAATGTATTAGTGGTTTTTGATCTCCGGGACATGAATGGTTAATTCCTCTATACATCGAAGCTCATATAATTTAATATTTTTTAACTTTATTTGTACAATTAGGGACAAGAGAGAAAAAAGGGTAGATATTCAAGGGACATATGAGTGACATGAGTATACAATGGTAATAATAATGTGTAAATGAAACCACATTGCTCTACAAACATAGCAAAAGATTTCTTGATATAAGTATATATAGATCTGTTGTCACAAGAGTAAAACATTGATTTCATTGTCTCATCACACTGTACAATTCACTGCTTTTCAATGTATGGCTAATTCTTTTAGGTGTAGTGATAGTCGATGAGATGCAAATACCTCCAACTGGTATACATATGTAATAAAAATTATATGCAGATAATCATAATTGTTAGGGAAAAGCATTTAATTGGCTGAATGCCAACCTACATAAAATATGTTTGCAAGCCAAACTTATTGTTATGTGGTTGGCCACCTATAATGACCACAACCTTCTGCACTTCTCTGTCAGGCTGATGACTAGTAAAACAACTATAGAGTGTCAGGCACTAGGTAAAAATTCCAGGCTTTTATTAAGTTCAGTGTACCAAAATTGGACAAATGTTACTACACAGTGGGAGCACAAGTCTGTGACATTACAGCTGTTTCACAGACTTCTGCTTCCTCAGAGACCCAAATGCAGAGTGACACTAGTGACAGGCCTGCCATTGTTTAAATAGATTAGCTTACCTGGTTCCAGGCGCTACACACACAGGTCCAGAGGCATTCCCCGACCGGTGCGTCATCTTGCGTCGCCCACCGGAAGTGAACCGATCCACACCAGCTCCTCATTCTGAGCTGTTTGCATTACTTCCTCATCCCAGCTGGGCTTGTGCTCCAGCAATAGGCCTAATCTATTTCTGCGTTGCCGCTGTACTCTGCCTTCCAAATACAGAGTCATCTTCCACCGATACATGCGGCTACCTTGGCAACCACTGCTGGCCCGGCCTGTCACTCATTGGTCACCTAAACAAACAGTAAAGAGAAAAAAAACATTAAAAGAAAACAGACACCAACTCCTAATAGTCACAATAGCATTATATAGACAAACAGTGACCTATTAAAATGAATTATATGTAAATATATCTCCTAAGAAAGGAGGTACAGAAGAACATAGAGGGCAATGCATCAAAAAGCAGTCTCCACATCTATAAATTACATTTCAATAACGATCTAAAAAGCAATGCAATTCATTTCATTCATTAAAGCTGCAGGCCCCACAAGCGTCTGTACAGGAAATCCGCTTCACTTCTTCACACTTTAGAGCCGGGTTTCGACATCCTCCTCTAAAGGGAATGGGTAATTCTTTGAGACCTGTGAATGTTAGACAGTCGGAATTACCATTGTGTTCACTCCATACATGCTCAATCAATCTCTTAGCCCCTTTCCTGGTCACTATACAGTTTATATGCTCCTGAAACCTGGTTCCAACCTGTTTTGTTTTACCAATATAAAATCGCTTGCAGGGACAGAAGATGGCATACATGATGAACATGGATTGGCAATATATGAAGTCTCTTATCGCTATTGTTTCGCTGCCTAATCACATAGTTTTCCCGGACACAAATTGATTACAATGAGTGCAATTTCTACATTTGAAATTGCCTCGAGGTCTACTCCTAGTAAGCCAGTCCTGTCCCCGCATCGATCTACATTCACGATTGGTGATGACATCCCCAATTGTTTTTGTTCTTCTAAAAGACACTAGTGGCCTCTCTTTGGTAATTTTGCTCAACCTGGTGTCTGCTTCTATAAGGCCCGAGTTGTTCTGAATAATAGATCAAATTTTTTTGAACATGGAAATAATCACATATAAATGGGATTCTATTGGGTCTTTTCCCTTTTGCTTTCCTACCTCTCCCAATCAGCTCATTCCGATCCATCCTTTATGCCCTGTTGAAGATTACCAGTACTTTATTCTCACTATAGCCCCGTTCCAAAAATCTCTTGACCAGCTCCTGACTTTAGGATGCAAATTCCACCTCCAGGCCGTTGTTCCGCCTCAGGAACTTGTGGCTGTTTTCTTGCAAAAACCTCTGCTCCTCTGCGCACAATTTTACCATCCCTGATCTGCAATTCCAAATCCAGGAATTCCAGCTTTTCCCTCACCAAACACTCCAGTGAATTCCATATTAAATGAATTCCTGTTTAACAATTGGACAGAGTCAAAGAATTCCTGTTGCTCCCCCCTTCCAGACAACAATCACATCGTCCATATATCTATACCACTTTAGGATTCGATCTCTGAACTGACAATCATCCTTCTTTAGTAATGCATCCTCCCATACTGTTAGGAATATGTTGGCAAAGGTGGGTGCCATAGCCACACCCGACACCTGTCTATATCAACAATTGTTGAACCTGAAAGCATTATGGGATAGTACGAAATGTAATGCTTTCCATACAAAATTGGATCACATTTCATCTTTGCCTTGCTTTAGTAAGAATTCTTTGACTGCCCTAATCCCCAATTTTCTGAGATATTTTTATGTATAAGCTTACCCCATGAGCTTGCCTGATAACTGGTGATGGTCCGTGACATGCCAATAACTCTGAGAAGGTGCAAATTGTGTGCTTATTATATACAAAGTTATACAACTGCTGCATCTGGTGCATTTCCAAGTTGCATAAATTTTGACTCAACTTAGAATTATCAGCAGCTCACTGACCATCCCTAATGATAATTATTCCTCCCTTTAAAATTCTCTAACAGGAAGTTTTGATTCTCTATTTTCAGCACGGAGTCCCGGCATCAGGAACCTCTCAGGGACTCGTCTCTCTGGATCCACAGACTGTACAACGGATGATGATGTCACTGGAGAAGCGTTTCCTGCAGATATCCTGGTTACCCCAAATATTCCCTCAGACTCCCCTCACCTGTCTAACACCAAGGGGCCTCATATCCAGCTGAATTCTCCCAGTGGTGGAGAGTCTTATTCCTGTTTCGCATGTGGGAAATGTTTTGTTCAGAAACCAAGTCTTGTCAGACATGAGAGAACTCACACTGATGAAAAACGCTATTCATGTGCTGAGTGTGGGAAATGTTTTGTTTATGAATCACAGCTTGTCTTACATAGGAGAACTCACACTGGAGAGAAGCCTTATGCATGTGCTATGTGTGGGAAATGTTTTAGGCAGAAATCAAACCTTGTTGCACATGAGAGATCTCACACTGGTGAGAAGCCGTATTCATGTGCTGAGTGTGGCAAATGTTTTGGGCATAAATCACACCTAATCATACATGAGAGATCTCATTCTGGTGAGAAACCATTTTCATGTGCTGAGTGTGGGAAACATTTTGTTGAGAAATTACAGCTTGTCAGACATGAGAGAACACACACTGGTGAGAAGCCTTATTTCTGTGCGGAGTGTGGCAAATGTTTTGCACAACATATAACCCTTGTCAGACATGTGAGATCTCACACTGGTGAGAAGACCTACTCATGTACTGAGTGTGGGAAATGTTTTATACATAAAATAGACCTTGCCAGACATGTGAGATTACACACTGGTGAGAAGCCGTATTCATGTGCTGTGTGTAGAAAATGTTTTGCACAGAAGTCACAGCTTGTCATACATGAAAGATCTCACACCGGTGAAAAGCCATATTCATGTACTAAGTGTGGGAAATGTTTTGCCCAGAAATCACAGCTTGTCAGACATGAAAGATCTCACACTGGTGAGAAGCCATATTCATGTGCTACGTGTGGGAGATGTTTTGTACAGAAATCAGAGCTTGTCAGACATGAGAGATACCACACTGGTGAGAAACCATATTCATGTACTGAGTGTGGGAAATGTTTTATGCAGAAATCAGACCTTGTCAGACATGAGAAATCTCATAGTGGTGAGAAGCCGTATTCATGTGCTGTGTGTGGGAAATGTTTTCTACAGAAATCAGTGCTCGTCATACACGAGAGAACTCACACTGGTGAGAAGCCCTATTCATGTGCTGAGTGTGGGAAATGTTTTGGACAGAGATCAGTGCTCGTCATACATGAGAGAACTCACACTGGTCAGAAGCCCTATTCATGTGCCGAGTGTGGGAAATGTTTTGGAGCTAAAGGAACCCTCGTCAGACATAAGAGATCTCACGCTGGTGAGAAGCTGTAATCATGTGCTGAGTGTGGGAAACGTTTTGTACATAATTTATATCTTTTTATACATGAAAGATCTCACACTGGTGAGAAGCTTGCTTCATGTGTTGCGTGGAAAATGTTTTGGGTGTAAATGACTGCTTCTTACGCATTTGTGTTGTGAGAAATGTTTTGGCCATAAGTGTTCTTTTACAATGTTTGTTTTATTTCTTGCAAAGTGCGCATGGTAACATATTTACTGGACTCTTTCATGCTACTTAGTGCATTGGTTTATGAAGGTCCCTGAGCTGAGGTGACCTAATGAGAATGAATGTATTGCATTGCAAGGGTTAACTACATGTTTTATCTTTGCAAATGAGACAGAATCTGCAATTGCATGCAGCGACGGCTCTCCTGAACAGTAATTAAAAGCCAAAACCCTTTTTTCTGGCTGAACAAACACTCCTGATAACAGAAAGTGGTGAAAAGTGGATTATTTGATTTTGGTGGTAGCTGAATTAACCATATTTTATGTCATGATGAATGATCCAGAATGAATGAATTGCTGTGTGCAATTCAGAGTCTCAGTATAACCCCTTGAAAATAAGAATGTGAAAGTCCTTTATAGCATTCTTATTTACATACTATTGCCGACCTTTAGCACTGCTCGTTCCCATGGTATTGCATATGAACCTATCTAGGAGTCTGTAATTTAATATGGCAGCAGCTTGGGGGTTCCCTCCTTACCCCCTATATGAAGCAGAGGCTTCAGGGAGACAGGAACATTGGGGTTTTCAAACATACTTTGAACATTCTTAGTCCCAGGGACCTTCTGGGCCTCCTCAAGAGCTTCTACAATGTCTCTCCCCACACACACCAGCACTAACAGCTGCACAAGCAAAAATAAATGTCCTTCCTGTACATGCACCTGCTTATATTGGCTCCTGTATGCTGGTAAATCCCACCTGATGTGCTCAGGAGTGACTCTCCCTGTTTCCTAGGCGATGTGTCAACAATTCCTAACCTGAGAGGGACATCAATCATGCAAGGAGGGAGGGGAACAGAAACACAGTCCGTGAAAAAATTTAAGGAAGGGAGGAAGTGATGTCCGACTCACTGGGGAAAGAAAATTAAAATTTTAAGTGAATAGGTAGAAAAAAGCAATTCACTTAAACTTTCAACCTCCTTTAAAGTAACAACTTCCTTTTGAAATACCATATATCATGCCATGTTAAAATAGTATTTCTGCAGTGAAATTACATTTATCGGATAAACAGGAAATCTTATGCTATATGCATCATAACAAAAACTAGAAACTAGACTGGCTCATAAATGTAGGCTCCCAAACCGAGATATTATGTTTGGCGCTTTATAAATACAATAAATAAATAAATATTAAATGAATAGTTAGTTAAGAAAATATTAGCAGCCTCTATACACCTCCTATAGCTTTTGATGAGTCTGAATGGAGGTATTTGTAATCATTCTTCCATATAAAATCTCTATAGTTCAGTTACATGTGATGGCTGCTGAGCCTGGATAGCCTGCTTTATGTCATCCCATAGATTCTCCATGACGCCGGGGAACTATGATTGCTATTCCAAAACTTTCTACTTCTCCCTCTACATATAAATGTAGATTTATATATTTAATTTTTCTCATCAAACTCAGCTTACTCCTTATTCCCCAACTGGGGTACAGAGCTTCATTGAATCATCTTTGGGGTGGGATATTAGTCTGCATCATAGTTTGAATAATATATAAAAAAAGGGTTTTTTCTGCACTGCATATATAAAGAGAAATTGATCAAGTGATAAAGAATTCAGTATGAAAACAAAACAAAAAAAGTAGAGGAGTAAAACCACTCAGATACACAAACAAATGTTGGGGGGGGGAGTATTCATATCCCACCCTTACTCTATACATTCTAGTTGTCCTTCTTCTGTTTTTATCCCTTTCACTCTATGGGCTCGATTCTCTAAAGCGATTTGAATCTGCTATCACAGCAGTTATCACGCAATCTGTAGCGTGCGGCACTTTGCACACGCAATGCCTTACTCCATGTGATAGAGGAAGTTTTGTTTCAAGCGAGTGATTGCGCGCAAACCTTCCTTTATCACAAGGAGTAATGCAGTTATCACGCTTTAGAGAATCAAGCCCTATAAGTGCTGAAAGACTCCCATTTCATGCTTTCTAGTTTTAGTCAAAATTCTTCTCTATCCCAGCTAGCTGACTTAAGGAAATAGTACATTTTGCTGATCCATGTACAGTATATATAGAGAGTATATCGTTTTCCAGTTTTTGTTATAATATTTCTAGTAATGAAGGCTTCCAACTTGATTAGGTTACCTTCCTCTAGTCTATCTCTATTATGTATTCCAGAAATCGCTATTTTTTTCGTTTTTTATGAACAGGGCAACCCCACCATTTTTTACCAACCCCCCCCCCCCCCCCCCCCTCAACATTTACAACATTTAGCATTAGATGAAAGGTTCAGGAAATTCATTTGAGTTGGAGTGAAATGCCATCCGAACACTAATTTGACCTGCATAAGATGCAATCTGGGGTCTAACATAGATGGGGCTCCATGTTGCGGCCTCTGCGCAGATCTCACCGCCTGTTTCCCACAGTATTCACGTAGGGGGATTTTTAGGTTGTCTCCTACAAATATATCTAGAGAGGAGACTTTTTTTTAAGATAAATTTTATTTAAGTGCTTGACGATTCCTCTAGTCTTTTTATTTATAGTTCTTATATAGCCATGTATTTGGATACAGTCCCATCACTTATTGATGCAGGATCTTCTCTGTTGTTCCTGAGTACCTAATTCCCTCTTCTGTAAAGCACATGTATTCCGGTACTCAAGCTTTGCACCAGGTATTTCAGTAGGCTGATGTAAAACCTGGGTTATGGCAAAGGGTTGTATGAGGCGATAGGACGCTTTTCTGGTTCCATGTTTTAATGACCACCTACCGGGAAATCTCCTCATAATTCTCAAAAAAATCCTGCATAGAGCACGCACACCTCAACCACTGCCCTAAGCCACTCCTTCCAGAACTGTACCGCCCACACTAAGCCACCACTGCACAAAGCCGCTGCCCACACTAAGCCATCCCTTCCAGAACTGCACCACCCACACTAAGCCACCACTGCACTAAGCAGCCGCTCACACTAAGTCACCGCCCATAGGTGCTTCTGGGTCTGTACATATTTACAACCTTTTGTTAGTATACAGGATAGGGTCTTAAAGCGGAACTGAAGAATCAGTAAAATCAAAGTGTCTCACTTACCTGAGGCTTCCTTAAGCTTCCTGCAGCCGTCCTGTCCCGCGCCGGTCCTCCACGATCCTCCGTTATCCCACCGTGGTGCAGTTTTGTTACCACCAAATTGTATGGTGATGGCAAGTGTGCCTGCGCTGCCCTGGCCACGCCTATCCTTCTTTGCGTTCCCATCCTGCAGGATGCTATTGCGGACGGGACTGAGAAGAAGGATACACGTGGCCAGTGCTGCGCAGCTGCCATTGACTTACAAGTCGGCGGTAACGAAACTGCACCGCAGCGGGAGAACGGAGGATTGTGCAAGACCGGCGAGGGTCAGGACGGCTGCTGGGGGCTTGGGGAGGCCCCAGGTAAGTGAAACACTTTGGTTTTACTGAATCTGCAGTTCCGCTTTAATAGCAGGTTGTGTTTATGGTTGGCTTTTAGTCTACATTATTCTATGTATATTTGCAAAATTTCATGAAAAATGACATTCTGTCGCCATAGGGTGACATTGTAGCAGTAATACGAGCACCCATCACACTTTTTTTTTCTTTTACAATTATCCTCCCTCCCCAAAAGGGAGGTTTGTAATGCAGTATGCCATTGGGGGATGGGGATAGGGGAAGCACCATTGCTTACCTGCAGGTAATGGCTCTGTGGGGAGAATACGTCAAAACGCGTTCTGTGTAATATCTGCTGTTTTTATTTGAGGCGCATGGCGGCAGCATGTATTTTATGGCACATGGTTTATATCATATGGGATTTGTTCTATAGTGTGTGCATGTGTCTGTGGGTGGTGGGTTGTAAGTGGGAGTGGATTCACAGTATTGCCTGGGGTGGCAAAAAGTATAGAAACAGCCCTGCACAGAGACCAGTGAAGTAAGAAGAGAAAGATCTATCTTCCAGCAATAAGTTGCTGTCTTCTTCCATTGTCCTCAATTTTTCAAAACATCACAGATTTCTCCAAAGAATTTGGTCTTCTCATTATGTGACCAAAGTATTTGAGTTTTAGTAGTATTACCCCTTCTAGAGAAGGGTTAGATTGTAAACCTATTTGGCAGGGCTCTTCTCGCCATGTGCCCTTCTCCACCACCATATGGACTCAGTGACTCATCTGCTATACTTGCACCATTGTTACCTCACTATTTTGTGTCCCTGTGTAACATTGTTTGATGTTGTAATGTCTCACCTATCTGTTGTAGAGTGCTGCATAATATGGTAGTGCTTTATAAATAAAGTTTTATAATAATAATGAACACTCTGGCCTTTATTTCTTTAAAGAGAACCTGAGACGAACCTCAGGTAAGAAAACACATCATTACCGAGGAAGAAGGAAGCATCTGGATCCTGTAGAAGAGTCCTCCTTGCCACAGCTGCCACTCACCGAGACCCTCCAGAAGATCCGGCCGCACTTCTATTCATGCATGAGTGTGGCCTTGTTGCACCTATGCGAGCATGGCCGTGCATGCACAGTATCATGGAGCTGGTCATGCACAAGCAAAGCCAACTCGTTGCGCAGGTGTGGCTGTACTCACACAGGTGCAGTAGCTTCTGATTGGGTGTGGTGGAGGTGTACTGTGAAATGCAAGAACAGGGATCTTGACAAGAAGAAAAGGGCTTCATGTGGTGGAATTTGTGGGACTTAATTGCTATAACATGAATTTGACTAGCGCCTGTACTGTCTATTGAACTGTACTATTGTTAAAAAGAGCAGGAGGTGCACTGATGGTAAGCTGGCAAATAAATGCTCGGTCTGACACATACCGTGATAAAGAGGTGAAGCATGTGGTGGTGGGTGCTGAAACCTTACGGCCGTTTCATGTGCTTCTATGGAGGCTGCCCCGTAGAAGTGCATTTTTGTACGAAACGGCTGTAAGGCTTCAGTGCCCAGCACCCACCACCACAGACTTCACCTCTTTACCACGGTATGTGTCAGATTGAGCATTTATTTGCATGCTACATTTGATGTGAGCTTGGTATACACTCCATGAATAATACAGATAAGTTAATTGGCTTCCCCCCTAAATTGGCCCAGGACTACTAAACATACACTGCATGATACATACATATGACTATGGTAGGGATTAGATAGTGAGCCCCTCTGAGGGATAGTTAAGTGACAAGACAATATACTTTGTACAGTGCTGCGGAAGATATTGGCACTATATAAATACTAAAAATAATAATAATTATGACCTTATATATAGTCCAACTTTCACAGCCATATGCTATTGCCGTGAAGGCCATAGCTTTTCCTGTCCTGATCTTTGTTGGTAAAGAGAGGTGCAGAGGAGCACAACAGCAGTAATGATCAAAGTAAATAGGATGTGCCACGGCAGGGACCACACAGCACCGTGATCCTAATCACATGAAGAATGGAGAAGCCAGCACTTTCAATGTAGTTTTAATGCTTTTTAAAAATATTTTAAATTTTTATTAGATTTTTCTCAAAAACAAACAATCACATTGAAATAAATAAATGTAGTCAGAACATAGATAAATGACACCTACATATTGTTAAACAGCAATTACTATAACTATTACACATCCAGAAAAGCTCTTGGCAAAACTACATTAGAGGCGTCAAGACTCAAAGGTTAAGAACCCCCAATCCAAACTCTCACTCAGCTCTATCCATTTTCACTTGTCATTTACTGCTGTCGCTCACTAATAGTTCTGAAGAAGAAGAAATAAACAAGTGCTAAAACAACAAAAACAGAAAAGTAGAAAAATATATTAAAAAGAGTAATGGCAATACACTGATTATCAGCGATCTGCAGTTCTCTATCTCCACTCTCCTCACCATAAAGCTATCAACCTATTTTGTTGATTTATATAAGACCTCTATGAATTCACAAACCTCTCAGGTCAGCAGGAGTTTCCCTTCATCAGAGAGAGCAAAAAAACACCCATTTCAGCTATATTTGCACAAGTTTTTCCTCCCTTTTGGTTGCCAGGTGTATGATCTGTTTAGAATGTTTCAGGGAATACAATTCTTTCAACCACTTTTGAACCATAGAGGAGTAACTAGATCGCCAAAATGTTGGAATCGTAAGCCTTGTGAGGATGTGTTATACCAAGGATTTTTTTTTATATGTTTTAGCAGGACATTCCAAGTTAAAGGATTTCCGAAACAAATAAAAATACTATACTTACCCAGGACTTCTTACAGCCCCTTGAGGTTACGTCTGTCCTTCCCCCGCAGCTCCGGTCTTCTCTCTGGTCCTGCTGGCAGGCTCCGAGGTATCGCTGACCCACTGGTATGTTGTTATCTTCAGGGGGTCAGTGATACCTCAGAGCCTGCCAGCAGGACCAGAAAGAAGACCAGAGCTGTGGCTTTGGACAGACGGGTAAGATCATTGAGGTACTTAGATCATTGGCTCCTGACCCTGTGATCACTGTGAGCCAATAGCATTGACTCACATTGATCGCAGTGTCAGGAGCCACTGAAATTGACACATAACTGGCTCACAGAGCTCTGCTGTCATAGCGACAGCAGAGCGAGTGGACTTCAGCGACAGGAGAGTGGCTCAAATGGCGAGAGCGACGGGTCCATGTGGCGTGACAATGGTGAGCAAAGCCACCTTAACTCTGACACAGGGATAAAATCAGTTTCTGGGGTTCAATACCAACTTATAAGCATTCTCCTGTGCTCTGACTGAAAGGGAACACTTATGAGAAAAAATAAAACGCAAACCATTCTACCTCAGAAATCTGTCTGTTCTGACTGCCCTGACATTTTGCTATAAGTTTGGGTTTTGTATCACATATATCAGGAAGGACACCATAACGATATGTCTTGTGTTCTGTCAGTGGGTGTGAGAAACACAGCTCCTCTATATCTGTCTCCTCCCTACATGACAAGTCAGGGTCCACAACCACAACTGTTCTGAGAAAATAAGTTGCAAATATTCATACTGCATACGTAGTGAGAGAGGAACATTCCCAGTCAGACCCTCCAATGCCACTGGTTGCCTTGCTGCCAAACATTTTTCAATGTAATGTTAACATAGTAACACTTTTCAAGGAGTTTGAAGATTCCACACCCGGAGGGAACAAGGGATTGTCCAAACCCACATATCTGGACCCACATAAGGTACTGAGCCAGCAGCCCATCCCACACCTCAAAAGTGTCCCGAGTGAGTGAGAAGACCTTCGAGAGAGACACCGGTCAATTGTTTGGCCTCACCAAAATGCCTGCCCCTGAGTCATAGCCAAGTATCTCCCATTCCAGCTCAACCTACTGTGCCTTACATAGATTTTGGGTCCATTCTACCACTCTATTGCGGTGCAACGCCAAGTAGTACATTTTAGGGTGTGAAATTGCAAGTCCCACTCTTACTTTGTCCTCTGTAAGGTGAACAGAGACAGTCTAGGTTTTTTTGCCCTCCATTTATATGGACATAAGCCTATAAAGTATTTTCTGAAAAAAAATTCTTTGGTATCTGCACTGGGACAGTCTGAAGGATATAAAGAAACTTGAGCATTAGATTCATTTTTAAAATATTGACCCTCCCAATCCACGAATGAGAAAGAGAGGCCCAAGATCTATTTTTGCTCTTGAAGGTCTCCAACAGGGGAAGATAATTCAACTCATACAATCTATTCAAATCAGTTCTGATATGCACTCCCAGATACACAACAGCTGACAACAAATGAAAAGGAATGTTGCAATTTTACTTGCATGGTGGTAGGTAATTACACATGTAAAATGTCTAATTGATTAAAATTTCTATTATAATTACTGAGGGTGCCAAACTCTGTGACTACCTTAAGGCTGGTTTCACAGTGGGACGTTACAGGCGCACGTTAGAGCAGCCTGTAACGCAGCCCACCGCACAGTAATGAAAAATCAATGGGGCTGTTCACAGTGCGGACGTTGCGTTATATTGTAACGCTGCGTCACAAGGCAACGTACTGTATGCAGTACTTTGGACGCGGCTGAGCCGCGTTAGACTGCTTGCACATGCTCAGTAATGTTGGGGAGGAGCGGAGAGCGGCCAGGCACATGGCTAATTAATATGCACTGCACGTTATGACGTGCAGTGTTTACTTCCTGGAGCAGCCGCTCTGTGCGGCGATTGGCCGGCGGGACCACGTGATGCCGCATGCGCACAAGAGTGTGCATCACGGCATCACTGACGCCAGAGTGAGCTGCACAACGCGGCTCACTCTGACGTCCAGATCCAGCACCACCAGGCGTTCCGTTAGGGGGACGTTATGCGACCTGGTGTGAAATTAGCCTAAAGCAGGATTGTCACCATGAAAATCAAATTTCAACTGCAACTGATTGTAATTTGTATTAAGTGATAAAGATGCTAATCCTGCAATCAAAACCCTCAAAATGTTTTCTGCTGTTATGGTTTGGAGTTATCACATACATTATGCTAGATACACACCATACAATTTTTTGTTAGATTTTCTGTTAGATTTACCTGACACATGTTAGAAAAAATCTATCTGGCAGGTACATCTAACAAAAAGTTGTATGGTGTGGCATCAATTCATGAAAGGCTGCTAGGTATTTTCTTTTAGATTTACCTGCCAGATAGATTTTTTCCAACATGTCTGGCAAGTAAATCTAACAGAAAATTGTATGGTGTGTACCTAGCATTAGGAGCACTGGCCCTTTAAGTGCCATTGCCAAACAGTTGCATGCTGGGGGTCTTTTTATCTATAATATATTCCTCCTCTTCCCTTAAGTTCCCCCTCTTTCTAATGACATAAGATGGTGCACTATCTAGTTTAGACCTCAGTGGGAGTGTCTGAAGACTCTGGGAGGAGGGTGGGTAACGAATACACAATTAACAAGAGAAGAAAAAAACTTACATGTGTTTTTTATTTCTAAGTTAGCATAAGTGTCACTTGTTCTTTAAAGGACAACTGAAGCGAGAGGGATATGGAGGCTGCCATATTTATTTTCTATTAAGCATGCAATACCAGGTGTCTGGCTGCCCTGCTGATCCTCTGCCTCTAATACTTTTAGCTATAGACCATGAACAAGCATATGCAGATCAGGTGTTTCTGACATTATTGTCAAATCTGACAAGATTAGCTGCATGCTGGTTTCTGATGTTGTTCAGACACTATTGCAGCCAAATAGATCAGCAGGGCTGCCAGGAAACTGGTATTGTTTAAAAGGAAACAAATATGGCAGCCTCCATATTCTTCTCAGACCTTTAAGAACATTAGGCAGAGAAATTTGTGGAGAAGTGACCTATAGCAATATATCATCTGCATATATGGTGGCCTTTTATCTCTTGTACACACAGTAATACACCTAATGTCTGGATGTTATCTAATGGCCCCTGCTAATTGCTCCATATAAAGCATATCAAGAAGAGGAGAACGTTGGTAACTCTGTTGGGTCCCATTCCCCACAGAAATCAGAGCACCATTAACCTTAATTCTCGACTATGGTGACTTATCAGAAGGTTCTTTATCAAAGTATATCTTCTCCAAAATACCTCTATAGATCAGTACCCTTTACGAAAAAGTCAAGGATACCCTGTCAAAAGCTTTTTCAGGATCATCAGACGGCAGCAGAGCAGGGGTCCTGGTGTGTTGTTCATACTGCATCAAAAGCAGTCTTGGTCGTATTGTCAGAAGGCTCACACTTAGGGACAAAGCCCATCTGATCATCATTATCAATCAACAAAGGAATAAAAGCTTGTAACCTATAAGCAAAGTTCATAGCCATAACCTTAAAGGTGGCCACTGATGATACAATCTTTTTTTATCCAATATTACCAAATCTATGTAGTACAAGGGTAAACTGAGTGATATATTGAATGGATAATTTAGGCAGTTACCGTATATTACACAGAAATGGTAAGATTGGATGAAAAGATTGTATCGTTAGTGGCCAGCTTTAGATCTACGTTTCTGTGCGATATAGGGTGATAGTACACATAAGGGATCCTTTCTTGGCTTTTGAATGACTGTGATATGCATATGTAGTGCATCCCTTCCAGGGGGCATCTGCCACAGAGATACTATTAAAAGCTCTAATGAACATAGGAGCCAGGAGGTTTTTGCATTTTTTGTAGTATTCCCACACAGACCTCATCCAGCCCAGGCTACTTACCATTAGGCAGGTACCCCAGGGTGCATCCATGCAAAAAAGAGCACTGGAAAATTTGGGCACAGAGTGAAGCCCAATTATGGCTCACCCTGCTATTACAAATTTCCTGGCGGTGTTAATTACTGTTCCCCCTGCAGGCTGCCATGGACTTAGATAAGATGCAATTTGGCTGCCAGCTATTGCTGGTGGCCGAATTGCACTTTTTTTTTGTTTTGGGCTCTTTCTTTTGCCAGTGCCCAAATTACCTTCTGAGAGCTGTTATAGCTGTAATGCTCATTCCTTGCACCCAAAAGTCTAGCGCCCCTTTTTGCCTGTCTCGCCCTAGGGTTGCTAAAAACTTATCCTCCGTAATAGGCTATTTAAAGTGAGTCTGAAGTGTAAATAGTCTCTGCCTGCCTCACATCCATTTCCTCCTGGATGGCTGCCAGGTACCTGAAGCCTAATTTGGACAAGACTGAGCTTCTAATATTCCCACCCCGCACTGCCGCACCCCTCCCTGATCTGCACGTCACTATTGAAAATACTACCATCCACCCTACCTCCCAAGCCCGCTGTCAAGGCGTTACTCTGGACTCTGAACTTTCCTTTAAACCCCACATCAAAAGTATTGCCAGATCCTGCAACTTCCACCTCCGCAACATCTCCAAGATCCGCTCCTACCTGTCCCCTGACACCACTAAACTCCTTATCCACGCCCTTGTCATCTCCCGCCTAGACTACTGCAATTCTCTTTTGTCTGGCCTCCCCTCTAACCAAAATGCCCCACTTCAATTGGTAATGAATGCGGCAGCTAGATTAATACATTCTTCTCACCGCAGCACCTCTACAACTCTGCTCTGTAAAGCCCTACACTGGCTCCCCATCAGCTTTAGGTTCAATTTCAAAATCCTGTGCTTGGCCTACAAATCAGTGCACAAGACCTGCCCGACCTACATCTCTGATCTGGTCCACAGGCACATACCAGCCCGCCCCCTCCGATCCTCCAATGACCTGCGCCTAGTCGCACCACGCATAACTCAGTCACATGCACGATTGCAGGACTTCACCAGGGCTGCCCCTACTCTCTGGAACTCACTCCCACCAGCCGTCAGACTCGCCCCCACCTTTAATACCTTCAAACAAGCTCTCAAGACTCACCTCTTCACGCTCGCATACCCCCCTACACCAGCACCATAATATGTTCTGTTAGACACCCTCTCAAAAGATGAACCTATTGTCTCCACCCCCACCATTTAGATTGTAAGCCTCTGGCAGGGCCCTCCTCCCTAATGTATCCAGCTTGATTATTCAACCTTACTGACAATCACCCCTCTTGTGGACTAAAACAGTCTCTATTTTGACCCATAACACTGTATTGTTATGAAATCATTTGCATGATCTTGTGATCTTGTTTTGTTGTGAGTTTCCTGCAAGTCCTATCGTGTATGTTAACCCTTTTATCTATTGTGCAGCGCTGCGTAATATGTTGGCGCTTTATAAATACAATAAATAATAACAATAAATAAAAAAACACATACTCACCTAAGGAGAGGAAAGGCTCTGGGTCCTATAGAGCCTTCCTGTTCCTCCTACGATCCCCGCGTTCCAGCGCTGGATCGCCAGTTAGAAGTCTCCAACCGATGGGTTGGAGACTGGTCACTTCCTCTGCTGTCTTCGGGAGAGAAGGGCCCCTCCGTACTGCGCATGTGCAAGTGCACGAGAATGCAAAGTATGGAGCGGAGTATTTTTAGGAGCACTCGGGCTCCTGAAGATTGCCGGAGCCTCCCACAGGTGAGTATCTGTTTTTCTTTAATTTCTTTACACTTCAGACTCCCTTTAAATCCTCTAGCTGCTCTTTATTCAGTGAAGGCAGAGGATATTTCTGTAAGAAGCAGTCTATTAAATGATCCAGGGAGTCAGGTGACTTATTGGCAAAATTTGACATATGACCCTTTTAAGTTAAACAAAGTCAAATAGTACTTATTGAAGGCATCTAGTATATCCTTCATTCAAACCACTATAGATCTTTTATCAGTGTAGATTTAGGTATAAAAGAGGATCCTTGTTTAGCATTAATTGACCTTGCCACTGATATGCTGCAGTTGCCATACTCATACAAGTGGGCTTTATACCTACTGTGAATCTGTGAATGCATTTGTTTGAACATTTGCATGCGAGCGTGCAAAGGGTTACTGATTTTTGCTATTTTTCTGGCCACAGCCCCTTTAGCACCTCCCTTTCCTTAACCTCTTGAGGACTGCAGTGCTTAACCCCCCTAAAGACCAGGCATTTTATTGTTAAAATGGCCACTGCAGCTTTAAGGCCAAGCTGCAGGGCCACACAACACAGTACACGAGTGATCCCCCCCCTTTTCCCCCCACCAACAGAGCTCTCTGTTGGTGGGGTCTGATCGCCCCCCCCCCCCCCCCCCCCTTTGTTTATTTTTTTAAAAATAAATATTTACGGTATGTTATTATTTTTCAATTTTTTTTTTACTATTTTCTAATTATTTTTTTTTGACCCCTTCCCACCCCCCAACCAGCCAATAATGGCGATCGCCTGTCATAGGCTTCTGCCTATGAGAGCCGATCGCTCTCATGTGCCCCAGGGGGACAGCCGGGTCACACAGCTGTCCCCAGTACAGCGCTGCTGCTGACCGCAGCGCTGTACATGTAAATACATGGCGGTTTCGCCGTGTAACAGTCGCCGCTCGGAGACTGAAGGCGGAGCTCACGAGGCAGGAGATGCGCACACCAGGCAGGAGATGTGCACGCCAGGGTTACTCGAATGTACCAAAATTCGATTCGGGTACATTCGAATTCAGGCCCGTGGAAAATTCGGATTCGGATGCAATTGCCGAATTCGGTTCGAATTCGGTTTGGGTTGCGGTAAAAAATTCGTGTTCGCGAATTCGGATGTTTTTTTTTTTTAAATTTTTTAAAGGGAAATCACAGGTCTAATATAAAAAAAAAAGAAAAATGTGATGGAAAACTTTTTTTTCAGCATTTCTTGTTTATTCATCGTCACAGTCTTCTTTTTTTTCTCTCCATCTTTTTCTTCACCATCTTCTTTTTCTGTTTTACCCTCTCTTTGTTTCTCGTCATCAATCATTCATTACTATCATCTTCATCATCTTCTTCTTCACTGGCATCTGGTTCTTTAAGTTCTTCTTCTTCTTCACCTGGTTCATCTTCAATTGTTTTTTCATCTTCTTCTTCACCTTGTTCTTCTTCGTCTTCTTATTCTCCTTCTTCATCATCATCTGGTTCTTCTTCGTCTTCTTATTCTCCTTCTTCATCATCATCTGGTTCTTCTTCAACTGGTTCTTCTCTTCTTCTTCTTCTTCTTCACCTGGTTCTATTCTTCTTCATCTTCACCTGGTACTTCTTCTCTTCTTCATCTTCACCTGGTTCTTCTCTTCTTCATCTTCACCTGGTTCTTCTCTTCTTCTTCACCTGGTTCTTCTTCATCTTCTTATTCTTCTTCATCTGGTTCTTCTTCACCTGGTTCTTTTCTTCTTCACCTGGTTCTTCTTCTTCTTCACCTGGTTCTTCCTCTTCTTCACCTGGCTCTTCTTTTTCTTCTTCTTCACCTGGTTCTACTTCTTGTTCATCATCTGGTTCTTCTTCTTCACCTGGTTCTTCTTCCTCTTCTACTACTTCTTCACCTAATTCTTTTTCTTCTTCACATGGTTATTCTTCTTCTTCTTCACCGTCCACCACCAACATTCTTTGTTTCTTCCCTTACAGAACTCTACTGTTGTAAAATATTATCTTCAACACTAGCATAGCTAACTGTAGTGGCGTAATAGCTAGTGGCGCATGGCAGCAGCGCATAATTCTGTGGACCCTGGCGGTGGGAACACAGACAGGCAGGAGGATAACTATAGCAGCAGTAGCAGGAGGAGGAGGAGGAGTAGTGACGTATGGCAGCAGGCAATGTCACAGGCCAATGGTACCTAGCGTTGGTACCATGGCTGAAAATAAACACCAAAGAGCAGGAGGAGGTTCCAGACAGCAGTCGTGCAGCCCACATTGTGCCCAATGCACAACTGGGACAGCACAGTTTTCGACCCAGACACCTCAGAATTTTTATTTTTTTTTACAACAGTATAGCTATTGTAGTGGCGTAATAGCTAGTGGCGCATGGCAGCAGCGCATAATTCTGTGGACCCTGGTGGTGGGAACACAGACAGGCAGGAGGATAAACTCAGCAGGAGGAGGAGGAGTGGCGAATGGCAGCAGCGCATAATTCTGTGGACCCTGGCGGTGGGAACACAGACAGGCAGGAGGATAAACTCAGCAGGAGGAGGAGTGGCGAATGGCAACAGGCAATGTATTCTGTGGACCCTGGCGGTGGGAGCACAGACAGCAGGATAACTACAGCAGCAGGAAGAGCAGTGACGTGTGGCAGCAGCAGGCATGCATTGGGTGGTGAACAGCAGGAGGATAAAAATCAGCACTTCGTAATATGTTGGCGCTGTATAAATACAATAAATAAATAAATACACAAATAAATAAATTCATAAATAAATCAGTAAATTCATAAATATATAAATACATCAGCAACAGCAGCAGGAAGAGGAGTGACGTGTGGCAGCAGCAGGCATGTCACGGGCCATGGTAGCTAGCGTTACTACCACTGCAAGTGAAGAAACACCAGGCCAAATTATCAGGACCCCGGGAATAAAGGTTTATGTTGTCAAAGAATGATTCCCAGGCACCTCATGTCCTCCTCTCGCCGATAGTAGGTGCCAGGAACGTGCCTTCAATCCAGGCCTGGTTGATCTTCAAAAATGTCAGTCTGTCCACTCCCTCTGTGGACAGACGAGAGCACTTCTCGGTGACCACGCCACCGGCCGCACTGAAGCACCTCTCGGACAGCACGCTGGAAGGGGGGCAAGACAGGACTTCCAGGGCATACTGCGCCTACTCACTTCAGATGTGCAACCGCTCCACCCAGTACTCCATGGGGTCCACGCTGCCAGTGTCAAGCCCACTGAAGGACCCCATGTACTAAGCCACCATCTGGGTCATGCGCTGGCTGTGGCTTTCTGAGAAGGTGGCTGCTGCACGCACCTCCTCTCTCGGCTGCTCTACCATCATGTAGAGCGCCTGGGCGCCTGACGCTGCTGCTGCTGGCCGCAGGCACCGGCTGCTGTGCTGGCTAGACAGGGACAGAGGGGGTGGAAGCCTGGGGGAAGGCTTCCTCCAGTCGCCGAACAAGGAGCTGCTGCAACTCACTTGTGCACTGCTCACGTCCTCTAGCAGGCAGAAACTGAGCCCACTTCCCCCTCAGCCGTGGATCCAGGATCATGCTGATGCAGGCGTCCTCCCTCGCTTGCATCTGCTTCACCCTGGGGTCTTAGCGCAGGCAACGCAGCATGTGCGCTGCCATGGGGAACAGGGTGTTCTGTGACACAGAGACATCAGGGTCAGCGTCCTCCTCTTGCTCCTGACCCTCTTCCTCCTCTCTCCACCCTCGCACCACTGCTGCTGCGCTCTGCTCTTCCTCCTCAGCAGCGACGTCCAGCACCTCCAACTCCCCCTCATCCTCCTCCAGGGATTCAAATTCCTGCACAGCAGTGGACTGTGCAGGCGACTGCTGTTCCAGCTGGTTCCAGCCCTCCTCCCCCAAATCCACCAAATCGCCAAGTGCCCTGTCCAGCAGACAAACAAAGGGCACCCACTGGCAGTGGGATGCCTGCTCCTGGCTCACCAGGTTGGTTCCCTGCAGGAAGGGAGCCAACACCAAGCAGACCTGCTGCATCTGCCCCCACTGTGCGTTTGTGAGGAGCTGGAGTTTGGTGTTGCCTTCGAGAGTGGCATCCACAATGTACCGGTAGACAGCCCTTCTCTGCTCAACCAGCCGCTCCAACATCGCCAGGGTGGAGTTCCAGCGAGTCGGCACATCGATGACAAGGTGGTGTGGTGGCAGGCCCTCGCGCTGCTAGATCTCTGCCAGCTTTGACGCAGCAGCAGCTGAGCGGCGGAAAGTGCGCACAATTTTCCACCCTGCTTCCAACAGCTCCTCCATCCCCTGGTAGGTGCGCAGGAACTTCTGCACCACCAGGTTCAGAACGTGGGCCAAGCAGGAGATGTGGGATAAGTATCCCCTGCTGATGGCAGCCAGCAGGTTGTCGGCATTGTCGGACACCACCAATCCAACTCGGAGGCCTCTGGGGGTCAGCCACGTCTTCTCCTGCTCCCTCAGGTAGCGGAGCACGTTGGCTGCTGTCAGACTGTTCTTCCCCAGGCTCACCATCTCCAGCAGTGCTTGGCAGTGGCGGGCCTTCACGCTGCTGTTGCGTTGTCGCTTGGCGGTGGGAGCTGCTGCTTCTCCCCTGACCCCGCGTGGTGGCACCACATAGTGGGCGACTGATGCCGCTGCTGCTGATGCGCCCGAGGGTGGACCTGCTGCTTCCTCGCTCGGGCTTTCCACCAGGCTGACCCAGTGTGCCGTAAAGGACAGATAGCGCTCTGTCCCAAAACGGCTGCTCCATGAATCCATGGTTATGTGGATCTGCACACTCACAGCGTGATCGAGTGAGCGGCCCACGTTCGCCATGGCAAACCGGTGCAGTGCTGGGATCGCCGTGCGGGAGAAGTAGTGGCGGCTGGGGACTTGCCACTCCGGGATCCCAAAATGCAGCAGCGCTCTCATGTCACTCCCCTCCTGCACGAAGGAATATGGCAGGAGCTGGGAGCACATGGCCCGGGCAAGCAACCCGTTCAGCACCCGGATGCGCCTGTGAGCGGGAGGCAACACCTTGGTCACACCGGGAAAGGACTCGCTGAGCAGGGTCTGGTGGCGTTTGCCTGTGCGGGAGGATGAGGAGGCCACTGTGGAGGGAGCTGATGAGGCAACTGAGGACTGGCTGCCCGGGAGAGGGGGGGGGGGGAGGAGTGAGTTGCTGCTGCTGTGCTCCTGCAGTTGCTGTTAGTTGGGATGCTGCTGCTGGTTGGGATGCTGCTGCTGCTGAAATCTGTGCAGTGGCTCTTTGGCTCTGACCACTGCCTGCGCCACTTTGCATCAGCTTCTCATACTCACAAAAATCCTCAAAATGCCTGGTCTCTAAGTGGGTCGACAGGCACGAGGTTAGGGTGGCCACTTGCAGAACCCCAAAAAGGAGGATGTCACACCCTAAAAAGGAGGACATCTTACCGAGGCACAATAGTCCACATGGTGGAGGGCTGGCGGCCGACCACAAAATGCAATCTCATAGGCAGCAGATTTCCCCACAAAATGCAATCTCATAGGCAGCAGATTTCCCCACAAAATGCAATCTCATGGGCAGCAGATTTCCCCACAAAATGCAATCTCATAGGCAGCAGATTTCCCCACAAAATGCAATCTCATAGGCAGCACATTTCCCCACAAACTGCAATCTCATAGGCAGCACATTTCCCCACAAAATTCAATCTCATAGGCAGCAGATTTCCCCACAAAATGCAATCTCATAGGCAGCAGATTTCCCCACAAAATGCAATCTTACTGGCATCTAGTGCTGCTCAAATCCGATCTGGATGCTACTCGGATAGTAGCTATCCGGATTTCTCCCAGGAATGCATTGCGGCCTGGGCGGGGGAATTAATCTTACCTATCATAACGTCTTCTTTGTCCGTCCCTCGGCGCCTCCCACGATGCGCTCCAATCCGGCGTCACATGACTATACACTTCCTCCTTCAACTCGGAAGGAGGAAGTGTTTTTTGTCACGTGACGCCAGATTGGAGCGCATCGTGGGAGACGCCGAGGGACGGACGAAGAAGACGTCATGATAGGTAAGATTACACCCCCCGCCCTGGCCGCAATGCATTACTGGGAGAAATCCGGATAGATACTATCCGAGTAGCATCCGGATCGGATTTGAGCAGCACTATTGGCATCAGTAAAAATAGTTGTACTCACCAAGTGGAGCTTCTACTTTTGATATTTCAATCCTTTCCTTGCTGCCTCTAACAGTTTGCCATTGGCCATGAATTTCTTATACATTTCTGTACATTCTTCTACAAGGTTCACACAGATCTGAAGCTCTGCCTTTACACTGTCCACCTCCAGATGGTTTCTCTCATTTCTCCATGCTGAAGACATCATAGAAAACACACGCTCTGTGTGAGCAATTACTGCATGGGATAGAGAAGACATAAGCACCGATAGCCTTCAGACTTTTTAGAGGCACCTCACACTTAGCAAACAACTGTAGATATCTTTCCTGACTGCTGCTGTTAGCTGCCTCTGGAGAAGTAATAAAAGTCTCTACAATGGCGTACTCCTCATACAGGCTATCCATATCAATGCCTTGCAGAAAGCAGGCTTGGACTGCTTCAGAGAATTCTCCAAATGGCACCAAACTTCCAAGACTCAGTTTAGATATTTCGCTATGAAAGCTATTTTCAGAGAAATCATATCTGTCACTTAAGTACTTCTTGGCCCTTTCGTAGAAATCAACAAAATCCGCTTCACATCTTCTAGCTAGATCTGGAGTAAGCTGTCTCAGCCTGGAGTTCACAGCATAGCCAAAAAAGTGATCTCTAATTCTTCTCTCAAGTTTGCCATTCAGATCTGTCATTAGCTTGTACGCTGAGGTGACGCAGAAGGATTTGGCCTCCAGAGCTTCAATGCAGTCGGAGAATAATTTCAGAGTATGGCTGAGAAATAGAAAATAAGCTTCTGACACATCACAGGTGTTCTCTGCAAAGCATGTCTGCAGAACTTTAGGGCATTCCTCCTCATCTAAACTCTGGAAATAACTTGTCAGGGGTTTCCAGTATAGAAGTATCCGGTCAATAGCTGGAAGTAGTGACAACCAATATATTGCACTCATCAAATTCAACAAACTCACAGAATTCCCTCAGTAATGCTGTCCTACTAGCTGAGATACTGAAATGGCTGTACACCTTCAGCACAACATTTTCAACATCAAAATCCAATTTTCCTGCAGCATACTTGGATGTATTGTGGACTATGTGAGCAAGACAGTTTGCTGCAACAACGCCCTTATGAGACCGTTTCAGTTTCTGAAACACGCTGTTGTGCTTTCCATAGTTGACACTGGCATTGTCTGCTGTGTAAGCCGACATTTTGGTCAAATTTAGACCTGCCTGATCCAGCTTGGAGAGGAGTTGGTTGGTTATAGCTTCAGAAGTTTCATTACTATCACTGTAAAAATCAAGCAGCAGATGTTGCACTCCTTTCTCAAAATGAAAATATCTGATTACAACTGGAAAACACTTAGTTGCGCCTTTATTTGAAGCATCTGTTGCCAATGAATATGCCAGGTCATGTTCTTTAATGTAGTCTATGTGCATCTGCACAGAATATGGAGCTAGAACTGTAATGAACAGCGGAGATGTCACCGCGTGGTCTAGTGACAGGGCGGCTATCTCTGCGTTCAGACCGGCGGTTTCCACGCAGCGACACACGTCTGGCTTGGCTGGACCTTCTAGTGCACACAGATGGATAGCTACGCGTGCGCGCGCCAGGCGCCAGGACATTTATACCAGCAGAAGGGGAGTCAGCTGATCAGGCCGATCAGCTGATCCCAGTTGGACTCTGGATTGGCTCATTGGCTCGGGCGGGGCTGCACAGCACTGCAAGTATATCTAGATCTTGCTTGTCAGTTGCTGGTTGTCTGCCGTTGCGAATACTTACGTGTGAGCACTCAGACCTCAGTCAGATCCTACAGTGTGTTAGAACCAGGAGGACCTGGGAATTCACACTTAGCCAGATTACGTTTGTATTATATGTTAGACCAGTTCCAGGGTGTTGTGACCACAGACCTCACACCCAAGCTTAGGGATACTGTGTCATTGCTGTGTTATACTTTAGACCAGTTCCAGGGTGTTGTGACCACGGACTTCACACCCAAGCTTAGGGATACTGTGTCATTGCTGTGTTATACTTTAGACCAGTTCCAGGGTGTTGTGACCACGGACCTCACACCCAAGCTTATGGATACTGTGTCATTGCTGTGTTATCCTTTAGACCAGTTCCAGGGTGTTGTGACCACGGACCTCACACCCAAGCTTAGGGATACTGTGTCATTGCTGTGTTATCATTTAGACCAGTTCCAAGGTGTGGTGACCAAGGACCACACACTCAAGCTTAGGAACACTGTGCTATTACTGTGTTATTCTCTAGACTAGTTCCTGGGTGTCGAGACCTCACACCCCAGACTAGGATTGTGATTTATATCTGTTTACCATTAGCTCGGGTGTTGCCGACCTGGCCTGCCCGACCCCTCGGGCTGTCACTCATCCCTCAAGTGTTCAGCCTGTCTGTACTACCCGTGACACTATTCCATCTAGTGTCAGTTAGCTGCAGGGACCTCCTGCTCCTCAGAGAGGCCTCTCTGCAGTACAGCCAAGGGCTCTATCCCTTAGGAGTCCTTTGGCTGCAGTATAGTCTGATTCCCGGTATTGCAGGGAATCACTGGCTCTCAGGTGATCTCTGTCCCCTTTTCTAGGAGATAGTCCTCACATAGCCAAGGGCCACTTGCCCCTCAGGTGGTCCATGCTCATTGTTATCTGCGTCTCCCGCCCCACGGGAGACAGCCTACTGTTGCAACAAAACACACTTTATCAGGTGTCCAGAGGTTAGTCATACTTGTATTATCAGTGATTCTGCAGATCATCAATAATCGGGTATATATCTGTATTGTTGGTGATACTGCAGATCACCAATAATCAGATTCTCTCTGTGTGCTGACACCAATCGTTACAAGAACATTTTCACATAGAGATTTTGCTTTGGTTTTTCCACAGGCCACACTTTTAGCAATAGAGGAGTCATTGTAAATCTCTCTATCAACTTTAATGCCACAGTCCACACTTCTGTAAGAGTGGTGGTGCTTCACTGCATGATACACTTTGCAAAGTTCTGCAGCAGATATTTTGTCATTCTGAGGTGACCGGGTATTAGAAAAGAAGAGATGCACCTGCACTCCGCACATTCAGCCTGTGCTTGTTTGTATCAGCATGCCGCTCTATAGCTCCCTTTCCTTTGCAGCTAATGTCTACATCACATTTGCACACTGTACAGAAGGCATGAAATTCATCTTTCCTGCTCTTTAAAATGTAAGGATGCTGTGCTGACCACTCAGAGCTGTAAGTAGTTTTTCTTTTTGGCATTGTTGTATGTAGCTGCTGTAGCAGAATCTAAGTATCTGAAGAGTGGTCGTTCTGTGTACGTAAGGCTGTAAAAACAATGAAGGAAAATATATTTGTGATTTTGCCACCCAGTCACCGATAACATAGTTTTTTTCCAATTTAATTGTCAAGAAGGCCTACCTTATAACAGGATTATTTAAGGCAATAGCTGTTGATGACTAGGTGACTAGATTGGTAGTGGCTTAAATCCAGACTCTTTGGCTCCACTAATAGTGAAATCTGCACACACAAAAACACACCAGAAATCATATGGCCCAACCGTCCCGTTTTCGTCGGGACTGTCACGATTTTGGGGGGCTCTCCCGCTGTCACGGTATGAGCCCCCCAAGTCCCGGGCAGCAGTGGGCAGTGAGGGTGGAAAAAAAATGATCGAGGCGACAGCCGCGGGTAAGTGGGATGCGGGACACGTGCATCCCATTACTACCTCCCTCCCTCCCTTGGAATCTGCCCCCCCCCCCACTTGCAGAGTGTGCAGCTAAGCGGAGCGGGCTGTCAGCTTACCGGTATCCATGGACACGTACCGATGTCCGGCTTCAATCTGCTTCCTGTGACGTCACAGGAAGCCAGATGCTGGTACGCGTCCATGGATACCGGTAAGCGGGGGGGGGGGGGTTAGGGGTGTGGCCTAAGTGTCCCAATTCCTAGCTTTAAAATGTTGGGAGGTATGCAGAAATTGAGTGAGGATTTCTAAATTCAGAATGAACATATGATATTTTGCAGTCATTTGAGGTCTATGGAAAGGATGAAGATACACAGAGAACAGGATTAGCACATTAGGGGAAAGGCAGGGCTTATATTGGAGAAGTTACTTCTATTTTACTGCTTTCCCAAAGTACAGATGCATCCCTCACCCCACAGCCACAGTCAAATGAATGAGCTGCCTTTTATTGAAAGGATAACACACACAGTAGTATGCAGCAATGTCAAGCACTGTCACAGGCAGCCTGTGTCACGGTCACAGCCACATACTACAGTGTTATCCTTTCCATAAAAGGCAGCTCATTCATTCGACTGTGGGGGATGCATCTGTACCTTGGGCAAGCAGTATACTGAGTCTGCTCTGGACTGGATATATACACCAGTTACTTGCAAAAGGTGATAGGAGAGGGTAAAGGGCATTTAAAACAATAACAATGTCAATGGCTCACCTTACATAAAAGACACAGGGTGCAGGCAGTGTAATCGTCCAGGCAGAAGTAGGTGTAATTTACCACCGAGGCTCTCTGGCTGTGTCTGGGTCCTGGGACTCTCTGGGTGACGAATAGCTAGGAGAGAGGGTAAAGGGCATTTAAAATAGCAATGATAGGAGAGGGTAAAGGGCATTTAAAATAATAACAAACACAATGTCAATGGCTCACCTTACATAAAAGACACGGTGCAGGCAGTGTAATCGTCCAGACTCCAGTCCAGGCAAAAGTAGGTGGTGGTTTAATTTACCACAGTGTTAAGCTCTGGCTGGCTAACAGTGGCTGTCCTCTTGCCTCTTGGTAGCTCGTGCGTGCTGCCTGGTGGCTGTAGGCCTAGCTCAGCTAGCTGCAGCTGCCAGTGCCTCTGGCTGGCTCTCTGGCTGTTTCTGGGACAGGGACTCTCCGGGTGAGGGGACTGACTGAGTGACTGACCCACCCCCAACTGAACTGACCAGTGACTGACCCACCCCAAACTAAACTGACCAGTGGCTGACCCACTCCAAACTGAACAGACCAGTGGAGTGACCTGACCACGGGCGGGCGGCAGCAGTATGGCACTCACTCACTGCTGCTGGCTTAGGCTGGCTAGACCAGTAGTGTGGGCCCAACTGAACTGACCAGTGACTAGACTGACCCACCCCCAACTGAACTTGACCAGCAGTGACTGACCCACCCCAAGCCCCAACTGAACTGACCAGTAACTAAACTGACCCACCCCCAACTGAACTTGACCAGCAGTAACTGACCTACCCCAAGCACCAACTGACCTGACCAGTGACTGACCCACCCCCAACTGACCAGTGACTGACCCACCCCCAACTGAACAGTGACTGACCCACCCCGAACTGAAAAGTGACTGACCCACCCCGAACTGAACTGACCAGTGACTCACCCACCCCGAACTGGAGTGACCTGACCATGGGCGGGCGGCGCCGGCGGCAGTACGGCACTCACTCACTGCTGCTGGCTTAGGCTGGCTAGATCAGTAGTGTGGGCCCAACTGAACTGACAAGTGACTAGACTGACCTACCCCCAACTGAACAGTGACTGCGTCTGACCCACCCGCAACTGAACTGACCAGCAGTGACTGACTCACCTGAACTGACCACCAGTGACTGACCCACCTGAACTGACCACCAGTGACTGACCCACCTGAACTGACCACCAGTGACTGTCTGACCCAGTCAGACCCACCCCCAACTGATCTGTGACCCACCCCACAACAAGTTACTGTCAGTAACTTACTAAACTGACCATGCAGAGAGACTCTGTGGACTGGTCACTGGACTGGAGTGACCTCCTGATTCCTGAACCAGGTCCTATAGGTTGAACTTCAGGACCTGAAGTGACCACAGCACAGAACGGCGGTCAGCAGACATCTCTCACTCCTCGTGACTCACTCACTACTATCTACGAGTACTGCTGTCTGCTGCTGGCTTACTTACTAGCAGGTAGGCCTAGTGTTGCTGGTGGCACTGGCAGGCACTAGTGCGGAGGAGCGGAGCGACTGACTGGCAGTGGGCGGCTAGTGGCTGGCTGCCTGGCTGGCTGGGTGTGGAGTCCGGACGGAGGGACTGTCTCTGGCAGTGGCTAATGGCGGCTGGCTGCTGTGTGCTGTGTAGTTATGGGTGCGGCTCTGGCTGGGTCGCACTCGCGCGATGTCAGGTCGGCTCCTCCCCCCCGCCAATCACGGACGGCTGCCTCTGTTGCCGGCTACATGTGTGTCACACGTAACGTGTGACATCATCACAGGCAGCGCCACTGCGCCTGTGCACCACCAGCGTTACTAACTAACGCTGCGTTAGGGAGGTGGAGGAGGAGAGGGCCGAAAAGGAGGACATCTGGCTGTCCTCCCTTGCCTTCCTCCGGACGGAGGACCACAGGTCCAAAAACCGGACTGTCCGGCGGAAATCCGGACGGATGGCCACCCTACACGAGGTACTCAGCTTGAGGAGATCGCGACCTCTGCTGAGACTGACCTTGCAACTGTTGCAAATTGCACGGGTCGGGTCCTCTGTGCACTTAGTGAAGAGCAGTCAGACTGGGGACTTCAACCTGCCCTTTGAGCTTGAGGGCTGGGGTTTTTTGGTGCCCTTGGAGGCTTGTGCCTTTTTGGTTTGGTTGGAGGTTTGCTGCGGGTGGTGGTAGCAGCTGAAGCAGCAGGCTGTGGCTCCTGCCTTCCATGCCCTGTGCTTTCCGCCTTGCTGCTGCCATGCCTCTGCGCCAGAGACACCTCCTCCTCCGATGACGAGCTGCCTTCAAGCAATCATGCTGGTGGTACTGGTGGTGGCACATAGGGAGGATCCAGCATGTCATCATCATCCCCAAAAATGTCCTCTGAGCCCTCCTCAACCACATCCAGTAGCCCAAAATCCCCTGCATCACGCCCCTCCTCATCAGCGCCAACAACAAACTGCTCCACCTCCAACTCCTCCTCCTCCTCCTTGCATGATGATGTCCCCATTATCTCATGCTCAAACTTCTCCACAACATCCCTGTACACGGCTGCAGTCACTGGGGTGAAGACCGAGCTCAGTGAGGGCAGGCTGGTCAATGGGGTCACCGTGACCTCAAGCGGTGGTGGAGGCCTGCTGCGGACCGGAGTGCTGGTGGTGGTGGCACTGGTCTCACTGCTGGTGCTGGAGGCCTGGCTGGAAACGGTGGCTTCCTGCTCCGCCATCAATTCAACCACAGCCTGCGCCTGACTCTCCATAATGGGCCAGGGGTGACGACAGGTCTCAAAGATGGGCGCAATGCGCTGCTGTTGCGCCTCTGCTCCCTCCTCCACAACTCTGCGGTCAGTGGCTGGCGGCGGACCAGTCACAGACCTGCTGCTGCTGGCAGTGGCTGCTGCAATGGCGCTGCCTCTCCTGGTGGTGCCTCCTCCTCTACCTCAGCCAGTCATTTTGCACTTATATACGAATACAGTAAAAAAAACAAAAAACAAATGTGTAGAAAACGGCGGGAAAGGGTGTAAACTTTAATAAAGTCTGGGTTGGTGGTGGTGGTGGTGACTGACTGGTGGTAAGTGTCAACAAAAAATGAAAAAAAATGTTTTGTAGTAGTAGTAGTACTACTACTACTAACAGTGAGTCTCTACAGTATTAACTCGTGTGACAGTGGGTGACAATTACGGTCGGTCACACACGGTCAGACGCAATCAATAGGATGCGCCGGCAAATGTCACAGCAGGTGACAACAAGGGATGCTGGCCTGCGAAATGTAACAATTTACTACAGAAAGGTAATAAATCACACAGTAACAAATGAAAAAAATTAAATGAAGGGGTGGGTGGTAGTAGTAGTGGAAGACTACCACCTACCTAGTAGTAGTACGGTTGTACGCGCAGGTAGTAACTATTAACCGCCTGCTGTACTAAACAGTAAACAATATAACTAACTGCCAGACAGTGGGTGACAAATTACAGTCGGTCGGTCATACACGGTCAGACGCAATCAACAGGGTGCGCCGGCAAATTATGACAGTCACACAGCAGGTGACAACAAGGGATGCTGGCCTGTACACAGTCAATCACTAACTAACTAAGTAGTATTAACTAACAGTACTGAAGCTATAAACAGACTACAGCAAACAGCACAGCAGCAGTACAATTTAACTAAACTACTATAATACACAACTAACTAGAATCCCTAACCTACCTAAGCTAGTAGTAGGCTAAGGCTGCCCTAGGCTAGCAGGCCTAGCCTGCACACAGACTAACACTCGCCTAGCACAGTATACAGTACACACTAGCTGACTACAAACAATCAGATTACTATCTATCTATATACAGGGCCGGCCTTAGGTTTCACAGCGCCCTGAGCGTAACCAGATTTTGGTGCCCCCCCCCCCCCAAAAAAAAAATTACTAGGCACCTTTGTGTCCCCTCCCCCTTCACCAGTTTTAGATAGCCACAGGTGCCCCAAGTATTAGGTATCCCCCCAGTATTAGTTAGCACAGGTAGCCAGTGTGCTTTCTTCCCTCCCGTTAGTATAGGTGGCCAGTCTGCTTCCTCCCTCCCCCAGTTAGTATAGGTGGCCAGTCTGCTTCTTCCCTCCCCCAGTTAGTATAGGTGGCCAGTCTGCTTCCCCCCTCCCCCAGTTAGTATAGGTGGCCAGTCTGCTTCCCCCCTCCCCCAGTTCGTATAGGTGGCCACTGACCAAGGGGCTTTCACTCCCTCCCTCCCCTCTGGCCCCCTCCATTAGTATAGGCGGCCAGCAGTGTGTAACAGAGAACTCACCTCTCCGGACAGTACCACCGGCGATCTATCGCCTCCATGCGTCATGTCTCCATGATGACAGCGCCCCCTCTCGTCACGTGGCCTGACGTCGGGTCAAATGACAAGAAAGGACACTGTAGTCATAGAGACGTGAAGTATGGAGGAGCTGGTTGACCTGTCCGGCGAGGTGAGTTCCCTGCATTACAGAGGGCTAGTTCACACTCAGAATGCAAATTGCGAATCACGATTTTGCTGCGATTTGCGTTGTGTTTCCTGTTCAATAGAACGAGAATCCCATCTCAATCGCCCCCAAAGTGCTGCATGCAACATGTTTGCGATTTATGCAAATCGCAAAGGCTGCAGTGAGAATGATCCCATAGGCATACATTAGCAGCAGCGCTTTGCTGTTCACTAGCGATCAGCAAAGTGCTAAAAGCGCTCAAGTGTGAACTAGCCTTCACTGAGCAGGTGAAGTGAAACTGGGGGAAGTACAGATAAGGTACATACACACGTCTGATTTGCGCAAACGACTGGTCGTTCGGACGTCAAATCGGGCGTGTGTACAGTCTGTCTGTCCAAGCGGATTGCTCAAGTCCACTCTGATCAGCTGAACGACAGACTGTACACACGCATAATTTGACGTCCGAACGACCGTTTGTTTGCGCAAATCAGATGTGTGTATGTACCTATACACTTCATGCAGCAGGACATCTTCAAAACAAGGTGCTGGGATACAGTCTGGCTCTGGGGAGGGGGGGGGGGGGGGCGCGTTTGTGAGCTAGTCCCTGGGGAGCAGGCACAGACATTCCTGTAATTAGAAAGGAATGCAATGCAGACTGCTCTAAAGAAGGATGCAAGGTGAAAAAAAAAAAAACAGATTATGTGTGCGTCGCTGACTTTTAGTGAAGTTTACACAAGTTCCCTTGAAATTAGTCCGCTGACAGCCTACTGAGTGGCTCTCAGGGAGTTTACTGAATGAACCAGCAGCACAATAAGCAGTAAGGCAGTGTCACTGAGACATGCATGTAGTGAAGATTTATTTACCTGTCTGTCATCTCTGCTGAGATGTGCACAGCAGATAGTCGGATAGTTTCCCGTGCAGTGAGAGGAGGATGTGTACGGAGAGGGGGGCGGAGCGGGCACCACTCATCCCAGCCAGCATAACACTGCGTTCCAGGACATCTCTCCATGCTGCTGCTCTGGTCTGCCCAGTGAGAAGTCAGGTGCATGCAGACACGGAGTGCAGCAGGCACAGGCAGCAACAATATACTGCGCCCTGCCACTACAAAAGTTTTTTTAGCTGTACTGCCAGTGCCAGCACTTCAAGAGGCAGAGCCGCAGCAGCAGTTTCCTGGTCTTCGCCCCCATCACCCCCAGCGGCACCAGGGGGCGGAGCTACCACACGAAACGGACCCAGCCGTTGCCTGTGCTGCAGCCAGTTAAATAGCATATATGCAGCCAGGGTGGTAGGAGCGCCCCCTGGAAGACAGCGCCCTGAGCGATCGCTCCGGTCGCTCAGGTCAAAGGCCGGCCCTGTCTATATAACAGTACAATGAATGTGTTTAGGAGGTGTTTAGGAAGCAAAACCCTAGGTTTAGCACAGAATACACTTGATCAGAAACGCAGCACAGCACTGGAGATGCTCTCAGTACTAGCTCAGTCACACAAGTGCATAGCTCCGCAAAATGGCCGCCGCCTTATATAGAGGAGGGGAGGGCCGGGCTCCCCTCCTCTGATTGGTTGCTAGCGTTGCCAGGGACTCGGCTGGAGGAATTCTGATTGGCCCGCGTCACTCCCGAATCCCGAAGCCGAACCCAACGCGTCATCCGGCCGAATTCAAATGAGCACATTCGCCCGCCTTCGGCTTCGGGTCCGGCGCATTCGGCTTCGACTTCGGGAACGCTGAAATTTACCCGAATAATTCGGGTAAATTCGCATTCGGGAATCCTGGAGAGCAAGCCTGGCGCACGCAGTGTGCGCGCGATCTCCTGCAAACTGCTGCCCCAGGACTTTACGCCAATCGGCATTAGCTGGTCCTGGGGCTGCCGCCGCGGCCACTCCAATTGGCGTGACGCGGTCGGGAGGAGGTTAAATTACTTATTTAAATGTCCTAACTAGAGGCGATGTGCCTGGATTTATGTGTTTTTTTCTTGTTACAGACCCTTGTGGCCAGGGTTTTAATCAAGTGCACTTCCTCCTTCCCCTGTTTGTGTTTTTTGTCAGCATGCACACGGCTTATGCTGGTGTATGTGCATTGTGCGCATGGATACATTGCGTTAGCTCCCTTGTGCGATTGGTATGATGCACTATCTGTCCCATGAGAGGACGTCATGATGTGTTCTCCTAATTCCTAGATAGGTTTGATGCAATGAATGTTTGCATGTCTGCACTATGCATGTTACAGGGCCAGATTTAGGACATCAACGTTTACCTGGGTACTTCTGCGCAGTGTAAGTGACTAAGCAAAATAATGCATTCTTCTGTGAACTAAGACCCCGGCTTTTAATTTAGCTGTAGGCAGGGGCGTCGCTAGCCCTATTTTAGCGTGGCACGTGCCCCCAATCTGTTCTGGGGTGCCACGGATCTCAGCGGCTCTCTCCAGCCGCCGCCTCCGCCGCCGCCGCGTCTCTCAGACCTCAGGATCAGGCGGCGAGCCGGCGACCAATCGTGCAGGCGCTAGGACCCAGCGCCCGCACTGATATGCGGAAGTGACATCACTTCCGCATATCGAGCGGGTGCGTCCGGCGCCCGCTCTTACTGGTCGGGTCGCCGCTGATCCTGAGGTCTGCTGCAAGGTAAGGGGGGGGGGGGGGAGCAGCGGCTAGAGGGGGGCCTCCCTGGCACTCACTCACTTCCTAAAGGGGCTCCCTGGCACTCACTCACTCCCTAAAGGGGCTCCCTGGCACTCACTCACTCCCTAAAGGGGCTCCCTGGCACTCACTCACTCCCTAAAGGGCCTCCCTGGCACTCACTCACTCCCTAAAGGGGCTCCCTGGCACTCACTCACTTCCTAAAGGGGCTCCCTGGCACTCACTCACTCCCTAAAGGGGCTCCCTGGCACTCACTCACTCCCTCCCTAAAGGGGCTCCCTGGCACTCACTCACTCCCTAAAGGGGCTCCCTGGCACGCACTCACTTCCTAAAGGGGCTCCCTGGCACTCACTCACTCCCTAAAGGGGCTCCCTGGCACTCACTCACTCCCTAAAGGGGCTCCCTGGCACTCACTCACTCCCTAAAGGGCCTCCCTGGCACTCACTCACTCCCTAAAGGGGCTCCCTGGCACTCACTCACTTCCTAAAGGGGCTCCCTGGCACTCACTCACTTCCTAAAGGGGCTCCCTGGCACTCACTCACTCCCTAAAGGGGCTCCCTGGCACTCACTCACTCCCTAAAGGGGCTCCCTGGCACTCACTCACTCCCTAAAGGGGCTCCCTGGCACTAACTCACTCCCTAAAGGGGCTCCCTGGCACTCACTCCCTAAAGGGGCTCCCTGGCACTCACTCACTCCCTCCCTAAAGGGGCTCCCTGGCACTCACTCACTCCCTAAAGGGGCTCCCTGGCACGCACTCACTTCCTAAAGGGGCTCCCTGGCACTCACTCACTACCTAAAGGGGCTCCCTGGCACTCACTCACTCCCTAAAGGGGCTCCCTGGCACTCACTCACTACCT